>NC_142082.1:71335570-71661516 GCF_054644295.1 Miniopterus natalensis | reverse complement strand
CAAGAAACATGACAGCTGCTTCAAAAATAAACTTTTGCCCTAGTGGGAGTGGCCCAGTGGTTGAGCATAGACCTAGGATCCAGGAGACTGCAGTTCAATTCCCAGTCAGGGCACATGCCCAGGTTGCAGGTTAGATCCCCAGTTGGGGGCGTGCAGGAGGCAGCCGATCAATGAAGAGCCTCTCATCATTGATGCTTCTATCTCTCTTTCTCCCTCTTCCTCTCTCTCTCTGAAAGCAATAAAGATATATTTAAAACAAAACAAAACAAAAACTCTCCAGTGTCTCTACACGTTGCACCCTCTCTTCAGACTGTCTCTTCCCAACTTTGTCCTTGACCATCTCCTACCTTTCCTTCAAAACTCTACAAAAATTCTGGATTCTTAGAGGTCATGTTTTTTTCTTTCATAAATCTCATACCTATTCCCAAAACTACTCCAGAGATTTTAAGGTTTTAAATTTAAAAATGAACTGCAATTTTTATTTTTAAAAATTCTACTCAAATGTTACTTTCTATGAAAAACCTTCCACACCTAAACCTTGCTTAGATATCCTGCATGTATTTCTGTAACAAATTCTGACTGCTTACCACGTCATATTGTAATTGCATTGTGATTTACTGGTCTGTCTGTACCACTAGACTATATACTTTTGGGGGGTTACATTTTATATTATCAGCTCTGTATTTCCAGCAACCAGTGCTGTCCCTCGGAGAAAGTGACCACTCAATAAATGTTCCTTGATTTATAAAATGAATGAATTTGGAAGTCTACCATGCTGAAAAATTTTGAACTTATTCTTCATGATGGTGTGTTTTTAGAAAGCAGAATAATGACTGAAGGATAGGTAATGATATTCCAACCCCAATAGGAACATCTTACAGATGGGATATGCTGAGCAACTTTGAAATGAGCTCTAGAAGGTGGTATGCGTCAATCATTGGAAGTGCCCTAAAAAGGCCCTGGCATCAGAAACAGTATTGATGTGATTCTTTGCATTGATTAGGTGGTGGAGTAAAAAATCTTTTCTTTTTTTTTTTAATATATCTTTATTGATTTCAGAGAGAGGAAGAGAGAGGGAGAGAGATAAAAACATCAGTTACGAGAGAGTCATTGATCGGCTGCCTCCTGCATGTCCCGCCTGGGGATCGAGCCCACAACCCAGGCATGTGCCCTGACTGAGAATCGAACCATTATCTCCTGGATCCTAGATCAAAGCTTAACTGCTGAGCCACGCCCGGCTGGGCTGGAGTACAGAATCTTTAGGCACTGTTCCTTCTCTAAGGTTTTGTCACTTTCTATATCCCAGATTTGCTATAAAAGAACTAGAGTTGTTTATTTTTAGTGATCCAATTCCATTGCGTTTATTGACTATCTATCAAGTAAAATTTTGACCATGTTTGACTATTTTTCTAATATATTTTTTATTGATTTCAGAGAGAGGAAGGGAAGGGAGACAGAGATAAATAGAAACATTAATGATGAGAGAGTCATTGATCTACTTCCTCCTGAATGCCCTGCCCTGGCAATCCAGCCCACAACCTGGGCATGTGCCCTGACCGGGAATTGAACCGTAACCTCCTGGTTCATAGATCGACACTCAACCACTGAGCCACACCAGCAAGGCAATCAAAACTGACTATTGGCTGTTTGCTACTACTAGAATTACTTAGATGTATCAACTGATGATCTTTGGTGCCAACTTAATGCCAACAGGAATCCCTAATCTGGGGTGTAGTAAACAAGGAAACTTTCTTCAGTGCAAAAAGCTCAATTGCGATACAGCGCGGCTGTGAGGCAGCCCTGGACCAGGTGGCTCTGGGCCAGATCCCTCTCCCACTAGGCAGCTCTGCTCTGCTCCTCCATGGTCTGCTCTGCTCTGCTCCTCCATGGTCTGCTTTGTGTTGTGCTGGTCTGTTCCCTTATGCTTTGCTATGTCCCATTCTGTGCCGGTCTGCTCCACTCATCTCCAGCAAGACAGCTTCAGTATTTCAGCTCAGCCAGGGAAACACAGTCTTCACTAGAAAGGGAAAGTCCGCTCACATCGCCACAGCAGAGCTGGCTTATATGGACAGAACTCCCCACCCCTGGTCCCTGGTTGGTCTGTCCTCATACAAATGAGGACTCCAAATCCTCACAGTTTGATTGGTCCAAAATGTACTATCCTGATTGGTCAGAATAGAGGGGTTCTGTTTGTTTGGGGCTGCACAGCTCCAGTTGGATTGAGAAAGCCTCAGTGCTATTGGTTGAAGTAGGATTCCAGAAACTCCTTTATAAGGGCTGGTTCAGATGGCAGGAACAGTGCAGGCAGGCCGTTCAGCGCTGGCTCTCCCTGAAGCGCAGTTTACATGAGAGGCCCCTGTGTAGGACCGGCTGCTTCACTCTGTTTTTTAAAATTTGGACTCAGCCACCAGGAGCCCTTGTTAGTAGGTATCTTCTTTCTCAGAGTTCACAGATAGAATAAGACCCAGACCATCCTTGCAAGAAACTTATAATATCATAAGCATGAGGTGAAAAGGTTGCTTATGACCCATATACCAAACACAAGGTGCTATAGATGTTCTTAGGAGGAGAAGATCGTATCTAAAAGAAGATCAAAGAAAGCAGGATGAAACAGGTAGCCTTTGAAGAGGACCTTGAACAATGGCTGGACCTTGAGCAAAGGCCTTAGGAGTAAAGTCTTTTTATAACCCAGTGGTTCACATTTAGTTGTTTCATGTTTGCTCTTTCTTTATTAAAGTCCAGCTTGTCCTTTATAAATTTTTTTTGTTTTTTTTTGTTAATCCTCACTGGAAAGGCATTTTTTCCCACTGCTTTTCAGAAAGAGTGGAAGAGGGAGGGAGGCGGAGAGAAAGAAACATCGATCGACTGGTTGCCTCCCTCATGTGCCCCAACTGGGGCACAGGGAGCAAACCCACGACCCAGGTACATGCCCTTGATGGGGAATCGAGCCTGTGACCTTTCTGTGGGTGGGCCAACTCTCTAACCACTGAGCCACACCAGTCAGGGCTATAAAATTTTTTTGAGAGAGTTAATCTTACATACTCCTCAGCTTTAGTCATTTTAATACAATGACACTTGGCTCATGAAGTGAAATCATTCCTGGCTATGAATTGAGACATGGAGCAAGAATTTCCAGCCAAAAAGAAATCTTCCCCATATGATCAAAGTAGTCTATCACTAATTCTTGAAATTCCAGCATTGAAGAGTCATTCCTTTGACTTACGTCAGTATAGTATGTCCCCATTTCCATTCCTAATACTTATACTTTTTATTTGTGATGTGACTGATTTTTTCTAGATCAGTCTTACCAGGAAGTATCTATTATTTTAATCTTCCCAGAGAAATGTTTTGCTTTGCTGTTTTCTGTTTACAACATATGCTTTAATTTTTAAAATAAATTTTATTCTATTTTTTATGGTTTTATTTTTTAATGTAACTTCTCTATATTTATTTATCGTTTATTTTCTGTTGTTTTTTCTTTTCTGATAGAAACATTGTCTGTGGGAAGATATCCCAAAAAAAAGAGGGTAAAGGATGTTCAAAACGTCTTTGTCTAGTCCACAGTGTCCTTCAAGAGCTGGCTGCTGCAGTTTGCAGAAAGGTTTATCTAACAGAATGCATTCATGTGACTTTTGTAATCCGTTGTCTATTTGCATCTGCAAGGTTTATACTAACAGACTCTTTTTTTCTTAGTAAATACCCACATTTAATAAGCTGCCCAGAGGAAACTGTGTGGTCCTAATTAGTATTGCCTTATATTCTGAACAGCAAGTTCTGGGCCCCTGAAAGGCATAACATGAAAATATTTTCTCTGGAAGGTGTACTTTCTTCATCAAAAGTAACTCTTTGCATATGATGTATACGTATTATCAATTATGAGTGTTGCTTTAAATAAAAATTAAAGACTGGTGGGAAAAATGTAAACAATTTCACGTACCCATTCTAAAAACTATCGTAGTTCGCTGTAATGCAACACTGCCTAATCTAGGTTTTGTGTTTTTTAGAGAATTGAGGAAATGGAGACATGTCATAATAAATATAGTGACTCATGCTATTCATTTATCAATTAATTACTGTTTTTTTGCAGCATATAAGAAGTTACTGAGCTAGGCTCTAACAAGATAGCAAAAACTGTGTAAGATACAGTCTCTGTTTTGAAATGTTTCTAGTATGGTACAGTAACTAAAGCATTATCTGAAGTAAATATAACATAAAAGTGACAAGTGTCCAAAGAGATATAGGTCAGTGTACTGTGAGCTCACTGCTGAGAGTAGCCCCATTTCTCTTGGTCATTATAATTTTTATCCAGTGTCTAAGCTCTTTGGGGTCCTGGGTACATAGCACTTGAATTAGCTCTCTTGAATTTCTTCTCTTTTTCTAACACTAAAAAAAAAATAATAATAATAAAGCCTTCTATTTACTTCAGAAGCAATAGCAAAGAGTTGGAACAGCTTAAGCTATCACTTATGGTGGCTTTGGAAATGAATAAGCCATGAATACTTCTCTGAAGCGATCATAACCATTAGGAACTATAAACAAACAAAAACCCAAATCAATAGTTAACGTCACAATGAAATAATGTCTTGTTTCTTTCTAGAGGAGACTGCACAAAACACTTCATTCCCTTTAATCTGCTCTAACCCTGTCATATACCATTGTTTATGGCACTAACAATTACGACAGTGCAATATAACACGCTCAGTGAGTCACCCGCTCCCGCCTTCGAGAGGCACGCAGATTTGCACAGACACGATGAGTAATGGCTCATAGAGGCATTGCTTAATATCTGTAATCAGTTTTAGTCTGATGTGACTCTCAAAATGCAGTCTTCTTTTCCAATAAATGATAAATTATAAGACTATTGCCTGGCAAAGAGAAAGTCATTTTTTCCCCAGCCAAAGATTTATTTCCCAGCCAAGTTGTTTTTGAATCCTTGAATGTCACTTTCAGCTGTTTCCAATCCTCTAAACAAGTATCTGCCAATCACCCAGACATGCGAGGGGCAACGTGGGAGTGTGTAGTTATTTAATGGGAAATGTTGCCATCAAAATTGAAATGATGGTCTGTCAAAATCAGAGAGAGTGGTAAGAAAGAATTCTGGAGGACATGAAAGCAGGGAGGGGAAAGGAAGGAGGGGAAAAGTCACATCTGCAGTGAAGGAGAAAATGGAGTAGAAAATTTCACAAGTTGTAGAACCTCGTCAATTGGGCTAAATAATAAAAATTATAATTTTTCAAATGAGGCTAAAATGTTTGAATTATCCTTGGAAAAGGATTTCCTAAGTATAAAAAACTGTAAACAAGATTGCAAAGAGGCAAGTTAATCTACATCTAAAAATTCTTTATATATTTAGTGGTGGGTGTCTGCCAAAGCACAGAGATTGCCTGCTCTCCTGTCCATCAAAGCAACTTTAGGCAAATCGCACTTTCACAAGCCTTCCTGAACCATGGATTTTTGTCACTGCCCTACATACCAGAATTGAGTTTTAAAAGGTTGCATAATTCAGGCTTCACTACCAAATTGTTTTAAATTAGTGCAGTTGTTAGGACTAATATGCTAATTATTATTAAAGTTCTCTGTTATAAATAACTTTGCCCAGGCCCTTGCTGATGAAGACTAACCATATAGATAAAGGACTTCAAGCTATTTCACAGGGACTAGCTCTTTAATTACAGGTGGATGCCTGGACTTCAGTATCACCATAAGCACTTCTTCATGCAAGGTTCCAGGAACCAGCCCTGTCACAGGTATGGTGGGGACTGCCATTTCCTTCTGAAAATCTTCCTCTCACTTGACTTCTTGTTTTACTGTCCCTGCATTTTCCTTCTTCCTGTCTGACCATTATTTCATGGTCTTTTCCACTGGGTTTCTCTTTATCTACTCCATTTGGTCAGTTTCCACACGGCTCCTTTCTCTGCTTGTCCTACATCCCTCCCCTTCCCCGGGGTGATAGCATCATTTCCAGTGTTGCAAAGAACTGCATTTTTTTTTTACTGATCTTCTGGTGACTCTGAAATTTATACTTCCTGATTTAATCTGGTTCTGAGCTTCATACTATATTTCCAACCGGACATTTCTACCTCAATATAGTCCATGGGCACCTACAACTTAATATATTTAAACTAAACACATCAGCTCTTCCTTCTCCCAAATTTATTTTCCCTTCTTTCCTTAACTTGGGTGACACCATCAGCCTAAGTTACTTACCTGAGACACTCCTCTCATATCATAAAAAGGGGTCACTAAGTCAGGCCAATTTTATCTCCAGAATATCTCCCAACATCCCCTCTATTCATTATTCTCTCTAGATTATCATAATTTGAACTGTAGACTTCTGACAATGCATTCAAACCTCCCTACAAGATGACTCCAACATATTCCAGTCTCATACCTCACCCACCACTCTGCCCCCCACCTCATGTTATAGGCACACTAGACAACTCACGTTTACTTAATTATACATATTCTTCCAATAAGTCTTACCCCTTTTTTCATGCTTTACCTTCTGCCTAAAATGCCCTTTTGACTTATCACTTGTGAAAGTCGTGTCAAAATTAAGGACATGGGCTATGGAGTCAGAGATGGGTTGATCCTATCAATCCACTTATTAAACATGCAACATTGCAAAGGTTGATTTATTGATTTATTGTATGCTTCCATTTTCTTATCTATAAAATGGAAACAAAGCTACATAACTCATATAATTTTTTCCTCACATTTTTAAAAAATTAAGACTTTATTTGTTATAGATTTGCAACAAAATTGAGAGGAAGGTAAATGCATTTCCCACATACCCCTTACACCCCACAGGCAGAGCCTTCATTATCCACATCCCCCACCAGGGTGATACATTTGTCATAACTGATGAACCTACATTGGCGCATCATAACCATCCGAAGTTTATAGTTTACATTACAGCTCACCCTTGGTGTTGTAAATTCTGTGGGTTTGGACAAGTATATTATGACATGTATCCATCATTATGGTATCATATAGATTATGTTTGCCCTATAAATCTTCTGCATTTCCCTTATTTATCTCTCCCCCTGCTCTCAACCTCTGGCAACCACTGATTTTTTTTTCCCTACTATCTCCATAGTTTTGCCTTTTCCAGAATGTCATACTGTCGTAATCATACAGTATGCAGCCTTTCCAGATTGACTTCTTGTATTTAGAAACATTCATTAATGTTCTTCCATGCCCTTTCATGGGTTTATAGCTCATTTCTTTTTAGTGCTGAATACTATTTCATTGTCTGGATGTGGCATATTTATCCATTTACTACTGAAGGACATCTTGGTTACTTCCAAGTTTTGGCAATTATGAAAAAAAACTGCTGAAACACCCATGTGCATTTTTGTGTGGACATAAATTTTCAACTCCTTTGGATAAATACCAAGGAGCATGATTGCTGGATCATATGGTGAAAGTATACTTAGTTTTATAAGAAAGAACCATACTATCTTCCAAGTGATTGTATACCAAGAGTATAAATTTTCCTCTTAGCACTGCTTTCACTGCATCCCACAAATTTTTATATGTTGCATTTTCATTTTTACTTAGTCCAAAATATTTAAAAACTTCTCTTGAGAATAATTTGTATTCTTTAACTTTGTTGAGGTGTGATTTATGGCCCAGATTGTGGTCCATCTTGGTGAATGTTTCATGTGCGCTTGAGAAAAATGTGTATTCTGCCATTGTTGGATGAAGCAGTCTATAGCTGGCAGTTATATCCAGTTGACTGATGGAATTATGAGTTTAACTATGTCCTTACTAATTTTCTGCATCCTGGATCTGTCCATTTCTGATGAAGGGATGTTGAAGACTGCAACTATAATAGCTGATTTATCTATTTCTCTTTGTAATTCTATTAGTTTTTGCCTCACATAGTTTGACACCCTGTTGCTAGGTATACACAGGTAAAGGATTGTTATGTGTGCTTGAAGAATTGACCTCTTTACCATTGTGTAGTGTCCTTCTTTATTCCTGATAACTTCGCTTATTTTGAAGTCTGCTTTGTCTGAAATTAACATAAAAATAAAATATATTATATATACTGGTATAGAAATATATATTTCTTTTCCTTCCTATCTCTTGTTCTTGTTTCTCCTTTTTTCAGATGTATCAATCATGTAATCTGTTAGCACAATATCTTTGTTAAATATCTAAATTAAAATGAAAACTTATTAGCTATAAGAAACTTCACCCTTTAATCATATTACCTCTCTAAGTCAAGTCTCTGGTTTTCTCCTTAAAGCCAACAGCACTGCAGATTCACAATTATAACCACTTTTAGGGGAGAAATATAAACAAACAACAGTTGTATTAGTAGAACACCGTTTTCCCTATCCACCCCACCACTACTCCAGGAGATTTCTTAATAGCCCCATAGAGTTGCCATTTTGTCACACAGAACCACAAACTTAGAAGGCTCAAAATACCAGTTCATCGGGGGCATTAAAATATCACTGAAATGTAACAAAATAGAAAGCTTCTGTATTTAACAAAACTCCCTCAATGAGAATTACCAGTATGTGTTAAGATAGAATGGTGGTGGTAGGAAGAGACGCAAGGGCAGGGGTTAAAGAATGGTCCCCACAAAGCACATGCTTGAGTATTAATAGGTGGCTGCTACATCATCATCTAAGATCTGTAGATAGGTAAATTATAAGTGGTTTTTCTGAATGAGAATGTGAGTTTTTGCCCAGAGCTGAATCTCTTCAAACTAGCCATTCCCAAACTTCAGCCTATATCAGAAGCCTCTAGAAGGCATATTAAGACATTGCTGGGCCTCACAGAGTTTCTAACTCAGCTGGTCTGGAGTGAGCCCCAGGAATTGGAATTACTTGTAAGTTCTCAGGTGATGCTGATGCTGCTGATCTGGGGACCACAATTTGTAAACCATTGATATAAACCAGAGAGAAGAAACTAATCACAGTCACCAGTAGTCCTACTTCTCTACTCCTCCTTTCTAAAAATAAATATTGAAAAAAATTAAACACAGTTTGAAGGATGCCATGTTATTAGCATGCTTGGTGTTCCTAGTGATTAATTTGCTTTGGGCATCTGCAAGCCTTGATCCAACCATGACTACAAACTAATAAATAATAAAGCCACTGCTTTCCTCTCTTCATCTTCTTTCCTATTTTTTCTCTGTGGTGTTGATCATAAAATGGCAACCTTCACATCACCTAAGAAAAGAGAAAGGAATTTAGGCCCAATATGAGAAAACATTTGGAAATTGCAATTTTATAATATAGCAATGTAGTGAGATGTAAAAACACATTTTGTCAGTTTCAAAGATTGAATTTCATCAGTATATAGAACATGCTTCATTAGATTGGTTAGTGATGTCTATTGAAAATGAGATTCCCAAATGTCATGTCGGCTTGCATATTTCAGAGAATGAAGTCCAAAAATATTCCATTGCATTTACCAATAAAAATTGTTCAGTTTGGATTGAAGTTGTATGGATGATTGGCCAGTCTACTCTCTTATTTATAGGCCTTTCAAAATCAATCTCAAGCCATTTCAACAATGACTTGATTCAACTATTTCATTTTCAATAAACATTAGATTGCTTGACAGCCACAATTGTATTTTACTTAACTTTTCAACTGCAGATTCTAGCAAGTGCCTGGCACACAGTAGGTGTTCAATTCATTTTTAACAAGTGAAGAAAATTTGCATAATACTTGTGCCATTAAATTATAATCATCCTGCAGGAACTACTGTTTCACAGCCAGCCATTCAAGCAATCAGACCTCAAATCTTTACTAAAATGCAGGACCTGAGACAAAGCCAAGTATGAAGGGCATTTTAACAAAACACTGGTTGGTCAGTGTTGTGGTTTCACTGAGTGGTCAGTCAGATATAGTTCTCTTCTCACAATAAGAAAACAAGATTTTATAATTCTCATAGTTATCCATAATTTGTTGCCTATATTCATAGTCCTTTTTTCATAAGACATGAGTCTGGTCCATTTAGAATGGACATTTTGCACAGAAAATACATAAACAATGTATTTTCCATGATGATTTTTTTAATATATCTTTATTGATTTCAGAGAGAGGAAAGGAGAGGGAGAGAGATAAGGACATCAATGATGAGAGTCATTGATCAAGCTTGAAATCTGGGCATGTGCCCTGACCAGGAATTGAACCACGATCTCCTGAATCCTAGGTCAATGCTCAACCACTGAGCCCCACCAGGCTGGGCTCCATGATAATCTTAAAAAATTTTTTGAAGTATATTTAAGAGCCAGGCATAATCTATGTGCTTCATACATTTACATGAAATGTTATCAAGTTGTTTCTTTTGATATTAAAAATATGACTTTCATATCTGGTAAAGGTCATGTGCAATAATTGGATTCCATTTTTGGTGTCTGACTGCTGGCAACTTTCAAGAACCACATTACCTCCCTGTCTTCTATCTACTCTGTGTAAGCTGATAAGAAAGCCCAGGTGCTCCCTCCCTTGGCACTGGTGGAATGTCAAGCCACAGAAGCCAAGGTCCATGGGCATGGGAACCTGCACCTCAGCCCACAGCTAATACCATCAATTCTATGCCAGTCTTGGTTCCATGCTCTCTCATCAGTTTGGGGGCCTGCTCGTGCACCTTCCTTGCTGTCCATAGAAAGTCTCATTATGTAAGTAATGAACCCTTTCCTAATTATCAGTCTTTATATCTTGAACCAAATTTTGGGTAAAAAATCCATCTTCCTCTGCAAAAACATCTCTGGAATATAAAATTGGTATTTGGAATATATAATGAACTCTCACCATTTAATAATAAGAAAACAAAGCACCCAATAAAAATGGACAAAGGACTTAAACAATCATTTTATAAAATGATTGCACAGTCACATGAAAATATACTCAACATTGTTAGTCAATAGGAAAATGCAAATAAAACTATAATAAGATATCACTACGCACCAATTAAATGATTAAAAAAATTTTTTTATTGCCAATACCAAGTGTGAGTATCAAAGCAACCAGAATGCTGTACATTGCTGATGGGGATGCAAAAGGTGGAGGCACTTTAGAAAAGAGTCTGGCAGTTTCTTACAAAGTTAAACATGCACTTACCATACAACTTCATCTACCCCACTCTTAGGTAAAAAAACAAAACAAAAACATATATATGCAGAAAAACTTGTACACATTTGTTTATATTGGCTTAATACATAATCTCCAAAAACTGCAAACAAATCAAATGTCCATAGTCATTTGGTGAATGAACAACCAAACTTTGTGTATACATAGAATAAAATAGTCCTCAAGACTGAAAGGGGTGAACTAGTGATAAATGCAACAACATGGATGAGCTTGAACAGTATGATGCTAAATGAAAGAAGCCAGGCTGAAAAGGCTCCCTGATGTATGATGCCAATTTTATGATATTCTGGAAAAGGTGCACCTATATTGAGAAGAAAAGGATCAGTGGTTGCTGGGGGCTGGGAGAGTGATCGAAATGCTCTATATCCTCACTGTAGTGGTAGTTACATGACATTTGCATATGTCAAAATTCATAAAGCTGTAGACCATAGAGTAACATTTACTTTATATAAACTATGTCTCATGAACCTAGCTATAAATAAATTGTGATTTTAATTAGTATCTTCAATACCATTTTAGCCAACTTGTATAAAATGCATAGAACCACTATTTCCAAATGTATCGGTATGGGTGTCTTCATCAAAACTGAGAAACGCAACAACCAAACGAAAATCATAGGATTTTGTTCAGTGAGCACATTAAAGACCAAAACATTTTTCTTCCCTTGTCTGCCACCTCTTCTTCAACCTTTTTCCTGTTGCTCTTTCAGACACTAGTTGAAGTAAAGATTAAATTCTATCTTTTTAGACTGCTCACTGGAGATTAAGTAAATTCAGGAGTCAGCATGAAAACATTCTAAATGGTTTGAGTTCATTTAACATTTTGCCTAATAGTATTTTTGCTCATATATCCTATCAATTAAGGGGTAATTTTAGAGAAGTGAATATATTAGAGGCAGAAGTATTAAGTGTGGATGTTTAAGCACTTACATTGGCCAGAGCCAGAATAATGTGATTAAATAATTTGGACAGACACCCTCTGGATATAATTCTATGAGGAACAAAGGGGAAGAGCATCAGCTCCCTAGGTGATTGAACAGAATAGATAATCTGTGGTCAAACAAGCAAAGAGAAGCACTTTACCAAAAATGGGGCTTTCTGTCTTCATTAGAAAAATTAAAGATGCTCTAAAGAACTCTATTAAGGATAATTGTGTTCTTAAAAGAACTGTGTCTCATGGTTTAGGTACTTGATTAAACGGCTAATTCACCCTCTGCTGATCCAATTGATCTTGTTTTTCCCTCCTTCACTCTGCCCTTGACATATCCAAAAGTAAATGACATGTAACCACCAGCAACTTTTTTCTTCTTTCTCATCAAGGAGTGCCAAACTGTGTCTCCTGCTGTCACAGGTTCTCTCCATAGCTGAAAATGAACCATGTTCTAGGAGTGGCTGTGCATGGTGGGGGGACAACTCCAAGTTAATTGCCCTGTGGATGGGAATCCCTTCTTAAAATGCAATTGGCTACCATAGAGGAAAGAAAGAAGTCCTTCATCACATTCACTCCCCCTTTTGTAAAATAAAAGGCCCTTTACTACTGTGGGCAAAAGTGACTTGCTTCTTAATCCACTCTGTGTTCCCCACGGAGCACGAAAGGGAAACTTCATGTTAAGAGAATGGCAAGGGAGTAACCATGAACGAGCATGGCAGCTGATTGACAGTTTCAAAGGGACCTTACAAATAAATCAATATCTATTTTTCCCTTTGTGAAATGTGATGTAGGAGTGATTTTCAACCACTCTTCTGTTGTCAAAAATATGCTTGATGTCGTTTATATATATGACATGGTCATTCATTCATTGTGGACATACCCCTTCAGCACCTACTGTGTACAGACACTCTTCTAGGCACTAGTGATATAGCAATGAGCAAATAGATAATAATTCCTCCCCTACTGGAGTTTGTATTCCAGTGATGTAGACAGGTAATGAATAAGTTAAATAAGTACTATATATATATCTAAATAATATGACATAAAGAAGTTTTATCTAGAATACAGAATATATTATAATATATATTAGGTGAATAATATCCATTAGATGGTATTACAAAGGAAAATAAAGTAAGGAAAATGGCTGGAAATGTCAGGACACAGTCATAATTCAAGATAGTGGCTGGGATAGTGTAACTGACAAAATTCCACTTCATTTAATGATCTGGAGGAAGTAAGGGAATGTGACTTGGGCATATCTGGGAAGAACATTCAAGGCAGAGCAAACAAAATGCAAAGGCCACGAAGCAAGAGCACACCTTGCTGTTCAAGAGCAGCGAGGAGCTTGGTGTGGCAGAAGTGGACTGAAGGAAGGGGAAACCAGTAAGGAATGAAGTCAGACAGGTAGCCAGAGGCCATATCATGCATAGCTGTGTGTATATGAGGCATATTTTTAAAATCCAGGAGAGTTTGAGTAAAGAAATAAAATTATTTGAAGTATCCTTTAATTGTGTTGTACTGACTGCTGCATTGAGAATAGATTAAAGGTGGGGCACAGAGACAAGCATAGAGCATAGTAGGAGGTTCTTCCAGGGTAGTGGTAGCAAGAAGGATTTAAATCCTAGAAATCTCATTGTACTGGATTGAATAGCCCCCTACATATTCCTGCTTCCCCCTGGACCCTCAGAATGAGAGATTATTCTCAAATAGGGTCTTTGTAGATGTGATTACTTAAGTTAAAATAAAGCCATAGTGGACTGGGGAGGGTACTAAACCAGTAACTGTTGCCTTTATGAGAAGGCCATGTGCAGACAAGGAGAGGGTCATGTGAAGATAGAGGCAGACATTGTAATGATGCATCTACAAGCCCAGGAACACCAAGAATTCCTGGAAATAACCAAAAGTTAGGAAGAGGAAGGACAGATTCTTCTTAGAGATTTCAGAGAGAGCATGGTCCTGCCAAAACCTTGATTTCAGACTTCTTGTCTGCAGAATCATGAGAAAATAAATTTCTGTTGTTTTACACCACCCAGTTGGTGGTACGCTGTTACAGCAGCGCCAGGAAACTAATGTACGCATGAAGATAGAGCCAACAGAAATTGCTGACAGATCAATGACTGTAATTAGAGAAAGAGACATAAAGAATACACCAAAATTATAGGTTGATGCAACTGAAAGAATGAGGTTTAGAGCCAATATTTGGAGTTCAGTTTTGGATAGATTTCATTAAAGCATCCCTGTACCTAACCCAGCCATACAATATTTAAACTACTAAATCCTGAAGGGGAATAAATGGAAGGTAAATTATACTGTTCCATGGGTGCCAGATGAAAATAGAGACTATGAGTTTAACAAAGAGCACACTTTAATAGATTATTTAAATAAGTATTAAATAATTACTTAGAAATAAGTTGAGTACAAAGCTATATACTAAGTCATTCAGCTTTTATTTAGTATATAAACCTGTTTCTCCCTATTCTCTGCCAACAGAAGCCATATGGAGAATGGCATGCACGGAGTACTGGATCTCAGCATTAGGTAAACCACCCATGCTGTTATTGTCTGAAACAAGAAGAATTTTATTTATGAAAGAGCATCATTGATTATATCTTAATGCAACCATAGGATTTTCTTCCGTTGAGATACCCCAGGGGATCCATGCAATAAAACCGCCATGAACTATAGGCTTCTAGTTTAAAATAATGGTGTATTTTATATTCTCCCTGGCCTTGAAATCCGTCAAAAACAACAAAAAGAATGAAAAAAACTACCATTAAACTACCATTTTTTGAAAGAGAAAAAAAATGATTGCAACACCAAACCACAACCCAAAATGAATATTTGCCAAATAAAATAAAATTTGCACCAAAATTAGGAAAGATGCTGAGAGTTGACACAACGTCAGACCCCATGCATGAAGGAGATTTTTCTAGAAGTAAGTGTAACATACTATCAAAATGGGAAACTTTATGACTCAATTTTAGCAGAAACCTCAAACAGTCAAGTCCCAATATTCCAAAAGTGAGGTGCCAGATGACCAATATGGAATTTGCCAAGAATGTGGCTGAAAATTGAATTTGCCTCTGTTCATCCCACACTCACCTCAGAGGAATACATGGGTTGAAATTAAATTAAGAAGAATGCGTCTGGTTCAGCTAGTGTGCCTAACTGGTTGAGCATTGACCCATGAACCAGGAGGTCACAGTTAGATTCCAGGTCAGGGCGCATACCCTGGTTGAGCACTTGATCCCCAGTGGAGGGTGTGCAGAAAGCAGCCCATCAATGATTCTCTATCATCATTGATGTTTCTGTCTCTCTCTCCCTCTCCCTTCCTCTTTGAAATCAATAAAAACAATTTTTTAAAAAAAATAAATAAGAATGCCTCTGGGGAAGGGTGGTGGACACCTATGGCATTTCTCTCACCAATCTTCATATTTACAGCCTTACCTCACTCTGCCATGGTGGAGGAGAGGGCCCTGCTTCTCTCATCTCAAGCAAAAAGAGAGGTACTGCAAGGTGATCGTTGAGACAACTAGTCTTGCACCCCCAGGAGCTCATGGAATACAACTGCTAAACTAGTCTGGTAAAGTTTAAAGGTGAGATATTGTGCAGCAAGGACAAATGGCTGCCCTGGGATCGGCCTGGAGTTTGTCAAGGTAAAGAATTCATGAGTTTGAGAGATTATTTGTTTAAAAGAAATTTAAGACACAGGATTTTTTCTTAAAAGACAGCTCAAGGAAAAGTTGTAAGAACTCAAGAAAGGAATGATAAACAACCAAAGATGAAAAGTAAGCTGGCAGAACTCAGGAAAGAAATAGAAGAGAAAAACAAAAACTGCTATAGGCTGAAAACCACATAAGAAACAACTAGTAGAATAAACGTGGCTGAAAACAGTCATCCATATATTCAAAAATAAAAGAAAGTCATACAAAATAATATAAAAACTAAGAAGCATGATTAGAAATAAGATTGTAGATACTGAAGATAAAGAAATTCAAATATTGTCTATCTAACCAATGTCTCTAAAAAAATAATAACAGAGCAAATGATACATAGATTCCATATATTATTGCAAAACATTCTTAAAATAGTCTTGAAACTTTGAGAAGTTAATGGATTTCAAGGATAAAAAAAAGATCCCATGGGAATCCCTGTGGAAAACTCAAATTATTAAAAATAATTTTTAAATCACTTTGCCTTTATATTTCTTTATTATATTTAATGCTAAAATATGAGTAAAAACTTTGTTACAAATTTTTATTAATTTTAATTTTTAATATATCTTTATTGATTTCAGAGAGAGGAAGGGAGAGGAAGAGATAGAAACATCAATGATGAGAGAGTCATTGATTGGCTGCCTCCTGCACACCCCCAACTGGGGATCGAACTCGCAACCCTGGCATGTGGCGTGACGGGGAATTAAACCACGATCTCCTGGATCCTAGGTTGATGCTCAACTGCTGAGCCACGCCCTGCTGGGCTGTTACAAATTTTTGAAGTTAGACCCAAGAATGTTATACCCAGCCGAGTTGTCCTTTGAGTCAAATAAGAAAGAATGTATGTTCTCAAGCATGAGAGAAAACATATATCATGACCTCACTTGAAAAAAAAGTTTGACATTTACCTATTTAACCAAGAATAAATCAATATGAAAAAGAAAAAATCAAAAATGAAGAGCTATAGTAAAACCCTTGGCAGTTAATATAGAATTCATTTATTAAGTTTTGTAGAACTAAGGGAGTTACGAGGAATGAAGAGAATATGTATGTAAAAATTGGGAATTTGAAAGAAAGGTAAGTAGGATAAGTATAAGGAGGACTAATTTTCTCATTTTTATAGTAGAAAATCAATTGATAGGCCTAAACTTGAAACGTAACAAAAACTATATACTCTTGTCATGACTCTAATATCATGTTGTTTTCATTATCTTTTTTTAAACTTGAAGAAATGTTGTAGAAACTAATAGCTCTTATGATGAAGAAATATTTTTGTACTATGTAGTATGATCTTTTTTAAAAATTTACTCCTATTTATTTTATTTTATTTTTGTTTAAAATATTACAGATGTACCTTTTTCTCCCCAATGACCCTTTCCCACCCCCTTCCCCAGTCCCTCTCCCCACCATTGTCAGTGTCCTTGGGTTGTGCATATATGCATATAAATTCTCCCCCTCCACCCACCCGCCCTCCTCCATCCTTCTGACATTCATCAGTCTCATCTATGCTTCCATGTCATTGAATCTATTCTGTTCATCAGTTTATTAAGTTCTTATTTTAGAAAATTATGCCTAATCATCTTAATATCTGTGTAAATGCATAGAGAACTGGTACAGATAATGTTCACCAGGTATAGACAGTGATTATTTCTGGGAGGTAGAATTTGGATTAATTTTTAACTTTCTTCCTTTTATTTTTTTATATTGCTTGACTGTTTATAATAAGCATATATAATTTTTTGTAAAAACAATTAATTTATAAAAGATAGGCCCATAATCTTTTATTCAAAACCTTTGTGACCGGATGTGTTTCAAAATTAGAATTTTTCAAATTTTAAAAAAGTAATAAAGTGCTTATAACACACATACAAACCTAATCATCTTAATATTAAAACAGAAAAAGTATGAATATTCACACTAAGGAGAAAATTATGAATATAACCAGCCTTTTAAATGTGAGTTCAGGTCAGATGTTATCAAATGATTTTTCTGAAAATTGACAAAACTGTTTCCATTTCCTGAGTTCTCTCAATTATAGTTTTGTGAATAAGGAAACATGAACTGTTATACTTAATTTTAATGTGCACTTAATGTATACAACTTAATATTCTAGAATAATCATAATGTATTTGTGTTTGCAGTCTAAAGACTATGCATAGTTCCTGCAATTCTTCATCGTCAACATGCTTTTCAAGCTACACAGCAACCTTACACACCTTTCCTCACTCCCTCCTTTATCCCTCACTTTCCTGGGCTGCATCTTCACAAGGAGAAGAAGGAAGGAAGGAAGGAAGGAAGGAAGGAAGGAAGGAAGGAAGGAAGGAAGGAAGGAAGGAAGGAAGGAAGGAAGGAAGGAAGGAAGGAAGGAAGGAAGGAAGGGAGGGAGGGAGGGAGGGAGGGAGGGAGGGAGGGAGGGAGGGAGGGAGGGAGGGGGAGGGAGGGGGGAGGGAGGGAGGGAGGGAGGGAGGGGGGATACTAAATTGAGAATGAATAGATTTTATTTTAGCTCTGTTACATAATAACCATGTGACTTTGAACAAATTAATTTCCTCAGTAGGACTCTGTTTCCACGCACCACCAAACACTTCTATCACATTTTAAACCTAGTTACAGTTGACCCTTGAACAACACGGGGGTTAGGGACACTCACATGGCCTCAGGAACCCCGGCAGATAGCAAAATCTGTGGATGCACAAGTCCCCTATATAAAATGGTATAAATCAATAATACTGTTAGCTCTGCACATCCACTGACTCCCAATGCAGATCATACACAGTAAAATTATTTATTGAAAAAAATCTGTTCATAAGTGGACCCACATGGTTAAAGCCTGTGTTGTTCAAGTGTCAACTCTGTATAAACCCAGAGGTCAGTTTGAACAGAAAAGAAGGGAAAGCCTTAATTAAACAAAAACAACAGTGAGTGGAAATGGAAGGTAGTGACCAGGCAACAGGGCTCAGAAGCTAATTGTCTGCCTGGGAGCCTCAGATCCATTTTAATATTAATATACAGGCTTTGTTAGCATCCTAATCAAAATACAGTCTCTTTTCTTTGAAACATAACTGTCAGATCTTCTTATTTTCTCAGTCACTTTAATGTAAGGATATTCTAGGCCACCTAATAATACAAGCCATTTCTCCACATTAGGTAACTGGACACAAGTGTTAAACTAAATCAGGATTTAACCGAATTTTTATGAGGTTCAGTTGGATTCTAAAACAAATCCTCCCATTTATAAATGTGCATATCACCTCATGAAGAAAAACAAGTAAGATAGAAATCTTCAGTCTTCAATTTCTATGAATCATTCAAATCAGTTTAGAAATAATGAAAACATGATTCTCTCTGCTAAAATTCCTATATAATAGGTATGTAAGCATATTCGTCAGACTTGTGTTTGGGTAAAATAGCTTCGTTCTGAACAGCTTTTGGCTATGAAAGCAATGAAACTGTGATAAAAGATCCCTTAAAGTCATAAAAGACAATTGGATTGCTAAAGTTTCATCAGCAGAAGCTCTAGAAAGACTACAGAGGAAATTTTCAACTTAACAAGATGTTAGCCTATTAATAATCTCAACAGGAAGTCGGGCACTTTGGTTGCTGACTGACATGGAAAAACCTTTAAAACCACATGTCCCATTGGTGGTTACTTTTCACAAAGAGAAATTCTGTCATGGATGTCCAGTAAGACCGCATCCAACAACTGGGACTGCCTACGTAAGGGTGCAGGATTCAGTGAGGCACCATCGTCTCAGGTAACAAAGGAAAATGAAACAGAAAGAAGCCAATGGCTTGCTTTCTCTGACTGGCTTCCAAATTACTAAGAGGAGTTTTATCCTTAAAGTTTCTTAAATACTGTGAGTACTGGATTAGTACCAAGAGGGTCTGTGTTTCTGGGCTTGTACTCAAACCAGTAGACCTCCTATTGCTCAGCCCACAAAACATGATGACTTCAGTGATATTAGAGCTCTAAGGAAACAGGTCTGGGGGTTTATACTTGTAAACTCAGCCATGACAACAGACCACACATTGAGTTCAACTGTCCGCATCTTTTCAGAATCTTTGTTGGGGACCAGCTCAAGCCTATGCACATGCACATGCACATGCACACACATACACACATGCACACACACATATGCACATACACAGATTCCATTTTCCTTTTTGAACAAATGAGTTTCATGTTTCTTATAAATACGAGGTCACATCAGCACTTCTTTCAGCCTGCAGAGTAGTTGTCTACCTGCCAGCAACATGAAACCTATCCTTGTCTTTTACTTAACTACTTGAAAAATTCGCTTCTGTAAAATTAGCTTCTTGTCTCTGAATACATTTTAAGAATGTTGTGCTGTTTAGATGGGAGTCTTTATGGGAGTGCTTTTTACCCTAAAACCTTACATCAGAGTTCCCAATGTGTTCTTTGGGCAATAAGTCCCTGAAAAGGTTAATAGATATTTTGCAAAAACAAAATAAATACATCATACTGCCAGCTCAGATTAAGTTGGTAAAATTTTAGGTTAAGCTAAGTGTCTTTACTACAGAACTTTCCAGAGCTGTAGATCCCTAATATGCAGTAAGAATTTCCAAGGGCGAGCTGTACTATTCAGTGCTGCCCAACCTACCTCACCCTGAAATTATGTTTCAATAATCATCTCAAGGGATATTTTCCAGGACACACTAAACCTTAAAATGCAAGTCACGTTACAGTGGATGCAAATAAACTGAGCGGCTTAGGCAGACCCTTAATAGAATTAACCAGAAGGCATAATGACATTTATGTTTCTGCTCAAAGAGGTATCTATTTTCACTTTGAAAACTTAATCATACAAATATTTTTCATGCTGGAAAAGAGATAAGCACCCTCATCACTTCATCACAGCTTAGACAGGATACAAAGAGGGCTAAAGACTGATAACACAGGGTTAGTCAACCTGGAGAGCAGGGCTGTGACGTTCCTTGGCTAATAAGTGACTAGAGGGGGCCACTTGTAGACCACTTTGGAAGATGCAGTTTCCCTTACATGTAATATTGAGGGGAAATTCTTGTTCAGAAATGTTGTTGAAAATATTTTTGTGTGATATCAGCCTTGAAAAACTTGCAGTACATTAACCAGATGAGGGTTTCTAGAACATGTTTGATTCAAGAAGAGAAATCTAACAAAACCAGAGAAGAGAAAAATCATTAAATACACAAAGATTCTAACTTGTAGGGATGGAAACTGACAATTAGCATCAGAACACTATTATATTCTATTTCATCATATAAATTATTTGAGTTAATTATATGCTATAATGCATTAAACATAAATTTAATATGGTAAGTTCTCTTTTAAATAATTGTCTCTTACATGATTTCATAAAGCTCCAATTCCTTCAGATGTTATTGTAGATAAACATCTGAAAAGGATAGGTTTCACATCCAGGCATTATAGATCCTACGTGGGCAACCTTTCTTAAAGGATTTAATTCTAACTTGGTGAATACTTACTACAAATGGTATTATTCCTATTATTTATTTGTGCAATTCTAAAGGCAAGCCCAGGTTTATTAGGCACTAATAGGATGATTAATTATTAAGGATGACTAATAACTACTCATAGAATAACATTTGACTCAGAAAGTTGGTATTTCTATTCTAATTATTACACGGAGTGTTCTAGACCTGATCTCTGTATTTAACATAGGAAAAATAATAACTACCAGTATTGAGTGACTACAATATTATGTGTCCAAGTGACAGAGTTAATATCTGGACCAAGACCTATTCACCCCAAAATTTCCCCACTCACCACATTGACTCAGGGTGAGTCAAGAAAACTAGGAAATGATTATAGTAAGATTACAGGATGCATGGTTAATATACAAAAGGGTTTTTTTTTTTTATTGTTCAAAATATTACAGATGTCCCTTTTTCTCCCCATTGATCCTGTCCCTATTGACCCCCTCACCACACTATTGTCTGTGTCCACGGGTTATGCATATATGAATATAAATTCTTTGGTTAATCTCTCCCCACCCACCCACCCACCCTCACCTTCCATGCTCCCATGAATCTATTCTGTTCATCAGTTTATTAAGTTCTTTAGATTCCACATATAACTGAGATCATGTGATGTTTGTCTTTCTCTGCCTGGCTTATTTTGCTTAGCATAATAATCTCCAGTTCCATCCATGCAGTCCCAAAGGGTACGAGATCCTTCTTCTTTACAGCTGCAAAGACAAAAGTCATTTTTTATATACCAGCAGTGAATAGTGGAATTTGACATTAAAACACAATACCACTTATATTAGCACCAAAAATTTGAAATACTTAGGTATAAATCTAAAAAATGTGTACAAGGTGTACCTAGGAAAACTACAATACTCTGATGTATAAAATCAAAGCAGAACTAAATAAATGAAGAGATAGTCCATGTTTTTGAATAAGAAAGCTCAATATTGTCAAGATTTCAGCTCTTCCCAACTTGATCTATAGAATAAATACAACCTCAATCAAAATCCCAGCAAGTTACTTTATGGATATCGACAAATTAATTCAAACATTTATATGGAAGGACAAAAGATCAAGAGTAGACAACACAACATTGAAGGTGAAGAATGAAGTTGGAAAACTGACACCACCTGCCTTCAAGGCTACAGTAATCAAAATGGTGGTATTGGGAAAATAATAGACAAATAGATCAGTGGAATAGAAGAGAAAGCCCACAAATAGCCCTACAGAAATACAGTAACTGATTGTTGATGAAAGAGCAAAGGCAATACAGTGGAGCAAAGATAGGCTTTTCAACAAATAGTGCTGTAACAACTGGATGCCCACATTTAAAAAAGTATTCTATATATAGGTTCTTCACAAAAATTAACTTAAAATGGATCACAAACCTAAATGTAAAATTATAAAACTCATAGAAGTTAACATAGGAGAAAACCTAGATAATCTTGGGTATGGTGATGACTTTTTAGATAGGCATGATCCATACCAAAAAAATCATGCATAAGCTAGATGTCATTAAAATGAAAACTTTTTTATTTTTTATTGAATTTATTGGGGTGACACTGGTTAACAAACTTATACAGATTTCTGTTGCACAATTCTACAACACATCTGTACACTGTTTTATGTGTTCACCACCCCAACTTCTGCTATCTGGGTGACAATGTCAGGAGAATGAGGTGACAAGAAACAGCTTGGGAGGAGTATTCACAAAAAAGATTTCTGATAAAGGACTTTTATCCAAAATATGCAAAGAACCCTTAAAATTCAACAATAAGAAAACAAAATCCCCATTACAAAATGGACCAAATACCTTAATAAACACCTCACCAAAAAAAGATATACGGATGGCAAATAAGTATATGAAAAGATGCTCCACATCAAAAGGTATCAGAGAAATGTAAATTAAAACAAGAATGTAATACCAGTACACACTTATTAGAACGCTCAAAATCCAGAACACTCACAACACCAAATGATCATGAAGATGTAGAGCAACAAGAACCATCTTTCACTTTGGAAAAGTCTTGCAGTTTCTTACAAAACTAAACATACTTTTACCATACCATCTAGCAATCATGCTCCTTGTTATTTACCCAAAGGAATTAAAAATTATGTTCACACAAAAACCTACATAGATATTTATAGCAGTTTTTATTCATAATTGCCAAAAGTTGGAATTAACTGAGAAGTCTTTCGATAGGTAAATAGATAAACTCTTATACATTCTGACAATGGAATATTATTCAGTGCTAAAAGGAAATGAGCAATCAGGTTATGAAAAGACATGGAGGAGCCTTAAATGCATATTATTAATTGAAAAAAAGCTAATCTGAAAATACTATATATTGTATGATTCCTACTATATGACATTCTGCAAAAGACTAGACTCTGGAGATAGTAAGCAGATCAGTGGTTGCCAGGGCTTGGGAGCTGCGGGGAGGGTGAACAGGCAGAGCACAGAGGATTTTCAGGGCAGAGAAGATAATCTGTATGAGACCATAATGATAGATACATGTCTGTACATTTGTCCAAACCCATAGAATGTACAACACCAAATGTGAACCCTAAGGTAAAGTTTGGACTTTGGGGGATTATGAAGTGTCTTATGGTCATCATTTGTAATAAACATGATCGCTCTAGTGGAGGTTGTTGATAATGGGGAGGCTTTGCATGTGTGGGGGCAGAGAGTGTGTGGGTGTGCTCTGTACCTTCCTCTCAATTTTGCTGTGAATTTAGTACTGCTCTAAAAATAATAAAGTCTTAAAAATAAAAGAAGTTGGGGGGGAGAATGAAGACATTTTAGTCCAAATGTTTGAAAGTGGTTTTAAAAAATCTTACACTTTTTAGAAATTATCTTCTTATCACTGTTAGAAAACAGCCCTGATCTGGATCATGTTATAATGCTGATCCCAAACAGTAATTCCTATTTGCCTAAGAATTCTAATGGGAGGTGGGAAAGCATCAAATGTTAAATACTTGGTTATCTTTGTGTTTGGAAGAAAAGTGAATTGCTCTTTATCCAATTGATTTGAAGGAGCTTCTTAATGGGTAACACTATTGAAACTGTTACTATGGCTGTGCAAATAACTACAGCAAAACGTTGCTTATAACAATCCTAATCATTTTGCTCAAGAATCTGCAGCCTAGCCAGAGCTCAATGAGAACAGCTCATTTCCACTCAACTTGGGGTAGGGCCAGGGCAGCTCAATGGCTGACAAAATCAGCTAAAGACCTGTCTACTCATATGTCTGATAATTGACACTGGCTCTTGGCTGGGGCATCTCTTCTATACGTGGTCCTCTTCATGTGGTCTCTCCACATGGGCTACTTTGGGCTTCCTCACAGCAAAGTGATTGCTGTACTGAGCAAAGCAAAAGCTGTATTGCTATTATGACCTATACTTTCAAGCCAAATAGCATCACTTTTGTAATATCGGTTTATTGGTCAGAACAGTTGCAAGGCTCCACCCAAATTCAAGGAAGGGAGATGCAGTTCCAGCTCTCAGAGGAAGGAAAAGAGCATACGTGTAATGGTGCAACTATCTTTGGAAAACACAATCTGCTGCAACTATACTAGAAGCCAAATCTGTTAAGATTTCTTATTTATCTGTCTGGAGAACTAAAACAAATGCCATAATAAAAACAAAAGATAGAGCTGAAATGCACTGTCTGATATGGCACAAGACTTGTTGAGACAATCTTATTTCAAATATTCAGTTATTTAGAAATAGATACGTAACTTACTAGTTAAAAATTCTAATTTGAAATAGTATAAAAAGACAGTTGCTTTAAGTAAGTAAGGGCAGACATTTTTGAAACTCAAATTAGCTCATTAGCATCAATTAATAAAGCAGATCAGTATAACTTTCCCAAATCTTGGTTCTTAGACTTCATGAGTTTTCAGTGGCAAGGCCATAGTCTAACATTTACTCTCAGCTTTTTAACCATGAAAAATGAAATACGTTAGTTTATGCTTAAAACACAAAATAAAAATTTTTTTTAAATTCTCTGATGACAAAATTTAGGCTATCCTAACATTTTAAAAGAGGGATATAGAATGAATGTGCTATTAATTAATTTAGTGTAGTGGGGGATGATTTAAAATGGAATGAAAAGGATAATAGAGAAAGTGTCAGGTCTCAATACATTCCTCCCTCCTGTATCCATGCTACCGACACACCAGCTATTACTTCAAGTCATTATATATATATATAATTTGCATTTTGTCATCTTGCTTTCACACTAGATCTTTATTTACTCCTGGCTTCTAATCCACTGTGCTGTGGATATTTGATGCATGCTATAAAAATTTAATGATAATGAAGCGAGGTAATTATTTTGTGCATTGTTTACTTTATGGCATGTGAGAGTTAAGAACTTTGAATAGTTAGTTGGTCTGAAGGACTCTTTTTGGACAGAGCAAAGAGGTTCTATTTATGGGGTTTTTGCTCCTCTTGCAACTGCAAAGAAGTGCCTTAGGTGGGCGATGCTTGAGGAGGGGAAAGAGTTCTCACTTTGCTTTATTGCTCACAGATTACTTCAAATTATCCTCACAGGCATCTGCCTCAATTAACATGCAATCTATTACTTGTCTGCTTTTGTTCTCAAGGATGAACATCTTTATAGCATAATTGGGATTTTTTCCACCCGTAAACAAAGCATCTTGCTAAATTACCTTCCACAAAAGCCACTTTTAGATAGATAAGTATTATGTTTTAAGATAAAAACCAGAAAGACTGATGCTGAATCTTCTGAGAAGGGAAAAGGTGCACAGTGCCCTGGATGTTTTCCACAGAACACGCCAAGGCTGATGAAGGGAACTCAAGCTTTCAGGCCATGTGAACTGGGTTGAAACATGCCCTGGGACCTGAGCAATATTAATAAGCACTAAATATCTCTGAAAATCATTCTGCTTACATAAAATATGGAAACAATACTCCCTGTCTTGTGGGACTGTCCCAGGAATTAATGTGCAAAAATGTCTAGTACTGAGTAAACAATCAATAAATTCTACTTTATCATTGCTCCCCAACTCAGTTATATTTTTCTGTTTTTGATTTTTTAACCATTTCTGTTCTGTTTTTAATACAGTAGGAAAAGATTTTAAAATTACACACATGCACACACACATACACACACCTTTATCTTTTTAAAGAGAACTTTCCTGACTTGAAGGTCAAAATGGTGGAGTAAGTACATGCTGTGTTCATCTCCCCCCACGAGCACATCAAAATTAGAACCATAGAACAACCATCATTGAGAACTTCCTGAAATCTAGCTGAACAGAAGTCCTATAACAAAGGATATACAGAAGAAGCCATGTCAAGATTGGTAGGAGGGGCAGAGATGCAGAACAGACTGGTCTCATACCTACGTGTGGCAGCTAAAAATAGGAAGGGATATCTCAGCTGTAGAGGATCCCTTGAGGAGCAAAAGGTCCTCAGCTCAGCATTTTAATGCCAAGAAGAGAAGTCCCCATAACTTCTGGCTGTGAAAACCAATGGGGATTGTGCGTGAGGGGATTCCACTTGGGTGCAAAGGAAGGCTGCTGGAATCCCAAGCCTTCCTCTTGAAGGGCCCATGGACAGACTCACTTGCTCTGAGCTCCAGCACTGGGCAGCAGCTCGAAAAGTGTCAGGGACATATGAGGAGGAACTGAATTGCCTGGCTTTGGGGTGAGGGCTAGAGGGGCAACTTAATCCCAGTTAGAAGTATTGGCAGAAGCCGTTCTTCCTTTGTTGAGCCCTTCCTGCACCCAGCTAGCAAGCAGGCACAGTGGGGGCACCAATCTGAGTCTTCATCAACCTGGCTAACACCATTTACTTCACCCTGGTGATTCCCTGAGATCTGGTCACACCCAAATTGTGGCCCTAGCCGCCAAGCCACTTCCAGTAGCTTTTCCATACAAACATTCTTTTTTAGCATGTGCGGGTATTTTTCCAAAATCTCTCAAATGTTCACAAGCCCCAGTAAGAAACATCCAGGCTCAGCCTGCCCAATACTTCTTGCTAAGCAGCCCCAGCCCAGCACTAGTGGCAGCCAGCTTCAGTTCACAGCTTAGCCTCTCACAGGCACCTCCAAGCCCCGCACAAACTGCAACAATCATCTGCAGATCACTTTGTGGCTCATACCAAGTGGCACAAACAGGGCCTGACCTTGGCCAGCACCAGAGCCCCTCCCAGAACCAACACACCTGATGGAGGAGATAGGGGGGCTGTGTGGTTGCCATCCTGTGAGTGAGGAGGAAGGGGTGTGAGATGACATTGGAGAGGTGATAGAAGCCAGACCATAAGGGCCTTGAGGTCATCTAAGAAGTCTGAGTTTTATTTATGAGTGAACTTACCAGGTCTCACACTTAAAAATAACACAAGTTACTTGCTGATTCAGTGTTCTCTCTTTAACCAGCAGGACAGAGGCCAGGAATGGGTTAGGAACTTCTTTGTCTCTCAAGAGAAAAATTCACTTTATTTTTATATTCCTTTTAATGTTGTTTTGTTACATTGATGTTATTCTTTCCACGAAAGCCTTAGTTTAGAGTGCATACCTAGAATGAAATGTGGCTTGGACTATAAAAATATACCTCAGTGTCTTGGAATCTTCAGTTTTATTTGTACCATATAGTACTACACAAAGATAAAGGATTATTATTATCATTCTCTGATAAAGTCAAAGCATATATTTTTATCAGTGGATTAGATACATTTATTCCTTTATTGCTAAGCACAGTCAATTTATTTCAAGTCTACTCTAGTCTAAAACGGTAAACCTGTTTATCCTTCTGTTCCTCTGCTTGACATCGAAACATTATCTAAACTAAAGCAGCATGATCCAGAGAGAGGAAAGGAGCCCTACAGTGTCGTGTTTTCATTTTTTTTTCACTCATTTCCAAGAGACCTTTGCATCATCTGCTTAAAGAAAGAGTGAGCCAACCCCATCCCTGAACCTGCTGAAGGGCTGTGACAATGATCTTCATCGCTGCAAAGTTCACTTTATAAGCACCAGGTACCTTTTTGCCACATTCCTCACTGTCCTCTTGTTAACTTTCCATCTTCTCTTTTCTCACAGTTTAAGTCATTCCTGGAGGCTAATGGTCCTTAGATTCACTTGGGACCTCTTCTTATTTTAGTGCCCTCATCTGATCTATCACCACCCTCTCTGTATGTTATCTTCTTGATCTACCTACTGCATTCTTTTCCTCACTTCACAAGTCCCAAATCTTGCTATTGACAAGCCAAAAATGGCTTCTCTTTGGTTTTATCATAAGGTGCAAACTTTTCTTTCTGGCTCTTAAGATCTTCATTATCTGCTCCCATATTTCCTTTGCATGGTGCCAAGAATCTTGGAGTCATCCTTTATTTCTCTTTTTCTCTCACATTGACCCAATCCATCAGGAGAACCCTATAGACACTATCTTCAAAATATATACAGAGCCCAACCGCTTCTTAGCACATGCACAACTACTGCCTGGTTCCAGCCACCGCTATCATCTCTTTGTTGGATTACAGTTTTTAAATGCCACCCTACTTGTATCCTGGTAGATCATGCTTCACACTATTAAAACCTGTCAGACAAATGTCATTATTTGCTCAAACTCCTGCAAGTTCTCCATATTTTGCTCAGATTAAAGGCCAAAATCTTTAGAATGAGCCACAGGATTTTACATGGTCTGCAACCCCACCTCCTCATCCTTAACCTCATCGCTTACTAATTTTTCTCTCACCCCACTCTACATATAAGACTTCTTGAACACATTAGGCATACTCCTGACTTGCACTGGTTGTTCTCTCTTCCTAGAATATATTTCTTCTGGATATCACACAAGTAACCTTTTTATCTTCAAGTCCAAGCTCAAAAGTCACCATTTCAATGATTTCTACTAGGGCAGCCTGCAACAGTCAGTATGCGCCATATTATACTGCAATAATAAACAGCCCTCAAAGTTCAGTGCGTTAACACAACACAAATTTACTTCTAGCTCGCACTATGTATCTACACAAGTCCACAGGGTAGTTCTTGCTCTTATAGTCACTTAAGGGGGCAGGCTAATGGCAGTTCCATTTTAACACATACTTGCACCATCACCACTCAGAGGAAAGATGAGCTCCCTGGTCTTATATAGGTAATTAAATGCTGTCACCCAGAAGAGACACATAGTACTCGTACTTATACTTCATTTGTTAAAGCAAGTCACATGGTCATGCTTAACTTCAAAAGATCAAGGAAAAACAATCCTACCATGTGCCTGAAAGAATATATGGGAACAGCCTGTGTTTTTCTATCTATTGATACAATAAAGCTACATAACAAATTATTGAAATATCCTAATGGCATGCAACATTAATGTTTATTGCTTACACCTCTGGGGTCATTGGTTAGGTGTTTCTGCTGCTCTTGGCTGTGCCTGCCCACTTACATGGGGCCGGGGGGTGGGGGGTGGAGCTTGTATTGGGTTGAGCTAGTCTGCTCCATGTGTCTCTAATCCTCCAGCAGGTTAGCTCATGCCTGTTCTTATGCAAGAGGCATAAGAGAGAGAAATCAGAAACACACAAGGACCTAGGCTTAGAGCTAAGTTTAATACAGTGAAGCTTTCTCTTTCCTGATCCACCAACTCTGGAAAAACATTGTCAAGTTTTATGATAGTTACACTGCATTTTGTAACTATGAAGTATTCCATGCTCTTTCTATATGTTGATTTAAATACTGAAAAGACCAAATTGCATTTACAATATTATGATAATATCAATTATTTCCATTAGATTGCATTTGACTGCAAGTGACAGAATATCTTGTTAAAAGTTTCTTAAACAGTGAAGGGTCTATTGTGCCCTAATAAGTAGACAATGTTAATTTTTAATTTAAAGAATGTTTAGGTTTTGGGTACAATTTTTCTATAATTTTCATGACTTTCCCCTCAGAGTTACCATATGACTATAGGAGTTTCAGGTGTCATGTTCTTACAAAACAACATAGAGTCAGAAAGGAGCCAGTCATTGCCTATGTTCCTTTTAAAGAGTGTGTAAATTTTTTGCTAGAAACCCTCCCAAGAAGATTTTGTCTCATATTTCATTGGGCCAGGGTTGCATCATTTTGTAACACATGCCAGTGCATAAGCTAATCACTTGGAAACAGAATAAAGTTTTCATGATTGCCTTAAACTTATTATTATTCACTCCCTGAGTTGGGCTGAAGCCCATAAAATGCACAGTAATACCTGAACATAATGTGGATATTGTTGGAAGGAATAAGGAAAGGAGCACTTGCTAAGGAGACAGAAAACGTTTATCTTTGTTACTCAACATACATACAAATACATTGTCCTATACAAGACTTCCAAACATGCCCACTCCTGCAGAGATCATACTTAGCCACTTCTCAAAAGAGAAAACCCCAAGTCTCATCGGTTGCCCTACTAAGCTCTAAGTTTAGTATCTTTGGCGTTGTGCAGAAATCTCCACCATAACTAAATATGCTTTTTTGTGCTCCAGGAATCTGTGTTCAAAAGACAAGTTGTTCACTGGAAATATATAGAACTTGTAGCAGTGGAGAAGGAATAGGGTAACTTTCGTTTTTAATATCTCATTGGAAGAAGGGGGATAGAGTAAAGCACACAAAATAATCATTGGTTTGTGTCCTGCAGTCTTGCTAACTTCTCTCTAGAGGGACTTCTCCAGCTTGTTGTCCTTCCTCTGCTGGCTCTGATTATTCCCTTCTGGAAAATCATGTGTGCTGATCATAACCTAAAGCAACATTTCAGATGGAGATTAAAGACTTCTAAAAACTATATTGATTTAGCATCCCACCTCCTCTTAGGTAAGTTTAAGGGTCTTGGTGTTTCCTTAAAAGATGAACAGTCACAGGCTGACATCACTTTGTTTAAAATTCTTTGGCAATACAACTTCCTTAATAACTGAAGGGACTTCCAATGTATCTGTTTCTAGGCAATTCCATACACTAATAAGCATGACCTTTGAGAATTCTTATCTCTTATCTACCTTTTGTTCATGATCCTTCCTCAAGACAGAGTGAAACAAAAGTCTTAGAAGGGAAGAGACCACCCACCCTCAATCTGATTCATGCTGCCAGGCTTTCCCCCTTTAATAAGCTGAGAATTCTTAGGAAAGCTTCTTAGGAGAGACTTATGGACCCACTTTTACCAATCTTATCTTTTTCTAAGTCTATTGTTTTCATATGTCTGCTTGTTCTACTTTATGTGGAAGTAGAACATAAAATATTGGCTTTCGTAGCAAGAAATCTAACTCCATTTTTAATGTTTTATTGCTGGCAGCTTTTAAGCCTCATGCCTCCCCCTTCCCCTGTGCCCAACATCTGCACAAGCTGATAAGAAAGCTGGAGTGCTCCTTCCTTTAGTGCCAGTGGGAGATTCAAACAATGCAAACCCCTTTCCATGAACAAACCCTTACCCTGGCCCCAACCCCTAACCGCAATAACAACCCAGGCCAGATGCCTTTTCTTGCTCTCTCAATCCATTTTGGACCTGCTTGACAGGTCTGCCCTGCTGTCTCCCCAGAGACCTCAATTGTGTAAGTAATGAAAATTTTGTAAGTAATAAAATTTTTATGCCCTCTTGGTGTGTGTGTAGCATTCAAACCGAGCTTTGGGTGGGGGTCCATCTGCCTCTGCAGATGATCATACAGCTTTTCTGATGATATTCTCCACCAACTTATATTGCAAGCCACAAACAGAAAAAAAATCTTTTAGCAAAGCCATATTTTCTTTCTGCTATGCTTTTAGGGTAGACTACGTTCAGTCTATGTTTGGCTTTTTTATTTTAAGACATTACTTAAAAGCTTTAAGAAATACTTTAACTTTTCCACCATTTTTTAACACTATAACTCCAGTAAATGGTCTGAGTTCAAGATACATAAGTTCACAGTGTGATGAAATGTTTCTCTCTCACCTAACAAGAACCACCAACTGCCCAGCCTGTATAGCAAGGGCTCTCTCTGTCCTATACTTTAATGACTCCTCTCCTCAGCAAATACCACATCTTAGTATCTATTACATCCAGCAATCTACTTCTGGTAACAAATTCTGTATTAGTTAAGAGATCTTCCACTGCTATTATAAAAGTGTTCAACAGGAAAATTAACCAAAGGGATTAATTGTCTCACGCACAAAAAGTCAAAAGCTTCCAGAGTGGGCTAAATCAATGGCTTTAAAAATATTAGTGCTCTGAATTCACTTTTAAAAACAATCTGGGGTGGGAACAGGTCTGACACAGAATAGCTATTTTATGAACAATCTATGTTGTTTGCATAGTAAGTCAGTGTGTATGTAATTATTGAGTATCTGTAATATCCCAGATGCCAGCCTAGCCATTAGGAGGAGAACAGTGAATAATACGCACCCTATTTTACCTTCAAGAGCTTACATTCTAGAATGGAAGGAATTCTTGCTTGCTAAAGACTGATTGCCTTTATAAAAAAAAAAAAAGAAAATGTAATGCATGGAGCAATTTCTAAACTTGTCCTCAGAGAACATTCAAGCCATCAAAATAATGCTAAATCTCTTTTCTTACGCACTGAAGATCCTCAAATCAGGCTATATTTTAGTGTCTATGTATATGAATCTTGACTTTCTTATGGAGCCTTCCTCCTCCCACCCCCCTGGTAATTTTAACTGTCTATTTTTCCTTGTTAACAAAAGAGACATATGCCTTCACCTGATTCTTTGAAACACCCATGTTTTATGTAACGAGCTTTATTTTTCTTCTTGAAGATGTTACAGGCCCTTGAAGTCGGAGACCTAAACCAAGTTCCTTCTGCCCAGTGCCGTTCACACCAACAGAATGAGGCAGAGCTCTGTAAAGCAGAACAGAAACTTTATTCTTTGACCCAGGACTGGAGAAGGGCGAGCTCATGCTCTCACGGCAACTTCTCCCCAGCTGGAAAGGAGAGTTCTCTGTTTATAGGCTGTGGTGTGGACCAATTACATTCTTTTCGTGAGATAGTTATTCTGTTGGGCTTGGCCCTTTTGGGCAGGGTCCTTTTTGCACACGACGCCCCGTTGCCATCTTGGGCTTTGCACTTGGCTGTCTTCATTTTGCAGCGGGGAACCCCTTTCAGCCCTATATCAAGCATAGCTCATGACATAGTTCAGGTATGAGAAACATTAGGGCCTTTTGGATGATAGCACGGTGACAGACATTCTATCCTCTTGTTTTAACTGGGACTCAATTATTTCTGTAGCTGCTGCAGGTTTCTTCCTGGAATTTCTTTTCAATTCACTTCTGGTTAGCGCCACTGTTTCTATGAACCCACAATGCTCCTTATTGCTTGATTCTCTTTTTTGTTTCGTTGGACTGTATCTTCAAGTAATTTTTCATAAAAAGTATGGGAAGACTACTTGGAAAACCCTTAATTAAAGGAAAATATCTTATTTTGACCTCTATAGAAGTGATATTTGGGCTATCCCCTGCAGCTACCACGACACACAGGTAACGTGAAGCTCCTATCTGTATTATATCTTCTATAAATTTAACAATGTTTCTGATTTGCCAAAAATATTTTCATTTTTTTAAAAGAACTTTTTAAAACTATTATTTATTGATTGATTTTAGAGAGAGAGGAAAGGAGGGAGAGGGAGAGGGGGAAACTTTGATTTGCCGTTCCACTTATTTATGCATTCATTGGTTGATTCTTGTATGTGCCCTGACCAGGGGTGGAACCCGAAATCTTGATCTATCAGGACAATGTTCTAACCAGCTGAGCTACACAGCCAGGGCCAAAACAACTTTCTTGTATTTAGCACAGTTATGGTTTGAGGATTGGTATGGGTGGGAGAAAGAAAACAAACAAACCTATGCTTAGTTTCCCTTCTTCAATTTTCTAAGTTATTTTGAAAATTACACATTTAAGCTAAGCTTATTTACTGTTCTGCTATATTCCATTCTTACAATTTGACATCAGTTTAATAAATGTAAATGAAGAATTTGTTGATCTTGTAGGTAGTCTTGAATTTATTAATGAACTCTCAGGTTCAAATGGATTTTGAGGAGTCATGTGACTCACTTGCTTTCAGAACACTAAATTTAAAACATCCTTAAAAAAATGGCTATTATGTTATTCTCTTTAACTCTAGGGTGATAAATAATCCAAAATCCCATGTCTGTCTAGGAATTTAAGAATTTTACTCCCAGCCTTTCCTGAGGACATATACTTAGTGCTCATTTCTCAAAATTCTTCATTTAAATGTAATATTCTACCTTGCCCTCAAACTTGCTATACACATTAAACCACAGAAGTGTAATTTGTCTCACTTTTAGAAAAATTAGTAATTTTTAAAATATAACTGAGAAGCTAGACCTTTTTCTATACTGTTATAAAGGATGATTTTTCTATCATATATCATATATTTGGGCAATACAAATGTTTAAGTGCATTACTAACACTTTGGCCGCCAGTATGAAACTCGCTCCAGATATCAGAGTTTGCTCCACAGAGGTAGCATTAATATCCTCTGCTGAGACAAGATGTTCCCATTATTTACCAAGATAACTAGGTCCCAGATTTTGCTGACAAGATCTTTTTCCAAATGTTAAGACCAAAAAGTTGGCAAAACTCAGGACAAGACGACCGCAGGGTTGAAGATCAGCTTCCTAAATGTTCACAACGTTGAGTTATTTCAATTCCTATCCTGATGGACATGTGTGATTCAAGGTGTACATGCATGATCAGGGGTTAAGTAGTATGGTTTTCTTACATAAATGAAATTGTATTTTGTCACTGTAACAAAATCTGGAAAAATTATTCTTGACATTATATTTATATTTCTGCTTTGGCTTCACATTTGAAGGATGATTTTTTGAGGCTTTATTTACTATAAACTCTTTGGTCATTTGCATATGACTAAAGCCCCCAAATAGTGAATATATTACAAAAAAATTTGGATGAGAAATCTACGTTAACTTGCTGAGTTAAGATACTGACATGACATTACCAGAGAAGAGTGAACAGCTTAAAGTAAAAACTGATTCATATGAGGTTGTCTTCCAACAAATGTGGGTAAGATTTTTCCCTCAGTCTTTCATATTTTTAAAACAGTTATAAAGTCATTTGTTGTATAAGAAAACTCTCTATGTTAGAAGATTTAATTACCAAAAGATTAGGTGTTTCAGATTTGAGTTCTACTAACAAGCTGTGTAAGTTCACCTCTTCTGTAGTTTCTTGTACTATAAAAAAATGAAGGGTTGAACTTGATAATATCAAGAGTCTATTCTAGCTCAAAAAACAAAATCTGATTTTAGAATTTTTGTTTTTCTGTAAAATTCCCAGTCAGATAAATGGAGAGCTAAGGTCAGCTAACATCAGCGGGATCATTGATTGCTTCTTAGCCCAAACACACTCTGAGTTCTAAACTAGGACTCTTGAGCACTATGGAATAGAAATATGGTTATGAGCTCATATGAATTGGTTATATGATGTTGACTATCTCAGAGAGAGGACACTTGATGATAAACTGGCATCATCAAAAAATGGCACCCTATGTGTGTGCATGTATGTGAGTGCAGGTGTGCCTGTGTGACTGAGTGTGCTTGTGGTTTTGGGAGGAAGATGAGAATATTGGTGTAGACGCGGTGAGAAAAAGTAGAGCTTTCCTCAAAGGAACCCTATTTTCAGGCTCTTTGGCGATGTTGATAGAATGTGACAGTTTGATAAAAGGTCATGATTTGGTTCACACATACCAATTTTAGATTACTCTCTTCCTTCCTTCAAGGCAAAGACATAAGCAAGGTGCCCATTGATCTGTCACACTTCCCTGTGAAAATGTCTAAATTAATGAGCTGTTCAGGCTCAAAGAGACTTTAAAGTTGGCTAGCTTCGCATTTTAAGAATTTCTTTTCTTTTTTGAAAAAGCCAACACACAGAGCAGATTATTCCATTCTCAATGAAATTGCTACAGATATTTCCAAGCTAAGAGGTTACAAGGAAAACAATTTCAATAAGTAAGTACCTATCAATAATCACATCAGCACATTTTTCAGTGTTATAAAATCTTAATATAAGAAAGCACTTCAGTGATTATCTTCTAGAACAAGGGCTTGCAAATTATAGCTAATGGGCCAAATCTGGCCCACCACCTGTTTTGTAAATAAAGTTTTATTGGAACACAGCCATACTCATTTATCTTTGTACTGTCTATGTTTGCTTACCTGCTACAGTGGAAGGGCTGAGTAGTTGTGACAGAGACCATATGGCTCACAGAGTAAAAAAAAAATGTACTATCTGGCCTTTTATGGAAAAAAATTTACTAACTTCTGATCTAGACCAGTGGTTTTCTATTAGTGCTATTGTTGTTGTTTTAATCCTTACTCGAGGATATTTTTTCCATTGCTTTTCAGAGAGAGTGGAAGGGGGAGAGAGAGAGAGACAAACATCAGTGTGAGAGAGACACAGACATCCTATCCAAGGCTGGAGATCAAGCCTACAACAACCAAGGTACATGCCCTTGGCTGGACTCGAACCCAGGACCCTTCAGTTTGAGGGCCAACACTCTAACCACTGGACAAAACTGGCTAAGGCTGTTTGTTTTGTTTTTTAACTGTGAGTGGCTGTGGAACATTTTTCAAAATGGAAGTATTAAAACTATTGTTTTTCTTGATGATAATTTTTTTTTTTGTAATACTGGTCGCAGATACTGTTTACTCAACCTTCTTTCCTAACCAAACACTGATTTTGCAACTAGAATTCTCAGTACCATTTAGGTGCTGCCAGGTAGATGTGCTGATGCAGGTTTTTAAACATGGGACGTTTTTGTAGCACAGTTCAAAGTTCATTCTTTGGCTAGAAATTGAGGCAATGAAGACAGCAGCTTTCTTCTCTGTGGACTATGTCTCTGACAACACATTCTTCAACATTATAGTTCTAATAGTGGCCTTATAATTCCCTCCATCTAGGAGCTGAGATAGCAGGGCTCCTGATAAGCAAGATTTAGTATTCTGGGTTATTACAGAGGCCCTGTCCTAAAATTGTTCCTTTAGCCCTTTAAAGGACTCTAAGTACGTATCTGAATAAAAAATTTTTGTGTTTAAAATACCTTAAGTGCCTTTTATTTTCTTTGCAAAACACAGCCATTGTATCTTTTTTTTTTTTTTTTTAAATATATCTTTATTGATTTCAGTGAGAGGAATGGAGAGGGAGAGAGAGAGATAGAAACATCAATGATGAGAGAGTCATTGATTGAACCCGCAACCCAGGCATGTGCCCTGATTGGGAATCGAACCCCGATCCCCTGGATCCTAGGTCGACGCTCAACCGCTGAGCCATGCCTGGCTGGGCAGCCATAGTATCTTGATCGCACTCTGAATTCTCACGTATATGAGTCTGGTTTGAAATCCTCTCTCTTTCATTCATCCAAAGTCTTCTTCAGCTCCATTAGAGTAGTTTTATTTGAGTTCTCTATTCAGTAGGACATGAACCCTCTCATACTTTGGGGGGAGGTGGCAAGGCAATCTTGAACATTAATTCTTGGAAATAAATTTTTTTCCACATTGAATAATAGCTAATTTTATTATTATAATCACCTGGAGGAATAAGTTGGCTAAATATGACCATGTCCACTTTTTTCAATTAGAGTTTACATTCAATATTATTTTGTATTAGTTTCAGGTCTACAGGATAGTGGTTAGATAATCATATACTTTACAAGCTTTCCCTCTGATATTCCGGTACCCACCTGGCACCACACATAGTTATAACAATATTATTGACTATGTTCCCTATGCCATGCTTATATCCCCATGACTATTTTGTAACAATTAATTTGTACTTTTTAATCTCTTCCTCTTTATCACCCAGCCTTCCAACCTCCCACTCTTCTGGCAATGATTGGTCTCTTCTCTGTATTTATGAATCTGTTTCTATTTTGTTTGTTCATTTGTATTGTTCTATAGATTTCATATATAAGTGAAGTCATATGGTATTTGTCTTTCTCTGAGTTACTTATTTCACTTAGCATAATACTCTCCAGGTCCATCCATGCTGTCATAATAGGTAAGAATTCCTTCTTTTTTATGGCTGAGTAGTTAGTATTCCATTGTGTGAATGACCACAGCTTTTATACCTGCTCATCTACTGATGGGCACTTAGGCTGCTTCCAAATCTTGGCTATTGTAAATAACACTGCTATAAACATAGGGGGCCATATATTCTTTTGAGGCAGTTTCATTTTTAATTTTTTGAGGAAACTCTATACTGTTTTCCACAGTGGCTGCACCAATCTGCCTTTCAACCAACAGTGTATGAGGGTTCCCTTTTCTCCACAGCCTCGCCAACACTTGTTGTTTGTTGAATTATTGATGATAGTCATTCTGACAGGCTTGAGGTGATATTTCATTGTGGTTTCAATCTGCATTTCCTTGATGATTAGTGACATTGAGCATCCTTTTACATGTCTATTGGCCATCTGTGTGTCCTCTTTGGAGAAGTGTCTATTCAGTTCCTTTGCCCATTTTTAAACTGGATTTTTTGGCTTTTTAGTGTTGAGTTGTGAGTTCTTTATACATTTTGGATATTAATTTTTGCAAGTAAATTTTAGAAACAATTATTCAACTCTCCCTGCATCTGTCCACCACAAAAATAGTTAAGATTCTAGTTAGAATTGCATTACATTTATAAATTATTAGGGAGATCAACTAACATCTTTATACCATTAGGTCTTCCTATTGATAAATGTGGTTTGCCTCAGTTTCTTTAAGCCTCTTCTTTAGGAGAGCAAAAGAAAGAAAAAACACAGATTTCACAAATGATTATAGTTGTGCTTTTAAGATGGGCACTGAAACAAAAATGTAACATTATAATGATAGGAAGAATCCCGGAAGGTTTCAAATGAAATTTTTTATTAATTAAATAGTATCTATGTACATTTGAAAAACAGTAATAAATACAGGTAAAAAGCACACTATTTTTGTATCTAAAGATATTGGGGACACATGAATTTGAACATCCCTTGAAATAATTCCAAGGATTTCCAAAGTTATCTACCCACTGGGTTGGGAAGCATCAATTTAGACCCACCGTCCCCTGACAGTGACAGTATTTTAGACAGCATTCCTGGTCAATGGCTATAGAGTCTAAACTTACAGTATGGAGAATCCACTTCTTGGCTGGGTACTTATTTCATTCATGGAAAGATCTAATGGAAAATAATTTCTTCTTCATGTGTAGTCAAGTATATCTGTGGCCCTGTTCCCTGGAGCTAAAGTGAGTAAATTTTATTGTCTAGAGCATTTTGGTCCTTCAAACATCTGACACTGAATATCAATTATCAAATATGAAATATCTGATATTTCCCCACTTCAGTTTTCTGTTGTTAGTGCCTTCAATTTCATTCTACAGCTTATTTCCAAACCCTTCACGATGCTAGTTACCCTTCTGCAGAAATACCTAAGTTTCTCAGAATCCCACTTACTGAGAACAATTCAGCAGGCATTAACCCCAACACGCCTGATGTGTTCCAATAATTGAAGGGCATATTTTAACTCATGTTGCACTTTTGGCTTATGATGCACATTTTATCACCTGGGTTTTTGCTTTTTCCTACCTTAAGTCTAAAGTCAGATACCTCTAAATCTGAACATTATAGGTAAAAATAAAAGAAAGAAAAGAAAAAAAAAAGATTTTTCTTTGGAAATAATTTCAGATATATAAGAATAATAATACCAAGAATGCCCACACATCCTTTACCCAGATTCACTGTTGTTAACATTTTACTACATCTTCTCTTTTAATCTGTCTCTGTCTCTCTTCCATAATACCATTTCTAAATACTTCGGTGCTCAAATTGTCCTAGATTTGGCCAGTGAGAGCACCTTAGGGTGGCTCTTGCATCCTTCTATCATAGTCCCATCACTTTTTGAGCACTCCCTGACTTTCTGGCAGAAAAAGATGTTCCAGGCTCACCCCCACTATGTCAGCCCTAGAGTCTGCCACTTCCCCAAAGAGCCCTAGTCTCTTTTAGTGGGGAATTAAATCTATACTTTATAATCAGCTGATATTTTAAGAGCTTGAAGCTATCATAGAGATCATATGCCAGCTAGTTCTTCAGATGGATGAGGAACTTTAACCCAGAGATTTCCAGTGAACTGCTCAACTGCTATTTGGAAAAAGAGCCAGGACCAAAGTCTCGTCTTCTAACTCCTGACTTTGCATTCTTTCTATTTTATAGCCTTTCAGTCTTTTATAGCACTCAACAATTACATGTGTTAAGTTTCATTTTGTTGATTTTGTCCCATTATTTCAACATCCTGAGATGTTTATTTATCAACCACTATCTTTATTGGATGCACAATCCTCATTTAAATGCTTTAAAAGTAAGTTTTTAAACTTAGATTGGATCTATTTCTAACTTCAGGGGAGATTTCTTGGGCTGAGCTATAAATCTTTGAATAATGAGGTTTTTAATGAAACTAGGGCTAACACATCATTAACTGTGAATAGAGAATGGTACTCCTATAATCACTAATTTTGGGAGCTTAATGGAAAAATACAGAATATTGAAAATGTTTTCTTATTATTACTTAATTTGTCAAAACCCCATTGTTTATGCCACATTTTAAATGAGGTGGAATAGTTTTTAAAGATGCTGCAGAGATCATCACAAAAGCACTGGGAAGCCAACTATACTGAAGGGGGAGTGGGGGAAGAAGCACAGGAGGGAATTACTAAGCTTGATGTGAATTTGGGCTCCTGCAGAACACATCAGCTTAGCTCATCGCCAACAGTCCACGGGGGGATTTAATGTGAGAGTTAAAATGGGATCGAGATAGGTGTGTTGACAGCTCTGTACCTATAACATCCATCCATCTCAAGGCACCATCTGTTACATCTTCAGTCTTTTTATGAGTATCAGCAATCGAGGTAATTAAGCAAATGAGCAGCTAAAATTGAAGTTCCCAGAATGGAGAAAAAGTTAGCAGAGATATGACAATGGGGTGTCTTTGTAGGAGCAGAGGCTGAACACCTGGAGCCACCTCTAGGCTGAGGCAGAGCCAGGGAGGGATGGGCTGGAGAGTGGGAACGAGGAGAGCCTATGGCTTCCTAGTGGCTTACGGTTTCAGGAGCCGCTGATGGTAAAGGGGAAATGCCTCTGGTTTCCTTATGAAGGAGAAAGAAGAAGGCACAGATAACCTTGGACACACTCCGAAAGGAAAAGAGGCCAGTTTGGTGCATCAGTGGCACAGCAGTGATGTTGCCATTCTCAACCCCCCTAAAATCAGTGCTCATTTTAATGAAGAAACCTCCAGTCTGCATCGTCAACTGGGGAGGCAGCAAGGGGCCTGACTAGGACCTGGGACACAGAGCATCTAGAGCAGCCCCATTAAGAGGAAGGTGGAATTGCTGAGGCTCCTAGAGCTGAGTTAGCCACAGAGAGGAGCCCAGGCAGCCTCCGGGCACAGGGAGCCTCCGGGCACAGGGAGCCTCCGGGCACAGGGAGCCATGCCTGCGCGGGCCCGAGGGCTGGACGGTGGAGAGGAACGAAACCCATTTCCACAGAGGCAACAGGGTTCCTTTATTCCCAGACTTCGATCTTTTCTGCTTTTTGCCATATTGTTTTCTTTGTGTCCCAACCTCTTGAGCTTTCTTAACTTTCACACCTTTTTTCTCTGATCCATTCCTCTTTCCCCAGCCCCACCCCAGAGGCCTGCAGGGAATTCAAACCCCCACCCCGCCGGGCCCCCCAGGCTCTAATCAGACACCCATCTTCTCTCTGGCCAGGAGGATCACAAGGAGCTTTTCCTTGGAGCGCTGTCGGCCTTGCCACTCCTCCAGCTCTGGCCTCAGAATGAATTTCCAGCACATGGGATCCTGCCTTATTTTTCTCACCAGGCTTCTGCCAATAACTAGCTTCCCACGTTTTCTGCCCCAGCCCGTGTCTGTGCTGTGCTTCCTTCTCAGAACCCTTCCTTCTCGGGGAATGAAGCCACACCACCGCCTGACAGGCCTTCCCGACTTGGGCCCCTGCTGTGCTTGGACTTCTGCCTATTTCCATCCACCGGACCCTCCCTCCAAAGGTTCCAGCCGCAGGCCGAGAGCTGGCCTGACGCGCCCCTGTTGGTGGCTGCCTGCACTGGCCGCCTGGCGCGTTCTTTACAGCTCACTCGTCCAGTCCCCTGTTCCCCCGGCTGGGTCCCCTGGGCTTCAGCACTGCTGGAAGCCTTTCCTTCCCCGAGTCATGGATGTGACGGGGGCTTGTATCTGAGAAACAGGTTAAAGGTGCCAGCTGAGTGTAAATGCATTGCAAGTGATGTTCTCATAATACAGACATTTTCAAAGGAGCTAATGTTCTGGCTGAGACAGGGTAGCATCAAAACTGGCCCAAATTCACGAGCTCTTAAAATAGTTTCAATTAGTTTCAGTTCCCTGAACAGACTTGGAGGCACAATAATAAGCTCAACAATGTTTTCACACCGACCCAGCTAATAGATGTCAGGCTATTTGCTCTTGGTGCCTTATTGATTAAGGTGAGCAAGGGAAACGGCTGAGAATCTGTGTGAAAGTGTAATTTAGTCAGTTAAGGAGGAACGCTCCTTGGTGAGAGGTGTTTAGGTTAAGGAAGGAAAATGCTACCTATAAACACGCAGATCAGAATTTTTAAACAGCCCAATCCACCCCTTAGGACCAGGCAACCTCTTTGTGCTGTTTCTTTTTGTCTAAGACAATCTCATGATCAAGATGGAGGCCGTGTGGACCACCCCTTCCTTCCAGAGTGCAACCAAGTAACCAGGGGAGAGTGAGAAAAGGGCCTCGGGTCACGGCACACGCAGATCTGCTGCAGAACAAGTGCTGGGACCACAGTCTAAGGAAGGCCCTAGTACCACCTTGGGTCCAGAGTCTCCCACAGGCAGAGAAGAGAAGCTCACTCTGTCAATCACCACATTTTAGGCCAACACTATATGGACAAGTCTGGAGCCTCCAAGAAGCAGATGCCCAGATGAGATAAAACGTGCAAGAAACTTATCATGAAAAACATCTGTGAGGGAAAATGAGGCGGGATCCACGAGAGGCTGGGAGGGTCATCAGACCACAGTGCATATCTGATTCAAGTGAAAGAAAGGGTAGAAGGAAGGGGGGTCTGGTAGAAGCATCCTCGACTGCAGTGCAGTTCCAAGGAAAGTTCAGGAAGGCCGCTGGGCTGAAAGTGTTTGTCAGAGGGAGGCTACATTCCGAAGGAATTCCTGCGGCACTCATCGGGGAGCAGCCCGTGGGAAGGTGGCCTCGGCACAGATGCAGCAAAGGACTTCAGAGCAGCAGCTGGGCCCATCAGCTAAGTATGCTCTCTGAAGCCAGAGACCTGGGAGGCCAGCCCACACTTCCATCACACAGAGTGACTAACCCTGGCGCTCACAAGGAGTATCAGGAGGTTTACATTAACATTAACAACAACAAATAACAACAAACCTCAGGCAAAGAAATAATAAATCATTTAGAAAGGGAAAAAAGATATGGTAATAAGAAGTTACCCTTTAATCAACACTTGCCAAATGCCAGACACTCTATATCCTCACTGCCAATCCTTACAACAACCTTGAAAAGTCATTTCACCAATGAGGGCATATGTTTAAAGGGGTTAAGTGACGTGCCTAAGGCCACACAGCCAGCATGTTGAATAGTCAAGATTGATTCCATACCTTTGAGTTCCAAAGCTATGCTCTTTCTACTCTGTCACACTGAGCAGGGAAAGAAAAGACAACAATTATGTCAGAATACAGGCTGAGAAAGTTGCTACAATGAGCACAAAACTTAATGCCTAACATTCTGGCAGCCAAAGAAAAGGGAAAGAGGCTGCGTTAGAATAACTCTCACTGACTTTTAAAAGAAGCCCACGAGAAGGTAACTTAAGAAGGTAAACATTTGCTTCCCCTTGAATTCTGAAAGAAATTTGGTGACTCAAATCTGAAAATAAAGACTATTAAAATACTCTTGAAAAAGAAGATAGGTAATGGATACAATATGTGATTGCAATAACTTTAACTAGTCAGGGTTCAGGACATTTAGTAGTGACCTGCCCTCAAGATGGTCAGGTAGAAGGAATTTAGACTCCTCTTCTTTCCATGGGCGTGCAGTAAAGGCTTAACTCAGCAGACTGGGGGGTGGGAGGTGTGCAAACTTTGCACATTCCAAAGAAAAGACTGGTTTCTTGACTGGCTCCTGGGAGATCACCCCTGAGCAGTTAAAATATGCTGCCTAATAGCAGTCTTTGTATACTTGGGGACTTAGGCCATAACAGGTAGTTTATGTTCACCATGTGATTCACGGTGAGTGCTTTTTTGTGTTCCTGAAGTCCTGTATCAGTTTGGTTTCTGAGGAAGGCTGCAGACAGAGTAGGCAAGGTCAATCAAGTGGGTGATCCATGCCTATGTGATTAATCCCAATAAAAACTCTGGATACTAAGGCTGGGTGAGCTTTCCTGGTTAATAATACTTCAGACATGTTGTCACATATCAGTTCTAAGAAAATTGAGTGCTGTCTCTGTGACGCCCCTGGGAGAAGACAGCTGGAAGTGCTGTGCCTGGTCTCCTCCAGAACCCACCCTATGAGCCTTTCTCCTTTGCTGATTTTAATCTGTATCCTTTTGCTATAATAAATCGTAACTGAGTATAGCAGCTTTTCTGGGTCCTATGAGACTTTCCAGTAAATCATCAATCAGAGAATAGTCTTGGGGACCCTTGACACAATGTCTTCACTCTTTTTACTTCTTCCTTTAATCAACGTCAACTGGCCTTCCCCCCCCCCCCCCCCCCCCGTTTATAATTTCCCTTCCTTCCCCATTCCCCCCACCCACCTGCATTACCTGGAGGAGGCACACAGTAACATCTCGTGGTTGGGCGTTTGCTAAAATGATAGAGTGAGGTGCACAGTATTTCTAATTCTTTCTAATCTTAGCTCTCCAATCACTTAACAAACAACATAAAATCCCCTAAAGAGCGAAAGGCTAGTGGGATTTTTCCCACTGCTCAAATGAGAAAACTGAGACTCAGGCGTGACAGCTTATCTGTGCCTTCAGAGCTGATCTAGGGGCCATGCTTACAGGTGACAGAACTGGCCTTATTGGTTATTGCTTTGGGTTCCAACTCCTTGGCTCTTGTTAATCACCTGATTTAATCATGGCTATATTGAGAAAAATGACTTTGAAAACAAGCCGACTCCAGTGCTTTCTGCTTCCCCCCGCTCCCCCAGGGACACGTTTTCAGTCAGGTGTTATCTCCACCAATTTCATTAGCATTGAGTTATAAGGATAAAAATATCCTGCCCCTGTCACTGACAAGTTACCTTCTGCACTGAACTTCCCGAGTCGTCTTTTCTCCGGTAATTTTGTCGGTGACACGTTTGTTGTTGTCAGCAAGGCAAAGCCAGCACAACCGATTCAGGGTGACCTGGGCTCTGTTCCGCTCTGAGCGTCAGTAAAATTGCCAGGTCTGCTTTGATTTCAGAATTTGTATTGTAGGTAATGATGATATATGAGCTCATGGAACAGATTTGATTCTCAGCTGTAAGAATGGTTCTGGCAGCTAACGAAGGGGAAAAATCATTTTGATCTACAGCATAGATACGCTCCTTCTGAAATGTGTGTCATCAGTGGGACACTCGGATGAGTACAAGATGCCATGTCTACTGTGACCGTTGGCCCATATTAACTAAAGTGTGAAAGCCACAGTGAAGCCAAAGAAGTGGGGGAGGGTGGGTTCTGTAGTCGGGTGGGGAGAAAACCAATTGGGGGAACGAAATTTCAAGTCAGCTGAATTCCATTCATGCTGTTATGCCCAGCAGCTAGTGTCATGCTGAGGACACAATCAGGTTCAAGCAAATGATTACCACCCTTGCACCATAGCAATCTGCAAAGACAATTACAGCCCAGGAAGGCAGCTTCTGCAAGGCAATCAGGATCTGACAGGGGCCAACTGACAAAGCCCCCAATCGAGACTGTCAGGCGCTAGTGGTAATTAAAAACGCCAGACAGCACTGGGGAGCTTCGTGCCCCGGGGAGCTCCCTCCCTGCCCTGGCTACGGCTGAGCAGAGCAGATTCTCCTGCTGGTTTGAACTGTCCTAAATAAAAAATTATTATGGTAAAATATACATAACATAAAACTTATCATTTTAACCATTTTTAAGAGTGAAATTTAGCAGCATCAAGAATATTCACATTTTGTATAACCTACCATCCATCTCGACAAGTTTTTCATCATCCCAAATAAACTCTATATCCGTAACAGAGTAACTCCATCTGCTCTCCCTCCGCCTCTGGGAAAAACTCTTCTGTCTCGAAGAATTTGTTTATTCTAGACCCTCACGTAAATGGAATTATACAATGTGTCCTTTTGTGTCTGACATTTCAATTAGTGTTATGTTTTCAAGGTTGCTCCATACTGGAGCATGTATCAGAATTTTATTCCCTTTAAAGTGTTAATAATATTTTACTGCATGTATAGGCCACGTTCTGTTTATTCAAATTGGACATTTGGGTTGTGGTGCTTTGTCTGTTGCGAGTAATGGTGCTATGAGCATGGGCGTGCAAATGTTTATATTCAATTCCCTGCTTTCAATTCTTTTGCAAATATCCCCATGGGTGTGCAAATGTTTATATTCAATTCCCTGCTTTCAATTCTTTTGCAAATATTCCCAGAAGTGGAATTGTGGGATCATATGATAATTCTATGCTTAAATTTTTGAGGAACTACCGTATAAATAAGAATTTTAAAGTGTAGAAAACCTCATAGGTGTTTTAGAGAAGCCCTTTTGTGGCAGGTTTAGCAACGTTCATGTATTCATGGAGAAAACTACTGCAGGAAGAAGCCATGTTGCTGCTCACACAGTAATCCTGCATCTATAACACACTCCTCATTTGCCAAACATTTATACAGCACCATTCATGAGCACACAGTGGGTGGTGCTGGGGACACAGCAGTGAACAAGACAGGAGCTCTCCTTGCCAAGGAGAGGAAGCCGAGGGGCGTTCACTGCTGCTCGTTCCTACTAGAGCTCAGTGCTGGACATTTTTAGCACAGCCTAATTTAATTCTCACATGGGCAGTACTATTATCCCATTTTTTAGATGAGACAACTATGAAGTTCAAAGAGCCTTAACACCCCAGTACCTAACAGATGACATTTTCATCTCCTTGTTGGTATTAAGAGAGTCCGACAGGCAGCCAGGGAGGCGGAGGCATCGTGCCATCACTCAGGGCATGAAAACCAGGTTCTCCTGACTTCATCTCAAATCATGGTTCTACGATTTACTAGGCCTCTCCATTTATCAGAGGAAATGTGAAAGCGTACCATGGGCTTAAATTTTCAGCCACAATTCATTTCTAGCAATGGGTAAACTTGGAAATGTTTAAGAAGAAAGAAATGGAATTACAAGCTCTTTTTTTATTAAACCATAAATTCTTCAAAGATAGGTACATCAAATACCTAATTTTATGCACCACATACAGCAGGAGCTCAATACCCAACTTGATAAGTATTTATTGAGCAATTATTTTATGTTCCACACTGAAGTGTAAGCTCCATTCTTTTGATTTTAAGGAGCAGGCAGTTTGGTCCATGCAGCAATAAGAGCAAACTATACATTATTATACGCATTAAGATGGTAATTTACATAATATTTGTGCAAATATCTGGATCCAACAGGAATGAAAATCGATGTGTTTGTTGAGGGCTTACCACGTGCCATGCACTGAGTGACATAAACTTCTTTGCATACTTAACCTGCTCTGGCCCTTTCACCACCCACCGAGGCAGGGAGGAGTTGCTTTTCCAATGAGAATATAAAACATAAGTAGGTTAAGCAATTGCCCATGTCACACACACAGCAAATGGTTGAGGTGGATTCTATCTCAAGGTGCCTGGCTCTAATGCCTGTGGTCTTCACTCTAAATTTGGGGCTTTTTAGGTTCATTTTTCATGAACTTCCCAAGCGTAAGGCAGGACAAAAATCATAGCAGGGGCGGGAGCAAATGTGGAGAAAAGTGGGGTCTGGCATCCCTGCTACCAGGCTTTCCACAATAACATAATTACAAACACAGAAAGGCCAGGTTCCAAGCAGCCAGACCCCCAAACTCAAGGATTAGTTTCATGCTCTATAGGAAATAGCACAGCAGCAACCACTGACTTTGAAAGAGGAGAAGTTGTTGCTGGAGAGGACCTTTTCTCCCATAATCTTCCTGTCGGCTGTGGGCAGCCCGAGCTGGGGGAGAACCCTGGACTGGAGACCTGATGGGTCAGGGCTCAGGGACTCATGAGGATATCCATGACTTCATTTGAACATTTTGGTAACAGACTCTTGTGTGGCTGAGCTTTATAATTAAAATAGGCTGAAGAACCCAAAACTCCATGGCTTATGCTACTGTTGGAGTTGGAGCAAGTGGAGCAAGATGTGAAGAAGCTAATGGAGAAGACTTCAAACTCAAGTGACTTGATTTGAATTCCGGGTCTTTTCTAGCTAGTGTAGCCGGGGTGTGCATGCAGCTTCTCTAAGCTTCCATCTCCTCATCCATAGAATGAAGAGACTGACAGTGGCTTCACGGACCTGCAACTCGATTCAGTGCGATTGTTTGTACATGGAGGTTATCATCATCATCATCATAATTATTAATGAAGTTTGTCAAGGAAGGAAGAAATAATTATTAGAATGAGTCTCCTGATGCAAGTGGAGGGGCTGTCCTGGGACATCAGGAAAGGCACCTCTTCCTCTCAGATTTGATGCCATTAGATACTGGCCTAGGCAAACCTAAGAAATTTACCCAAGGAGGAAGGAAAGGGCAAGCTTGCTGCCTCTTGGCTTGAAGAAAATTGTAAGATCATTTTCTGTTTGGCTTTCCTAATGTTTCCCTTAGTTGATATTAAGCATAGTTTTCATGTCCAAAGCCTTTATCATATAACAGAGGCTGAGACCCGGAAGAGTCAGTGGTGGGGAGGATCATCCCAACATGGAATATGTATGTCCAAAGTCAAGAATCTGCTTCCACATAGTGTGACAGGGGAGGATATGCATATGTGTGGGTCTGTGTTGTCACTTAATGTCAAGTGCCGTGCTTCTGAAGAGGCAACACAAAATCCTAACTCAAAAGCAGGTCGAGGCAGTGCAGCTAATGGGAAGAGGCAGCTATTCTGCAGATTGACTCCATCTCCTGTAGCAACTACATATAGTTGGAACTTGGAATAACACAATGTGCCTATAGCCAGAGTTAGACCTGCCCCAAGGAAGAACCTTCTAGAGGATTTTACTTTGTGCATTGAATCAGTCAGGATTCTTCAGAGAAACAGGAAAAATCAATAGGAGATTTTACATTCATAAATATATGTATACGTGTGTGTATCTTGCATGTATGCGCACACATATGTATATAAATATATAGGATATGTGCATGTATGTATCTGTGTATGTGTGTATATATTTATGTTTATACACACATACATGAATATATATACACATATTTATATTCTGTTGGTTTTGCTTCACTGGAGAACTCTGACTACACTAGCTAGAAATGACCTAGAATTAAAATTCATGGCTCAGAGAGAGAGAGAGAGAGATTTATTTTAAGGAATTAGCTCATGTGATTGTGGGGACTGACAGGTTCAAAATTTGTGGAACAGGTCAGCAGACTGGAAACTAGGGCAGGTGTTGATGTTGCAATCTTGAGGCAAATTTGACTCTTCAGAAAACCTCAGTTTTTACTCTTAAGACCTTCAACTGATTGAATTAGATCAACCAAAATCACTGAGGGTAGTTCCCTTTACTTAAAGTCAACTGACTATAGATGCTAACCACATTTTTGTAACCACATCTACAAAATATCCTCACAGCAACACCTAGATTAGACCGTAACACACATGAAGATGTCTTATAAAGAGGAGTGCTTCTTAGTCATCTACACCATGACGGCGGGAACTTTCACTGAGCTGAACATCAGTAGAGCCGGGCTTTGCGCTACCTCCCTAGGTAGCCTGGAAGTATATCCTTTATACTCCAAGTCTCGGTTTCCTCAGGTGGGCCATAATAATAACTTTTTGTGAGGTTTGAGGAGATAAGTCATGTAAAAATAATTTTAAACATCATACTTTAATACTAATATTAATACATTCTTATTATGTTCAAGCATTATGTCAGGTTGTTTACATAAATTATATTATTTAATTATCAAAAGAAACCTGTGAAGTTTGTTTTTTATAGATGAGGAAACTAAAACTCAGAGAGGTGAAGTAACTTGGGCAAGTTCCCACAGCAAGTAAATAGCACCTAGGATTCAAACTGAGCTATGTCTAACTCTAAAACCCATGATTCAACTTCTTTACTATATTCAAATATATCAAAATTTATTATGCATTCATATGCATTATACAGCTGGAGACAGAAGAACTATATGACGAAATTCACTTTTTAAAGATCACCTATAGTGCATTATAAAAGGCATTGAAGAGTTCTGATTTGATATACAGCATCAGGGGAAACCAAATGCTCAACAACATTAATGCATATATGCCCAGAGACTAATAGAAAAAAAATCTACTCTAGTTAGTCTCTTAGTTTTCGTGTGTTTTTTTCAGTGCTTATTCTGCATCTAAGCAGTTTCCCTGTCATTGAGTCCTACCCTTATCTCCTTACACTCAGTTCTTCAGGAAACATAAAATGTGAACAGATAACTTCAATACAAATTATTATTCTGAAGCCACTGAGAAAGTGTTACAAAGTATTACAGATATGGAGGGATGCAATAGGAAGTAAGATATAAAGAAAACAATTAAATTATCCTCCACTTGCTCCCATAAAATCTCAGCTTTTATTAAATATGCATAATAGAAATATCTATTGGTTCTTTGGAAATTTTTAATTGCTACAAAACTCTTAGGAGCCTACCCCTTCCTGCTCTCTTACGTTGCTAGAAATAATTGACATATTTCAAATACTACCTACCATAGTAAAAATATCTTAACACTATTTGCTTTTTGCTAGTATCAGATAGGAATTAGTTCCTTGAATGGTTTTTTGTTGGTTTTGTTTTTGCATAAATGGGAAATGTTTTCTTTTTTTTAATAGGGTTAGTCTTTATTGTTGAAAGTATTACAGATGTCCCCTTCCTCCACCCCACCCCCGTTGGCCCCTTTTACCCTTCTCCTGCCCCCACCCCAGGCCTTCCCTACACTATCATCTGTCCATGGGATATGCATATAAGTTCTTTGATTAATCTCTTTTCACCTTCTCCCACTTCCCTCTGAGATACTTCAGTCAGCATGTTTCAATGTCTCCAGATCTGTTTTGTTTATCAGTTTATTTTGTTCATTAGATTCTACATGTAAGTGAGATCATGTGGTACTTGTCTTTCTCTGATGGCTAATTTCGCTTATCACAATACTCTCCGGGTCCATCCATGCTGTGCCAAAGGGCAAGAGATCCCTCTTTCTCACAGCCTCATAGTATTCCATGGTGTAAATGTCCCACAGCTTTTTTATCCACTCTTCTACTAATGGCATTTGGGCTATTTCCAGATCTTAGCTATTGTAAATTGTGCTGCTATGAACATACATTCTTTCTGATTGTTGGTTGGGTTTCTTAAAATATGTTCCTAGAAGTGGGATCACTGGGTCAAATGGCAGTTCCATTTTTAATTTTTTGAGGAAACTCCATACAGCTTTCCATAGTGGTTGCACCAGTCTGCATTCCCAGGGCTCCCCTTTCTCTGCACCCTCGCCAGCACATGTAGTTCATTGACTTGTTGATGGAGCCATTCTGACAGGTATGAGGTGATACCTCATTGTGGTTTTAATTTGCATCTCTCTGATGATTAGTAATGTTGAGCATTTTTTCATATGTCTCTTGGCCATCTGTATGTCCTCTTTGAAGTGTTTATTCAGGTCCTTTGCCCATTTTTTAATTGGATTTTTTGTCTTTCTTTTGTTAAGTTGCATGAGTTCCTCATATATTTTGGAAATTAACCTTTTATCAGACGTATCATTGGCAAATATGTTCTCCCATACAGTGGGCTCCCTTTTCATTTTGTTGATGGTTTCTTTTGCTGTGCAGAAGATTTTTCTTTTGATGTAGTCCCATTGGTTTATTTTCTTTGTTTCTCTTGCCCTAGAAGATGTATTGGGAAACATATTACTAAAAGAATGTCTGATATTTTGCTGCCTATGTTTTCTTCTAGGGTTTTTATGGTATCACAACTTACATTTAAGTCTTTTATCCATTTTGAATTTATTCTTGTGTATGGTGTAAGTTGGTGGTCTAGTTTCATTTTTTTTTTTTTTTTGCATGTACCTGTCCAATTTTCCCAACACCATTTATTGAAGAGACTGTCTTTACTCCATTGTATGCTCTTGCTTCCTTTGTCAAATATTAATTGAGCATAACGGCTTTGGTCAATTTCTGGTTTCTCTGTTCTGTTCCATTGATCAATATACCTTCTTGTGCCAGTACCAGGCTGTTTGATTACAGTGGCTTTGTAGACTAACCTGATATTTGGTATTGTGATCCCACCAACTTTGTTCTTCCTTCTCAAGATTGCTGCCACTATTCAGGGTCTTTTTTGGTTCTATAAAAAATTTTGGAGTATTTGTTCTGGATCTATAAAATGTGCTGTTGGTGCTTTAAAAGGAATTGTGTTGAATCTATAGATTGCTTTGGACATTTTATGGACATTGTATGGACATTTCAATAATGTTGATTCTACCAATCCATGAGCATGGATTGCTTGTTTATATCTTCCTCTATCTCTTTTTTCAATGTCTTATAGTTTTCCAAGTACAGATCTTTTACCTTCTTGGTTAAGTTTATTCTTAAGTATCGTAAATATTTTATTGCAATGGTAAATGAGATTGTTGTTTTAGCTTCTCTTTCTGAGAGTTCATTATTGGTGTATAAAAATGTCATTGATTTCTGTGAGTTAATTTTGTGTCCTGCTACACTGCTGAATTCACTTATTAAATCTAGTAGTCTTTTGGTGGAGTTTTTACAGTTCTCTGTGTACAACGTCATGTCATCTGTGAATAGTGACAGTTTTACTTCCTCCTTTCCAGTTTGGATGCCTTTTATATTTTCTTCTTGTCTGACCACTGTGGCTAGGACTTCCAACACTATATTGAATAAGAGTGATGAAAGGGGACATCCTTCTCTTGTTCTTGTTCTCAGGGGAAATGGTTTTTGTTTTTGTCCATTGAGTGTGATGTTGGCTGTAGGTTTGCTATATATGGCCTTTATTGTGTTTAGGTATGATCGCCCTATTCTCACTTTGCTGAGAGTTTTTATAAAAAATGGGTGTTGGATTTTGTCAAAAGCTTTCACTGCATCTATTGATATGATCATGTGCTCTGATTTAATGTTGGCTATGAGTGACTTTGTAGCAGTTGGAGTGGAAACCATTCCCACCACCTTGATATGCACATTAATACACATTTAGTGTCATATCCAATGTTGATTCTTTGTTCATTGGTTTTACATCAGGAATTTTTATTTATCTCCATATCTAACAATTGCCCCTCCTCAGCTTGGTGAAACCACTCACTGGCTTCTGCTTTTAAGCCTTATGCATACCATACCTCAAATTTAGGTAATAGTACTTGTTATTTAAATCTTTAGTTTCTCTCTTTCAGGACATGGCAGCCCTGTACTTCCCTGCCCCATTGTTTGTGGTTGCCGTTTGACTTTTTTTAGCTACTAAATTGGGAATAGAAATGACTTAAGAATGGGGAAGGTGAAGATATGCTGGGCCAGCAAACATACATACATGCACCAGAATGCATGACCTTAAAGACATGCTGAGCCAGGAAACATATATACGCTCACCAGAATCTCAGAAGCACTCCCAAAAAGCCATCTGTATCACTACTACAAAGAAGTAGCCCTAGTATATCTTGGTATTGAACCAGTTTCACTAGTTCTAATTTCCTATTTGCTTTAGTAAAGTTATGTTGGAGCTTTCACCTTTTGCTTTACAAGTAATTTCAAAGAACATGCCTTTTACTAGCTGGTGACCTGCAACAACCGTTGTGTATTCCCTGTGTAGTAACACTTAGAAGATCATCATGAGGCACTTACATTTTTCAAGACATAAAAGTTAAATATGTCTCAATTCCCCATCTTCTGTAGTGCTTCTGTAATGAATTTTTTAAAAATGGGTTCAAGAAACCCCTTTAAGAAAGAAAAAATAAGTATTTAATAAGTAAAATGTTTGCTGACATTGCAGTTATTATATTGAACAGCTTGGGCATATTCATTTGCCGAAGAACAAGATGAGGAGCTTGAAAAGGCCTGTAATAAAGTGAGTTTGATTTGTGTGGAGGATATCATCTCCTCTCTGTCTTAATTTAGTTCATTAATTTGCCTGCATAATATAAAGTCTGCAATTAAGCATGATAAAAACACAAATAAACAGTGCCATCTTTTGGCGATGTTTAAACTTTATGCATATATACAGTCATGCATACCTGTGTCAGGCAATGCATTTAGTATCCACAAACATCCATCACAGATGCCAGAAGGATCTTATTTTTATCATTAGTAAATTTCCAGGGGATGAAAATTATTGACACTAGTGGAATGCAAGCCACCATGCCTAAAAATAATGAGTGAGACCAGCACCTGTCCAACTCACCTAGAAAACCATGTTCAGATTGGCGTTTAACATCTCCATGGAAATGCCACTGCAACCGTGCATGTGTCTATTTGCTTCTTGGAGCACCTGAGGACATTTTTTTCCAATTTAAGTTCCTTTCTAAAACTAGAATGAAATGTTTGGCTCAGGTGTCAGGTTTTGGAAAGTAGGTGGATGAATGTCATGTATAAAAATAGAAATGCTGTTGTTACTCTGCTCATAACTGTTATTCATAACTTAGGTGGGAGGAACAGACAAGGAAAGCCTGTTTCACCAAAACTCATTTTCTGTTGAATAGTGCAGATTGGTTTTGTAGTGGGCAGTCTGAAAGATGACCTGTCCATAAAGATGCAAGTATTTTAAAAGAGGAATTACAAACTGTCATTCTAGTCAAACATTTAATAACCGCTTAACATTGTGCTAGAAGCTAGCTATACATAGAACAGTCCTGTGGCCCCTAAAATTATTGACAGTTGTTACTTGAAGGTTCTGTAGCAGGAAAAATGTTGCAAAGGTGTGACTTTAAAGGATTAGGGAATATAAAATGAAAATGAAGGTAATTCTGATGATAGCTGACATTTATTGAGCATTTACCATGTGTCAGGCACTGTTTAAATGTTGTGCATATATAAATTCATTTAACCCTCATGAAAATCTAATGAAGTAGGTTCTATTACAATCATCTTTCTACAGATGGGGAACTGAAAAAGAGAGAATTAGTAACTTGTCCAAAGTCAGTGACAGCTTACTAGAAAAATCTCACTTCAAAGAAAACTGGAAAAGTAGTGGCTGCCATGATGGAAGTAATGGGCCAAATCTAGGATAAGGGCAAATTTGCTCATTCATTCAACAAATACACAATTACTTGAGCACCTATTCTATGCCAGGTGCCATTATCAGAGCTGCAGATTGAACAATACAGACAAATTCCCCAAGATCTTAAAGCCTACCTCATCATAGTGGAGCAGATAACACACAGAAACATGCTATAATATCTTGTAATGATTAGGAAAACAAGATAGTTAGAGAATGCTTGGGGACAATATTCTAGACTCAGATGAATATAAGATGGAATCATTGATACCTACCCCCAAAGCACTTTGAGTCTAATGTGGAAGTCAGACAGGCGTATGCTGTGACTTGTGCTATGAGAGAGGAAAGCACAGATTGCTTGGATGGACACAGGGACCACCCCCACCCCACCCCAAATTGGGATAGAGGTTTCAAAAAGGCTTTTCAGAGATGGTGATGTTCCCACTGAGAATTAGACAATGAACAGAATTAGTTAGACAGGAAATGTGGGGACACCTTGGGCAAGAATTAGCACAAAATACAAAACTTCAGAGTTGGGCAAGACTTAGTAACTGAAGTGTCTTAGGGTAATAGAAACATGTAAGTACATATAATATTTATAAGTATATAAGGATAAGTATATAAGGATATATATAAACATATAAGTATTCTATAATGTGTGTATATATACATATGTATGTACATGTGAGAAAAGATTTATTTTGCATATGTAAAGGTTCATTATACATATATAATGTTTGTGTATATATGTACATATGCCAAGGGCAGGAGAAGATCCAAGTTCCAGCTCAAGCAATCAGGCAGAAAAGGCTGAATTCCTCCTTCCTCTGTCTTTTTGTTCGATTCAGGCTCTCATTGGATTGGATGAGGTCCACCCACATTGGAAAAGGCAAAACATTTTACTGAGTGCACTGATTTAAATGTTAATTTCATCCAGAAACACCCTCATAGGCACACCCAGGAAAAATAGCTGGTCAAATATCTGGGCACCCTGTGATCCAGTCAAGTTGACACAAAAATTGATCATCACATAAAGACAGGTCCCTATAGTGGGATCTTAGGATATGCATGGGTGAGCACCAGAAACAGGTAGCTCTGGAAGGTTAAGCAGAGGGTAAATCATACCAGACGTCATCTGGCCTGTGACAGAGCAGGTGCTAATTCTGAGGGCCATAGGTAAACACTGAGAAGTTGTTGATGGGAAAAGATGTGATATACTCCATGTTCTGGAGAGAGCACTGAAACAATGGTGTAAGTCATAGGCTGGAGGGGGACAAGGTAGAGGCAGGAAGATAAGTGCAGAGCCAGTTACAGCAATCTAAGGAAAAGACGATGGGCTTGGAAAGGAGGAAACCTTTTGCAAGACTCTTAGAAGAAAGATGGTTATTTATTGGATTTGAAGGAAGAATGGACAGAAAGGAAAAGAGGAATCTGTGCAGATGGCTGCCCTGGGTGACTGGGAAGATGGTAGTGTCATTCACAAGAATAGAGATACAAAAGAAGGGGCAGGATTGAATTTGAAGTTGCCTGAAGCATGACTGATGTTCCCTCTATGACAAATACCACTGCTTCTCTAAATATGCCCTAATCTTTATTTCCTTCAGGCATTTGCAAAGACTGTGGCCCTTACCTATTTTCCCACACCTGCACTGTGTCTGTTCCCTGAGCTTTCCCTGGGTAATCTACCCTCATACCTCAGGGCTCAGTTTCAGTGTCATTTCTTCCATGACCTCCATAACCCCGGGTAGAGTGAGGTTCTTGCTAAAGTTCCCCAGCGTCTTGTTCTCTCTCTCTCCTAGCTGTATTCAAGTTTTTTTTTACTTACTTGTCTCCCAAACTAAATGATAGATGGCTGGATTCCTCAGTACACGGTTCCTGTCACATGGCACACCCTAAGAAATATTGTTGGATGTTTGTATGAATGATTGTCCTATAAACCCCTGGATATATGGGTGCCAAGCTCCAAAGAGGGATATGAAATTAGAGATATGGATTTGGGCATCATCAGCACATGGAAGCAATTTCTCTTAAATTGATAATCATATAGATCTAAGAGAGGAAAGTGTTTTTTCAACAGCTCCCTGAAAGGCAGTGTTAAAAAAACAAACAAACAAAATCCCTATATATTTCTTATGCCCAAGGCACCTTATATGTATTTTTTTTTTTTGGACACTTTATCTCCCCAGGAAAGCAGGTGGTGTTGTCAACTCATTTCCATTCTTTTTTTCTCTCTCCACTGGTTTCTTTTCAGCTTAAGTATAAGACTTTTCACACTAACAACAAGGACAATGTAGATACACTGAAAAGATACATAAAAAAGAAGACTTCTCCCCTCAATATCAGTGGATGGATTTTCTTCAAGGACAAAGGTCAAAATAATACTTTCCCCTACTCCCCTTCTAAATATCTGGGGGGACTTCATGTAAGCTTCTTCTAAATTTCACATTGATCGAAGTCTAGGCAGCTTCAGAGGGTAGCAAAACAGGAGACAGGTAGAGGTGGATTTTGGGGTCCCTTGGGCCTTTTGTTGGCCTGCCATTGGGCTGGGAGCTGGTGGAAACCTGACCTTGGTACACAGCTTGGCCTCTCCCATGAGTACCCAGGCCAAGCAGAGGCAGCCATAAACTGTGGATCACTTTGTAGCTCCAAGAAGGTAACCCAAAGTTGGTTACGGGCAGTGTCTGACATTGACCTGAACCAGAGTACCTCCCCAAAGGGCCAAGAATACAACTGGTGGTGGGCTTTGGACCACACCAGAAAATAGTCCAACTAGCCATGTAAGAGAGACACCAAAGGGAGATCTCAGGAGGCATCAGACACTACAGGGGCAAACTCTGCTTTGGGGTAGAGGGTGGAGCAGCTACACAGTGGCTCATACACTTTGTCAGGGGTCAATCCTCATAGTCATCTAGGCTGAGGATCAATCCCACTCATGGATAGGCCAAAAACAATCAAGGCTCAGCTACAACAGAAGGGTTCATATAACCCACACAAAGAACATTGCTGGAACACCTAGCTTATGTGATCAGCAAGATTGCACCACTGAGCCCCACAAGACACCTACTACAAAAGACCATTATATCAACACTGGGAGACATAGAAGATCTGCCTAATATACAGAGACAGTTACAAAGAAACAGACAAAATACAGAGACAAAGAAACATACCCCAAATGAAAGAACAAGAGAAATCCCCAGAAAAGAAAAAAACTAAATAAAATGGAGGCACCAAGCTATAAAATGCAGTGTTAAAAACAACGGTTATGAAGATGCTCAAGAAATTTAGGGGAAGAATGGATGAACTCAGTGAGAACTTAAAAAAAAGAGATAGTAACCATAAAAAACCCAAAACATAAAAACCATAAAAAAGAACCAGTAAGAAATAAAGAATACAATATCTGAAATGAAAAATACACTAGAAGAAATCAAAAGGAGGTTAAATAAGGCAGAAAATCAAGCCAGCAATTTGGAGGACAAGATAACAGAAAACACACAAACAGAGAGGCAAGAGAAAAATAATATTTTTTTTTTAATGAGGAAAGTCTGAGACCTCTGGGACAGCATCAAGTATAACAATATCTGTATCAAATGAGTATCAGAAAAAGAAAAGAGAGAGCAAGGATTTGAGAACCTATTTGAAGAAATAATGGCTGAAAACTTTCCTAACTTGGTGAAGATAAAAGACACACCTATCCAAGAAACACAGAGATTTTCAATCAAGATTACCCCAAAAAGGCCCACAATAAGAGACATCATAATTAAAATTTCAAAATTTAGAGAAAATAGATCATCTTAAGAGCAAAAAGAAAAAGACAGTTACCTACAAGGGAGCTCCCGTAAGACTTTCAGCTGATTTCTCAACAGAAACACTTCAGGCTGGAAAGAATTGGCATGAAATATTCCAAATGATAAAAAGCAAGAAACACAAGCAAGACTACTTCACCCAGCAAGGCTATTATTTAAAATTGAAGATGAAATAAAGAGCTTCCCAGATCCCCAAAAAAGCTAAAAAGGCTAAGAGCTCACTACCACCGAATCAGTAGTATAAGAAATGTTACAGGGTCCTCTTTAAAAAGAAGAAAGAAACAAAAAAAAACAACCAAAAAAAGGAACATAGTTATAAAGACTAAAATGTTAATGAATACATACCTATCAATAATCACTTTAAAAGTAAGTGGATTAAATGCATCAATCAAAAGAATAGGGTGGCTGAATAGAAAAGAAAACAAGACCCAAACGTATGATGTCTACAAGAGACCCACCCACCTCAGAACAAAAGATACACACAGGCTGAAAGTAAATAGATGGAAAGTGATATTTCATGCTAATGGAAATGAGCAAAAGCTTACATAAGACAAAATAAACTTTAAAACAAAGGTTGTAATAAGAGACAAAAAGGGACACTACATAATGTTTTATGGATCAATTCAACAGAAGGTGTGTAAACATTTATACACCTAATATAGGAGCACCTAAATATAGAAAGCAAATCTTTTTTTTTTTTAATGTTTTTATTGATTCTTAGAGAGAGGGGTAAGGAGAGGAAGATAGAGAAACACTGATGAGAGAAACACTGATCAGCTGCCTTCTGCACACCCCCTACGTGAGATGGAGTCCACAACCAAGCAGGACTCAAACGAGGAATCTTTCAGTGCATGGAACAATGCCCAACTAACTGAGCCACACTGGCTAGGGCTATAAAGCAAATCTTAATCGACATAAAAGGAGAGATCAAGAGTAATACAGTCATAGTAGAGGATTTTAACACCCCATTGACATCAATGGATAGATCTTCCAGACAAAAAATCAATAAGAAAACAGCGGCCTTAAATTACACATTAGACCAGATGGATTTAACTTATCTTTTCAGAGCATTTCACCTCAAAGCAGCAGAATATACATTCTATTCAAGTGCACATTAAACATTCTCTAAGATAGACCACATGTTAGGACACAAACCAAGTTAAAAAATTCAAGAAAATTGAAATTACCTCTAGCATTTTCTTCAACCACAACGGTATAAAACTAGAAATCAATTACACACACACACACACACACACACACAAATGTGAAAAACACATAAACATATGGAGGCTAAACACATGAATTCACAGTAATCAGATAATGATACTAAAAATGACTGGATTAACCATGAGATTAAGGCATAAATAAAAAGTTACCTTGAGACAAATGAAAATGAAAACACAACACAAAATCTATGGGGCACAGCAAAAGCAGTCCTAAGAGGGAAATTCATAACAACACAGGCTTATCTCAAGAAACAAGATAACTTTCAAATAAACTATTTAAACTTACTCATAATAAGAAACCCCCCAAAAAGAACAACCAAAGCCCAAAAAGAATAAAAGGAAGAAAATTATAAAGATCAGAGCAGAAGTAAATGAAAGAGACTAAAAAATAAAAAATAAAAATCAATGAAATTGTGAGCTTGTTCTTTGAAAAGATAAACAAGATTGACAAACCTCTAACCGTACTCATCAAGAAAAAAAGAGAGAGGACCCAAATAAATAAATTCAGAAATGAAAGAGGAGAAGTAACAACTAACACCACAGAAATACAAAAGATTATCAGAAAATATTGCAAACAGCTATATGCCAACACATTGGACAATTAGGACAAAATGGATCAATTTCCAAAAACATAGCTTCCAAAACTAAATCAAGAAGAAAGAAAATCTGAACACACTGATTACAACCAATAATATTTAAGCAGTAATTAAAAAAACACTCCCAGCAAACAAAAATCCTAGACTGGATAGCTTTACAGAGGAAATTTACCAAATATTCAAGGAAGAACTAAAACCTATTCTTAAGTTATTCTAAAAAGTTCAAGATAAGGGAAGAGGCCAGCATTATCCTAATTCCAAAAACAAGTATATACACTACAAAGAAAGAAAATTGTAAGCCAATGTCCTTGGTGAACATAGATGCAAAAATCCTGAGCAAAATATTAGCAAACAAAATTTAACAATACATTAAAAAGATCATACACTATGAACAAGTGATATTTATTCCACAGTTGCAAGTTTTGTACATCTGCAAATCAATTAAGGAGGTATACCACATAAACAAAATGAAGGACAAAAATCATATGATCATATCAATAGAGGCAGAAAAAACATTTGACAAACTCCAGCACCAATCTATGATAAAAGCTCTCAACAAGTGGAAATAAAAGAAAGATACCTCAACATGATAAAGGCCACATATGACAAACCCACAGCCAATATCATACTCAATGGGGGAAAACTAAAAGTGCTTCCCTTAAGATCAGAAACAAAACAGGGATGTCTGCTTTCAACGTGGTACTGAAAGTCCTAGCCACAGCAACCAGAAAAAAAAAGAAATAAAAGGCATCGAGGAAGTAAAACCGTCATTATTTGCAGATGACATGATACTGTATGTAGAGACCCCTAAGATTAAAAAAAAAAAACCTACTAGAACTGATTGATGAATTCAGTTAAGTAGCAGGATGCAAATTAAATATCTAGAAATCAGTTGTATTTTTACACACAAATAATGAGCTATCACAAGGAGAAACAAATAAAACAATCTCATTACAATTGTATAAAAACCAAAGTACCTAGGAATAAATTTAACAAGGAGGTAAAAGACCTGTACTTGAAAAATTATAAGACACTGAAGAAAGAAATTGAAGAAGATACAGTTAAGTGGAAGCATATACTGTGTTCATGGATACAAAGAATTAACATCATTAAAATGACCATACTACACAAAGCAATCTACAGAATCGATGCAATTCCTATCAAAATACCAATGGTATATTTTAAAGAACTAGAACAAATATTCCAAAAATTTATATGGAAGCAGAAAAGACCCCAAATAACTACAGCAATCTTGAGAAAGAAGAACAAAGTTGGAGGTATCATGCTACCTGATATCAAACTTTGCTACAAGGGTATAGCAATCAAAACAGCATGGTCTGACTTAAAAACAGACACATAGATCAACAGAATAGAATAAAGATCCCAGAATTAAACACACACCAATATGGTCAATAAATATTTGACAAAGGAGGCAAAAACATACAATAGGGTAATGACAGCCTATTCAATAAATAGTGTTGAGAAAATTGAACAGAAAATTTAAACTAAACCACTTTCTCATACCATATATAAGAATAAACTCAAAATGGATTAAATACTTAAATGTAAGTCTCAAAACCATAAAAATCCTAGAAGAAAACACAGGCAGTAAAATCTAAGACATCTCTCTTTTTTCTGATGTATCCCCTGGGGCAAGGGAAACAAAAGACAAAATAAGCAAATGGAACTACATCAAACTAAAAACTTGTGCATAGCAAAAGAAGCCACCAACAAAACAAAAAGACAACCTACTGAATGGGAGAAATTACTTGTCAATGATACATTCAATAAGGGATTAATATCCAAAATGCATAAAGAACTCAGAAAACTTAACACCAGAAAAATAAACAACCCAGTTAAAAACTGGGCAGAAGACCTGAGTAGACACTTCACCAAAGAAGACATACAGATCCAATGGGCATATGAAAAGTTGCTCAACATCACTAATCATCAGAGAGATGCAGATCAAAACCACAAGATACCATCTTACTCTTGTTTGAATGGCTATCATCAATAAATCAACAAGCAAGTGTTGGTGAGGACTTGGAGAAAAGGAAACACTAGTGGACTGTTGGTGGGAATGCAGATTGGTGCAACCACTATGGAAAACAATGTGGAGAATCCTCAAAAAATTAAAAATGGAATTAAAAAATTAAAAATGCAATCCTCAAGAAATTGTCTTATGACCCAGTGATTCCATTTCTGGGAATATATCCCAAGAAACCCAAAACATTCATTTGAAGGAAAATATGCACCCCTATGTTTATTGCACCATTATTTACAATAGCCAAGCTATGGAAGCAACCCAAGTGCCCAAGTACAGGAGTGGATATAAAATCCGTGGTATGCCTGGCTGGTGTGGCTCAGGTGGCTGAGCATTGACCCATGAACCTGGAGGCTGAGGTTCAATTCCCAGTCAGGGCAAATGCCTGGGTTGTGGGCTCAATCCCCAGTAGGGAGTGTGCAGGAGGCAGCTGTTTGATGATTCTCTCTAATCATTGATGTTTCTATCTCTCTCCCTCTCTCTTCCGCTCTCCAAAATCAATAAAAATATATTTTTTAAAAAGTTATTTAAAAAGCTGTGGTACATATACATACTGGAATATTACTTGGCCATAAAGAATGAAATGTTACATTTTGTGACAGCATGGATGGACCTGAAAGGTACTATGCTAAGTGAAATAAGTCAGATAGAGAGAAATACCATATGATCTTACTTATATGTGGAATCTGAAGAACAAAATAAACAAACAAAATAGAAACAGACTCATAGATGGAATAGACTTACACTTATCAGAGTGGAAGGCATTTGGGAGGCTGGACGAAAGAGATGAAGGGATTAAGAAGTACAAATTGATAGTTACAGAATAGTCACACAGATGTGAAGCACAGCATAGGGAATATAGTCAATAATATCATTATAACTATGGGGCCAGGTGGGTACTTGAAACATTGGGGGAACCACTCTGTAAACTACATGATTTTCTAACCACTATGCTATATATCTGAAATTAATACAGAGTAATAATGAATGTAAACTATAGTTGAAAGATAAAAAATACATATAAAAAATTTTCACATTCCTCAATGTCCCACGCAGTCTAAGTTTCTCTTTAGGAATAGTCACCTTTCTCTATGGTGGCTCTGCCCAAGTCTCAAACACTGTTTGTGGAACAAAGCTCAGCACTGCTTGTCATGGCACAGATTTCCTACCAAATTCCCCCATCAAAGTGAAGAGAGGCATCTTTTCTAGATGAGGTTAATGGAGACACTGTTTCTGTGCACACCTCGTGTTCAGTGCCTGAGCAAGATACAAGCTGGTATGCTAATGAATGCTAATTAGAGTGGATTACAGTGTGGCCATCTGTCACATTTGCTTATTTCATTGCACCCCTTGCTGGAATTCCACTTTCCTACTCTTGTGAAGATTATTTAACTTAAATATAGAAGAAAGAGGTTTGTCTTCAGTTCACATCTCTGTAATAACCATCAGCATCATTCACACATATTTTGTGCCTTCTCTATTCCTCTAGATGGCTGAATGTCACTCTCTCAGAGAACATGAGAAATAACAGTAAGACCTATTAATAAACACTAAGCAAATGCACAAAGTATACATTCTTGCACAAATATAGAATGAAGTACATAGAGACCTTTCTGAAGTGCTTGGCTGTGGATGCCCTGAATGGCCTCTGAATTGCTGGATATTGTTTTAAATTAGCATAAAAGCATGATTTTTAGTTGAATGAGTTTATATTTCACAAGCCTTTGGGAAAAAAATGATTATAATATAAATCTTGAGACTTCATGTTGGAAGGCTTTTTGCTAAAGAGATGTTTTGAGTGTAGATGTATCTCTTCCAGTGGTTGGAGGAGTGATTACAGTGCACACTGAAATGATTTACCAATTTGCCAGAATATTAAAATTGGCCTCTTCTTGGTTCAGGTACCCAAGTATGAGTCAGATCCTCTCTACATGTGGAATTTTCACACACTTGGAATCTCCTTCAACTTTGAAATAGAAAGAATACAAGGGGGAAAACACCTTTTTGAAGCAATTTCATTGAAGAGAGCAATCGCTGTGCTAATTCTCCAACATTCCTCCTCTTCTAAGTCCCCCAGGAGGGCTTGGACAGGTGCTAATTCCCTTACCTCAAGCTTAGTGAGGAGGACTTCCTGGAAAGTACTTTGAAAGTTAACCAGGAAGACAAGTGCCTGACCCAGGTCTGGGGAAGTTCAAGTTGCCTGTGACAGTGGTGGACAGTGGTGGCTGCACTGCCGTAGGCCTGTACTACCCGAGGTTTTAGGGGCAAAGGACCTGTGAGTGTTTCCTCCAGACTAGACTTGGGCCAGGAGACAGTTACTAATGTGAGATTACTAATTCCCAACAGGGATCACAGTTGGCCAAAGAAATTTTAATCTGTAGAGAGGTTTGTTATAAACACCCTAGTATAATGTCTAAATTTTGGAAATCCAAGCTTTCTTTTAAGCATGTGGGAACTAAAATCCATTGAGTGATTTCCCCAAGGCCACAAGTAGTAAAGCTTAGAAACTAAAACATTTGACAGAATTGCAGCTAGAATCGTTGGGTGAGTTGACAGCCTGCAAATGTAGACCAAATCTATATCAACACTTGGTGTCTACAACTTCCCATCACCTCTTCATGTGCACAACTAGGTTGGATAGCCTTTAGCAAAAGACAGGTCCCCCGCACCGTTCCACAGAGTTGAATGTACAAAGGTGGCACTAATTTACCATTGTTTCGGGATGTGTTTTATATTGTTTAGTTAATACATGTGATAGATTTGTTTTTGCCACTGTGTTTATGATGAATGGGGGGAAAGAAACCATCAGCTGCCGGGTCTAATTTTGGGACCTGGATGCCCGAAGCAATCTGATCGAAGTGGCATAAAGTGTAAGATGGGGAATTGTGACTTCTTGTCATATGTAGGAGTGTTTCAAGTCCTTCCATTGTTGCCACAAGAAAACTGCATTACAACCCACAAGAGGCACCTCACAATTGCCCAGACTGTGTAGAGGAACCAGAAAGGCAAACCCACCAAAGCTGCATCGACAAATTCAAACATCCAGATCTTGGAATAATAGGTTTCCAAAAGAAAGACAAATCATGCTCTAACCTCTACTCACAGACACACACTGTGTTTTGCAAATTTACAACCATCAGGATCAATCTTACAATCTAACATCCGAAGACTCAAAATCCATTCATTGATTATTTTCTTCATTTATTTTCCATATTCCTACACTTTTTCCTTTTGCATCAAAATATTTAGATTTGAAACACAGATTCCCTGGTCATCCTTCTGGTCTTTGCTAAACAGAAGGGGAGCTGGCAGAGAAGGGTAAAAAAATCTGATTTTCAAAAAAAACCACCTGCTTTTATTCATAGGTACTATGTCTCCTAGGAATAGCTAGATACCGTTTTTTAAAATCTTAAATATTAGCCCTGGCCAGGTGGCTCAGTTGGTTGGAGCATTGTCCAGTACCCCAAAAGGTGGCGAGTTCGATTCCTGATCAGGGCACATACCTAGGTTGAGGGTTTGATCCCTGGTTGGGGCATTCGGGGGTCCAGCCCCAGCAGTCCAGGGACCCCCAAAGGTGTGGACAGCTTCGGGGAAGAATGAAGGACACGGAGACAGCATTCAGAGCATCAGGACAATCAGCTTCTCTCTTTTATTGCATTGTTACAGCTGTATTTATACTATTTGATTTTATTGCTGGTTAAACAACATGACATCATGCTTTGTTCCGGTTTCTGTTTTGGCCTTTCACAGTTAGTGAATATACCTTCTTATCTGACCTTTGCTAAAGAATTTACATCTGTTTAGGTATGTTAATTTTATTCTTGCCTATTGTTTATATTTCTATAGGCTATTCTACAGGTAAATCTCTAGTTTGTTATTTATATTCTGAAGTTACTATTTTATTGCTCTACCACATAGCTAAAAGGAGAATAACTCATCCAGCTTTTCTTATGTGAAGGTTATGCGAGTCCTAAGTGAGGGTCTGTAGCTTGCCCATGATTGTTCTTAGCTGTGGTGACTGCCCGCCTGTCTGGCACCAGCCTCAGTCTCCCCGCTTGCACTCCCTACAGCAGTCCGTCCTCACTGTAATATTCTGTGTATGATTATTCTGTGTATGATTATTCTGTGTATGATAAGGGTTCAGGTGTAGACTGAAATAATCTCTTTCCTAGACTGCTCTTTCCTTGTGGGGATTCCCAGAGTTTTCCATTAATATAAACATCCCCCAGTAACACATTCCTTGTGGGAACTCACTGGTGGGCTCCCTGTGGATGGCCCTGCACCACCGAGTCAGCAGGGCCCGGACCCAGGCCCCTTCCCTGGTGGGAAGGTCCCCTGGGTAGTGGGCCTAACAAGTCCTAACTCCTCTGCTGACAGTCTGAGTCTAAGTTCCTTATAGGCGCCACATGATATCTTTGTAAGACTGGGGGCTTTTACTGAATCATTGTCTTTTCCAGTCCCATCCGACTCCCCTGCTGGGGAAGTTTCCAGCTAGGGCAATGCCCTTTTCTGGTGCAGTGACTCGGGTAAGGACACAGCGTCAAGAAGGGAAACAAGCATAGAAAGAGGGACATGCCACACTCCAAGTCCCATGGAGCACTGGCTGTGCAGATGTCTCCTCCTTGAAGGACCGTGTCAAGCAGCAAGGATGGGACAGCTTCCAGCAGGGGCGCATATGGGAGGCAACAGATCAATGTTTCTTTCTCACATAGATGTTTCTTCCTCCCCCCCCCCCATCCCTCCCTCCCTCTCTCTAAAGTCAGTAAAACATTCCTCAGGTGAAGAGTAAAAAAATTAAATCTGGAGGAGTTTTAATAGTAAATAAATAAATAAATGCTTCACTATGTCGTGCAGACTTTCCCTTTGGTTTCATAAGCATTTCTATCGTGAAAATTTAATGTCTCACTTTTAAAATTCCTCCTTTTTTCCTGGTGCCCTGGTTTTTCTTTTTTCCCTATTGACCATTTTTATTTTCTCCTCATATAATGAGCATGGTTCTTTTTCCTACCCATCACTTTCTCCTCTCCAAGATACTATTTTGAGAGAGGAAGACAGAACTTCACATCTAGTTTCACTCTGGGAAGTGTTAAATGCATGTTCTCCTCACCCAGAGTCACTAGGATTAACCCTGGGGGAAATATAGGGGTGGGGGTGAGAAGCACTTTTTATGACCATCTCATCAAGCTGATCTCTAGGCTGTGACCACATTAACCTGTATTTAAATTTTTGCAAGACCAGGCCAGTCACAAACAGTAATAGACATCCTGAGATAGCTTTGTATTATGCTGGCCCTTAGTTTCTTTCTTTTTTCTTTAACTTAACAGAAATCCATGCAAATGGAAAGGCGCTTGCCAGCTGCATGATTTATTACTCAGTCTCTGCAGGATCCCTACATTTAATTTGAATGTTCGCCATCATCTACAAGTGGTGCCCAGTGCTCTGAATCTGGAATGCAGAAATCTTTACTGCACTGACTAAGACATATTATTCAGCACTCGGGAGGTAGTAGGATTGATTTATCCAGGTACATACTGCTTACCCAGCAGCAGTTGGATTCAGAATCATTTGCTTAGAAAATCCATCAGAATTAAAGGGCAAATTTTAGAATAAATTGTTCCCATTTTCATCTGCAGCCTGGATGCATACACTGTGGGAAGCACAAAGACCGTTTTGCCTAAATATTTCTTTGAACCTTTTCGTAGTAACAACAGTTATGAAAGCAAGTGCCTCGGGTGTTTTTCCAGTGACCACAGCCAGTGTTTGGCGTCATGATGTTGAGGTGGGCTTTTAATTTCATCGGATTGATGTTAAAAACAAGTTTGCTCATCAAAATTAGTCAGAACTCTTGAATCATTGTAGGTCTCTAGCTCTGAAGGAGTAAATAATCTAGAAACACAAAAAGGCTCCTCGGCCATCTTGCAGAATACTGAGGGGAGCTGGCCCGCTCTCCTACACTGTGAGGCTGATCCCCTGAAGACATCCCCTGGACTTGGACTGTCCTTGCCAGAAATGTTGAGGGGCTCCCGTCTCTGGATCCATTCAAATTATGTATCCCTTCAAAGCATCCTTCAAGACGACCATTAGTGTCATGTCCATTTAGCAGAAGCATATGGGGTTCAGAAAGGAAGTCACCATCGGCAAATTGGTGACAAATACAGAATTGAATGGTCAGAACTCTGCTTAGCCCAGTCTTGTTGCTAGTCTGTGGTGAGTCATGTTGCTTCCCTAGACTTCATATAAATATTTTTTTCTGAAATGATTTGCCTTCCATAGCGTATCAATTTCATTATAATCTTGACCTCAAGCTCATTCACCCTCTTCTTTCAGCTAAATGCAAGCAGTGTAGCCTTGTAGTTAAGGCCCTGTGGCTTTGAAGTGAGATTCCTTGGGTAATTTTGGATCTGCCATTTGCCCACTGTGTGACCTTGGGAACATCATAAGGTAGAACCACATGAGATTGCCATATCTGTAGGTCAAAACCAGTAAAATATTAGCAGTTTTATATGGTTCAACCTTAATATCTATAAATTTTCATTTCCTCCTTTGGGGAAGGAAGTGTAGTAGAAGAACCTATGTTGTGGAATTACTATGAAAATCAAATGAGATACCCATCAAGACTTAGTACAGGACTTGGCAGAGGGTAAGTGTTGGCTGTTTTTATTATGAACAGTTGGGAAACTAATTAAGGGTCATCATTTTAGATGTGTCTGACTTCAGCTAGGTCTACTGAAGCAGTCATTACAGTGAGATTTTGGTGTTCCTGTCTGCTGAGTAGTTTTTCAGTACAGAAATATATATTGGTAATGTTTGTGACACTAAAAATCTGAAATCTGAATTATAAGCTATACCTAGAGAGTTCAACATTGAGTTAAAATTTTAAATCAAGCAAAGGGCTGTCATTTAGAAAGCATTCTTATTATATCCCTCTCATTTAAAACCTTTCCAAATTAGCTCAATGTCCTTTTAATTTCCATTTTGGGTTCTTGGTGAGGTTAAACGTTTTTCTGTACTTGTATTGGTGATTTGTATTTCAACCAGAACAGTTTGGGGCCCAAATCCGCCTGCAGAAGAAGACGAGAGGGTCCTCAGGCTCTTTCACAGACTTTTTGGAGTGTTACTATCTCCCTTCTCTCTGGGCTACATCCGTCTGCTCTCCTTTGTCCTATCCTTTCTCCTCAGGGTCTGAACAGGCTCACAGAGTATAATCCCCTTCCCTAGGATAATTTATTTTAATCAGGATCCTCTTAAATCAACATCATAGCTGAGAAAACAAAGAATCTTAGTTCTGGACCCTGGCACTTCTCAGGTAACCTGGCAATAGAAAGAAAGAGAAGACAGTAAAAGTCATATCTAATTTTTAAAATGTCAGTGTTAAGCAAAATAAATAACAAAATGTCAGTAATGTCATTTTGCTCCAGTATGCAAATTAATGGGTAACTTCAGTCCCGTGAAGTTTTCATTTAACCCAAAGCAACAAGTTGGTCATGGTGCTCATCCATTAGCTTCTTCAGTAACCTCAAAAAAAAAATTTGCCCTTTATTTCCTGTAGAAAACACTTCCTTGATGGTAACAATCATTGAGCTGAATGACATTTGTGTCGGTCATGACCCTAACATTGATTTCACATAATATAAACAGGCCGAACAAGTGAATGATCAAGCGATAGATTGTGTGATATAACCTGTAAGTACTGCCAGTGTTCAGAGAAAGAATAAGGTACAGTATTCATAGAAGAGCTGGAACTCTAATTCTCTCCACCGAGCGATCCAGAAGATGATGTCTCTTCTATGCTCTGCTTATATTTGTGGCTCTGTTCTATGAAATATGGCCCTTTCTCAAAAACCTTTAGAAATGCCAAATTTTCTCCATGCAAATGAATATTCTGAACCTTGAATTACAGGATGCTGGGCTCCATAACTTACCCCCCTCCTTGATATCAAACAGGGGTCATGGCTCTAATCTAAGCAATGCTTTTTGACCCCTTTCATTCTCACCTCTTGCTCTTACCCCTGAGCCCCCCCCCCGCCCTCTGCTCCTTTTGTGAATGTTGCTGCCTCTCTCGGCCTCTTTCTGCTCCTCCTCACTCTCCTCCTCTCCTCTCTCTTTTCTTCAAAATCTCCACATTTCTACCTAACCCCATCTAACTCTGGTCACTCCATCACTCAGACCAGCCTGGCACAGCTAACTGTGTCAGGAAAATGGTGTTTTGAATTTGTTTTTTTGTGTTGTTGGTTTTTGTTTGTTTTGGTGTGGTAGAATGGTTGTTTCTCTTATTTTCTTACATGTCTTCATGTGTGTGCTCTTGACTGTCCAGGTAAATTTAATACCCTTCACAAGCCTTAGTGCCTTCTCTTTGTTCTGATGCCCCCCACAGTGATTAGCGCTCTGCACACAGTGGGCTCCCCAGAGTTGTTTCTGACTGATGGATATAATGAAAGCTTCAACAGCCTCACGAACCAATGGACCACAGAGTGGTGTAATCACACTGCTGATGGTCTCAACCTCCAAATACTGGGCAGAAAACCAAAGCCCACCCAAGATGTTGTAATGGCCTTATAATGACATAGTATTAGTTTACAAGTGTTCTTAAGAGAAAGTCAATTTGTAGTATCTAAAGTCTTCTAGGCATGTTGTCTAATTAGCCCTCTTATTGTGGCTCAGGAGTGATGTAACCCTCTGTAGGAAAGGAGCAGCCACAGAAGGATCAGAGCCTGCTTTATGGTGTGTGTATCCTTGGTAACATTCTTAAGATCATTGGTAGAGAAACCTCTTGTTCTCCTACTCTTTGAAGTCTTCTTTGATCTCTTTGGGCAATGGTAATCATTCCATTTTTAAAAAACTGTTATATTGTCTATAATATGGAGCACATAAATTGATCTTTGGTATTTATAGCAATGAGTTAATAATGCTGATCAATAACAATGACTGATGACAACAAAAAAGTAAATAGGAGAGTCCTGTTATTATCCTCTGAAGCAGAGTTCACAGGTACCTGTTCTTTTATGTGTCTGCCTGAAATTAAATGGCAATTAGAAAGCAATGATTCCCATTCTTAGCCAGCAATAGACCACCGAGATGAAACAAGTTCATTTTCCTTCAAGCCTATGATGCCAGTTCTCTTCTCTTTTCCCCTGGAAATAGATATTAGCTAGCTTGAAACATGGAGAGTTCCAGCCATTGAGTGGAAATGATATTAAGGCACTTAACTTGTTTTTGCAGATATGATATGTTACACTTGGAAGCTAGCAACTAAGAAGTAAGAATTCTGGTTTTTGCTTAGCTTCTAACTGTTGACAGAGAGCCAGGTTTTCAAATAAGCTGAAGAATATCTGAATCTTTGAATCTTTGACCTGGTGCATTTACCATACTCCATTAAAATAAAAATCTCATAGTTCCTTTTTTGCAACTTTCTAATAATCTTCATGACTGTCAACTAATATGAGGTCACCCTCATGCATCCAGGAGTTGGCCCAGTGTAATAAAGGAATCAGTCCTGGACCTATAGTCAGAAGATGTTGGCTCAAATCTCACAAATTCTAATGGTGAAAACTGGGACAAAACACCTGGACTCCATTTCTTATTCTCCATTTCTTATTTAGAGATGATTATGAGCATTAAATGACAAAGTATGGGAAGCATTTCATGTAGGGTACACTGTAAGTGATCGATAAATGTCTACTGAATCTTAGTGGAGAGACAGAAAAGCAGAAAAAGTATATATTTGTTTCCACCTCCACCCGCCCCCACATTCATCAAACTGAGAGGCGACACTCCCCTTTGGCATTGGGTTGTAATCTCTTATCCAAAAGAACTTCATGATGTGCATTCGTTTTCTGTTGTTGCCATAACCTATTACCACAAACTTAGTAGTTTAAAACTACACAAATTTATTACCTGTAAGTCAGAAGTTCTGCCCAATGTGGCTGGATTCTTGGCTAAGGGTCTCATAAAGCTGAAATCAAGATGTTGACTTGTTCACACGTGGAGCTCCTTTTCTAAGTTCACTAGTTGTTGGCAGAATTTAATTCCTTCTCACACTTTCCACGTGGACACCTCCATCTTTAAGCATATCAAATATTTCTGCTTCAAATCTTCCTGACTTCTCCTGCCCTGGGCTGGGAGAAAGCTTTGCTTTCAGTGGCTCATGTGACTACGTCGGGCCTAGCTAGATCATTCAGGGTAATTTTATATCTTAAGGTCAGCTGATTAGTAAATCAGTTATATCTGCAAAGTGCCTTTTGCCGTGTAACAGAATATTCAAGGGTAGAACACCATGATGATGAAGGTCATGGGGGCCAAAATTCTGCTGAACACATGATGTGTGTATAGAATAAGAATATAGGTTTATCCAATATTACAAACAAGTAATTGGAAAACAATATGAAGTAACTATGGTAACCCAACTCTCCAGGAAATGAACCAAAATAACCCAATTTCTCCTTAAATATTTCTGATATCCATACCAAACACACTTTAGATCCTACCCCCTCCTCAATTATATTTCCAGACTCAGAAACCCACATTCATTTTAAAAAAATTATTGAATTTATTGGGATGACATAGGTTTTAAGTATGCATTCTATAATGAATCACCTGTATATTGTGTGTTCACCACCCAAAGTCAAATATCTTTCTGTCACCATTTATCCCTGACCTTGTCCTCTTCTGCCTCCCCCACACTTCATTCCCTCTGGTAATCACCATACTCTTGCCTGTGTCTACGAGTTTTTATTTATTTGTTTAATCCATTCACCTTTTTCACAGTCCCCCAACCCTCCTCCCCTCTGACAGCTGTCAGTCTGTTCCCTGTATCTAGGCGTCTGTTTCTATCTTGTTTGTTAGTTTATTTTGTTCATTAGATTCCAAATATAAATGAAATCATATGGTATTTGTCATTCTCTGACTAGCTTATTTCACTTAGCATAATACCCTCCAGGTCCATCCATGCTGTCACAAAAGACAAGATTTCCTCCTTTTTTTACAGCCGAGTAGTATTCCACTGTGTAAATGTACCACATCTTTTTTATCCACTCATCTGTTGGTGGGCCCTCGGGCTGACTCCAGATATTGGCTGTTGTAAATAACACTGCAATGAACATAGGGGTGGATATATTCTTCTGAATTAGTGTTTCAGGTTTCTTCAGATATATTCCCAGAAGTGGAATCAAGGTGTTATTAGGCAGTTCCGTTATTAATTTGTGGATGAAACTCCATATTGTTTTCCACAGTGGCTGCATCAGTCTACCTTCCAACCAACAGAGCACCATGGCTCCCTTTTCTCCACATCCTCACCAATACTTGCTTGTTGATTTACAGATGATAGCCATTCTGACAGGTGTGAGGTCATATCTCATTGTATGTTTTTGTTTGTTTGTTTGTTTGTTTTTTAAAAATATATCTTTATTGATTTCAGAGAGAAGAAAGGAGAGGGAGAGAGACATAAAAACATCAATGATGAGAGAGTCATTGATCGGCTAGCCTGCAACCCGGGCATGTGCCCTGACCGGGAATCGAACCCCGATCGCCTACATCCTAGGTCGATGCTCAACCGCTGAGCCACGCCCGGCAGGGTTCATTGTGGTTTTTAATTCACATTTCTCTGATGATTAGTGACACCGAGCATCTTTTCATATGTCTCTTGTCCATCTGTATGTCCTCTTTGGAGAAGTATCTATTCAGGTCCTTTGCCCATTTTTAAAATTAGATTGTTTGTTTATTTGGGTGTTGAGTTTTGTAAGGTCTTTATAAATTTTGGTTATTAACCCCTTATCAGATGTATCATAGGCAAATATGTTCTCCCATTCAGTAGGTTGTCTTTTTATTTTGTTGATGGTTTCTTTTGCTGTGCAAAAACTTTTTAGTTTGATATAGCCCAATTTGTCTATTTTTTCTTTTTATTCCCATGCTCCAGGAGATATATCTGAAAAAATATTGCTATAAGAAATGCCTGAGATTTTACTGCCTATATTTTCTTCTAGGATTTTTATGGTTTTGAGTCTTACATTTAAGTCTTTAATCCATTTTTAGTTTATACTTGTGTGTGGTGTAAGAAGGTGGGTCTAGATTCTTTTTTTTTTTTTGCATATATGTTCAATTTTCCCAATACCACTTATTGAAAAGACTACCCTTATCCCATTGTGTATTCTTGCATCCTTTGTCAAACAGTAATTGACCATAAAGGCCTGGGTTTAATTCTGGACTCCCTACACTGTTTCATTGATCTCCATATCTGTTTTTATGACAGTACCATGCTGTTTGATTACTACAGCCTTATAGTATAGTTCAATAACATGTAGCATGATCCCTTCAACTTTGTTCTTCTTTCTAGAGATTCTTCTTTCTGGGTCTTCCGTGATTCCATACAAATTTTTGGAATGTTTGTTCTAGTTCTATAAAATATACCATTGGTATTTGATAGGAATTGCACTGAATCTGTAGATTGTTTTGAGCAGTATGGCATTTTAATGATGTTAATTCTTTCTATATGTGAACACAGTATATACACCCACTTTTCTTCTTCAGTTTGTTTCTTCAGTATCTTGTAATCTTCCCAGTACAGGTCTTTTACATCCTTAGCTAAATTTATTCCTAGGTTTTGTTTTTTTGATGCAATTGTAAATGGAATTGTTTTCTAAGTTTCCCTTTCTAGTAGTTCATTATTGGTGTATAAAAATACAATTAATTTCTGGATATTTATTTTGTATCCAGCTACTTTACTGAATTCATTTATCAGTTCTAATAGTTTCTTGGTGGAATCTTTAGGGTTATCCATATACATTATTATGTCTTGTGCAAATAATGACAGTTTTACTTCTTCCTTTCCAATTTGGATGCCTTTTATTTCTTCTTGTCTGGTTGCTGTAGCTAAGACTTCCAGTACTGTGTTGAATAAAAGTGGTGAAAGTGGACATCCCTGTCTTGTTCCTGATCTTAAGGGACATGCTTTTAATTTTTGTCCATTGAATGTGATGTTGGCTGTGGGTTTGTGACACATGGCCTTTTATGTTGGGATATGATCCTTCTATTCCCACTTTGCTGAGAGTTTTTATCACAAACAGGTGCTGGATTTTGTCAAATGTTTTTCCTGCATCTATTGATCATGCGATTTTTATCCTTCATTTTGTTTATGTGATGTATCATTTTTATTAATTTATGGACATTGTACCAACCTTGCATCCTTGAAATAAAACCCACTTCATCCTGGTGTCTGATCTTTTTAATGTATTGCTGGATCTGGTTTGCTCATATTTTGTTGAGGATTTTAGCATCTATGTTCATCAGGGATATTGGCCTACAGTTTTCTTTCTTTGTAGTGTCTTTATCTGATTTTGGAATTAGGATAATGTTGGCCTCATAAAAATGAGCTTGGGAATCTTCATTTCTCTTGAATTTTTTGGAATAGTTTAAGAAGAATAAGTATTAGTTTTTCTTTGAATGTTTGATAAAATTCACCTGTGAAGAAAGGCAGCTGGTTCAGGACTTATGTTTGTTGGAAGTTTTTTGGATTATTGCTTCAGTTTTATTAGTTATAATTAGTCTATTCAGATTTTTTTATTCAGTTTTGAAAGACTGTATGTTTCTAAAAAATGTATCCATTTTGTTCTGATTTCCCAATTTGTTGGCATATAGCTGTCTGCAATACTGTCTTACAATCTTTTGTATTTCTGAGGTGTCAGTTGTTAGGCCTCCTCTTTCATTTCTGATTTTATTTATTTGGGTCCTCTTTCTTTTTTTCTTGATGAGTCTTGTTAAAGGCTTGTCAAATGTCTTTATTTTTTCAAAGAAACAGCTCTTGGTTTCATTGTTCATTTGTATGAATTTTTTAAGGCTCTTTTTCATTTATTTCTGCTCTGATCTTTAGTATATCTTTTTTGATTTCAGAAAGAGGAAAGGAGAGGGAGAAAGAGAGATAGAAACATAAATGATTAGTCATTGACTGAGCCCATAACCCGGGCATGTGCCCTGACCAGGAATCGAAGCCTGATCGCTTGGATCCCAATATGTGCTGAACAGTGCAAAAACTACTAGCTACTATTATTTCTATAATGCTGATTTTTATTAAACTATAATTGACATAAAACATTGTATGAGATTAAGGTTTATAATAAACACACTGCTATACGATTACCACCATAGCATTAGCTAACACCTCCTTCACATCACATAATAATCATTTTTTGCAATGGGAACAATTAAGACCTAGCCTCTTAGCAACTCAGAAGTTTACAATACAGTATTGTTGGCTATAATCATATAATCACTATGTTGTGCATTAGGACTTATTTATCTACTAGTTCCCAGTGAGTAACCTTAAACAACTTATCCCCAATTCCCCCATCCCCTAGTAACCACCATTCTACCTTGTTTTTGTAAGTTCAGGTTTTTTAGATTCCACATATAAGTGATATCCTGACTTATCTCACTTTGCATAATGCCCTCAAGGTTTATCTGTGTTGTTACAAATGACAGGACTTCCTTCTTTCCTATCTTTTCCCATCCCTTTACTTTGAGCCTGTGTGCATATCTAAAGCTGAGGTGAGTCTCTTGTAGGCAACATGTATTTGGGTCTTATTTTTGTTTTATTTTGTTCACTAATCAAAAACCACAGTGTGCCTTTTGAGTAGTGAATTCAATCCACTTAATTTTAGAGTAATTATTAATTTAGGAAGACTTACTAATGTGATCTTATTACCTGTTTTCTGGTTGTTTTGTATTTGCACTGTTTATTTCTCCATCTGTTTCTGCCTACTTTTGTAAATTGGTAATTTTCCATGGTGATAAGCTCTGTCTTCTCTTTCATTATCTTCTATGTAGGTGCTCTAGGTTATTTGCTGTGTGATTACCGTGAGGCTTACATAAGATGCCTCATAGATAAAACAGACCATTTTAAGCTGGCAGCAGCTTCACTTCAATCATTTACAAAAGCTTCACCTTTTTACTCCCCCCTTTTAGATTTTTGATGTTATTATTTACTTATTTTTATATTGTGTATTCATTAAATCATGATAGCAGCTATAACTTTTCCTTTGACATTTATACTATATTTAAGTGGTTAGCACAGTTTCCTATTACAGATTTAGTTTTCTAAATCAGGCTCTATGTTTACCTTTACCAGAGTGTTGTATACTTTTGTATATTTTAATGTCCTAATTAACATCTTTTCATTCCAGCTTGAACTTCTTTCAGCATTTCTTGCAACACAGGTCTAGTGTAATGAAATTCCTAAGCTTCTGTTTGTCTAGAAAAATCTATTTTTCCTTCAGATTTGAAACAATAATGTTGCTGGGTAAAGTATTCTTGGCTGGTGAATTTTTTCTTTCAATACTTTATTTTTTTTAAATCCTCGTAAGAGGATATGTTTTTACTGATTTTAGAGAGAGGGAAAAAGAGAGAGAGAGAGAGAGAGAAGAGAGAAACATGGATGTGAGAGAAACATCGATTGGATCGACTGGTTGCCTCCCATACCAGGGATCGAACCCACAAGCAAGGTATGCGCCCTGGCCAGGAATCAAACCGGCAACCATCCAGTGCACCTGACGATGCTCCAACCAACTGAGTCACACTGGCCAGAACTCCTTCAACACTTTAAATATGCCACTCCACTTTCTCCTGGTCTGTAGAGTTTCTGCTAAGAAATCTGCTGATGGCTTAATGAGGGATTCCTTTGCAGGTTACAATCTCTTTTTCCCGGACTGCTTTTAGAATTCTTTCTTTATCTTTGATTTTTGACAGTTTTAGTATAATGCATCTTGGACAAGGTCTTTTGCATTGAGATAATAGTGTAATCTATTAGCTGTGTCCACGTCTCTCCCCAGGTTTAGGAAGTTCCTTTATTCCTTTAAATAAATGGTCTGCTCCTTTTTCTTCCTCTATAATACTGATTATTCAAACATTTGTTCTTTTGATAGAATCCTATAGATCATGTAGGCTTTTTTTTGCTGTTTTTTTATTACTTTTTCTTTGTTTTTCTCTTAATGGATTATTTCAAAATTCCTACTATCTAAATTACTAATTCTATCTTTTCTATCTTCTGTTTGCTCTGTGCTACTGTAGGTGCTTTCTATTGCTTTTCCCCCCCTTCCATTTCATTCATTGAGTTCTTTAGCTCCTCGGTCTCCTTTTTGTTCTTTGTTATGATTTTTATCTCTTTGGAAAAATATCTCTTTTTAAAGATATCATTGAATCATCTTTCTGAGTTTTCTTGCAGCTCACTGAGTTTCTTCAAAACAGGCATTTTGAATCCCTTTTCAGCTAGATGACAAAGCCTGTGCCTCTGAGCTCAGTTATTGAAGAATTATTTTCTTTTTGTGATGGCATGTTTTCTTGATTTTTCATGTTTTTTGTAGTTTTGCATTGCTGCTTTGGCATTTGAAGTAATAGACACCTCCTTAAATACTTGCTAGCTGCCTTTAAATGGGGTATTCTGTTTGATGATATTATTGTCTGGAGCGTTACCTGCCTTTGAGGGTACACCTGCTCCACTCTTCTTGCTCCCTCTTGTGGCAGGATCCTTAACCACTTATGCCTTCTCTGGGAACAAGTCACCAGGCTGCCTACTGCAATCTTTTTTTTGTTTTCCAGAAGATGGCGCTATAGCTCAAGTTTGTGGTTTCTCCCTTGCCCGCAGACTGTGGCCTGTTTTCTGAGCTCACTACCTGTCTACCAGAGCTCTCACTCACCACCACACCTATTAACATGTACAAGGAGTTAGCTACTGAGTGGGGGGAGATTTAGCATTCAAGGTGTTGGGGGTGCCTGCAGAACCAGTAGGCAGATCCCCAGGTGTGGTACTCCCAGAGGCCTCGTGGGTGGCCTTTCAACTGAGCCATTAACAGGGACCACGTCCCTTATCTGCCTTTTCCCCCAATCTCCTCCCTCCCCCAGTCATGGATTTCTTGCCTCAGGACTCTGGGTGCTTCTGGAGAGAAATGGGTTTTTCCAGCCATGACCAGCACAATCGGGGTAGCTAGACACTCACTTACTGCTATTCTTTCCCTGGAACATAAGGTTGCCACCACCAAATAATCAACCCTGTTCAGTGTTTCTTTGACGGTGCAGTGAGGGCTGAGAAACTCTTTTACCACCACCTCTGCTGTGAAAAAACTCTTATATTTCTTTGCTCTAATGTCTTGCTGTAATCTCTCCAGTCCAAATGCTTGGACTTATACAGTTCTCTCTCTTGCTTGTATATCTGCCCAAGACAGCATTCTCCAGGTTTTTTCCCAACTGCAGCCAGAGGGGTCTGGACAGGTTTGCTGGCTCCCTTAGTTTCACAGTCCCTACCAAGGTCTGTTTGAGTATTACCAGATGCACAGATGGGTGAGACTCCTTCTAAGTTCTTGAGCATACGGTGCTAGATTTCAGAGCATCCACAAAGGCACTTTTGTTCATGGATGGATATCTATTTTGATTTATAAAAGGAGGAATGTTTTAGTCATCAGGATGCTGATGTCACTAATAACGTTATCTCTTTTGAATTTTGTTTTTCAGCCCTTGTGATAAAAAACAAGAACCAGGTAGAATCAACATGCAACAGGAAATGAGGGTCACTTTGTATCCAATCTGGTCCCCAGGTTTAAGAAGTTATGCAGGACCCAAATGGGTATGCACATTCTATTAGTAAGTAATTGTGGTTATTTCAGAGTGAAATAAAAATATGATTTGGCTTTTAATTCATGTATATTATTTTTCCCAACCTCATGAAGTTATTAGGACATAAATATTTATTAAGTTGTTTGGACCTAACCACTTTATAACTGAAACTGTTAAATATTTTTTGGCCAAAGAGTAGCAAGAAAAATTTACTAAGACTCTAAGAGCACCACAAAATAAGAATAGAGGATTGTGCTGAGAAACAGTTAAAGGTCAAGTCCAGAGGTAGTATACATCAATCCTAGCCACATCCCACTGGCCAGTATTTACTAGACAGCTACATATAAGAACCATGGAGGATGGGAAATGTAGTCTAGCTGTGTCCCCAGGAGAAAAAAGGAAAATAATTTGATGGAAAACTAGTTATTGTTTATCTCAGAAATGAGAAAGCACGGGCACAAAACTGTCCCACATCCACCATCTGACTTGCACCAAACACAGATCTAGCTGACCCTCCCAATAGTTCAGCATCCCCAGTATCCCTCCCATTCTATAGCTCTTAACATCCGCAAAGCACATAAAAAATTGCTTGACTTACTGCTCATGGGCTGGGCAGATCAAAGATTGTCCCCCATTAAAAAATAAATTGCAGACAACTGGATTATTTTAGGTTACTTAAATAATGAATAACAGAAGACAGACCCAAATTCACATTTTATACTACCTTAAGAGTTTTTCTACTACAGTCAACCTCCGGGCCAGTGAGAATCCCCTGGACAGGTGTGGGGCATGTGTTTAATGACAGGGACATGATCTGTTTGGCAAGGGGATCAGATAAGCATAAATGGGCAAAAAGATTGTCAACAACCAGGCCCGCTCCACAAATAAAAGATAGTGAAGTATTGAAAGTGACAGTTCTTGGAACATGAGAGATCACCATTCAAGGTATGTTTTCTAGCTTCTCCTGCACTGGGCACACTCACAGACGTTTGGCCTCACTGTCTCCCTAGCTTTATGAAGTACACAGGCTTTGCAGTCAACTCTCAATCAAAGTGACAGTCAGAGACATATCATGAGAGATAACTGCCACCTGAATCTCATCTACTATTTTGAACTACCTTATGATTTTAGCAAATTTGTCTTGAGGACATTTTTTCTAATATAAATGAGTTATAAGTAGGCTTTCTCTTCTTTAAGCTCACTACTATTAATGGAGAGAAAGGAAGCTGGCCAAGAGCAGGGAAAGGTTTTCCAGGGCTTTGGAATCTACTAGTAATAACTCGCAATGGGAATAATCCTTATATAGTCTGTATAAACATTTGTCCAAAAGAGACAACTGCACAGCCTCTTAAATTTTTGTCTGCCCCAGTAAACAAGAGGTAAAAAGCCACTGAAACTGAAGAAGCTGCATGGTATAGTTTTTCTGCTCTGAATGGCGGGCATGCAGCAAGAGATAACTGAATCATTGAAGACAGTTGAGAAGGAATTCTCTTGCATGACCAATCTTTATGTTATTGTATTTCTCTTTCACATTTATTTTCTCTTTCAAGCTTCAAATGAAAGTCATTAGAAGCAGAGATTTCATCACTGAGTGTAGGTCAGAAGTCAATTGACATTCTGATATATGCCTCTTTCTCGGCAGTCAGCTAAAATATGCCAGTTTGGGAGCATGTGCTAAGACATGATTTTAGACCAGGCTCTGGGTTAAGAAAACTAAGTTCCCTCTGGCTTATCAGCAATGTATTGCTGCTTGCACCAGAACTAGCTTGCCTGCAAAGCTATACTTACGAAGACAAGCCAATTGAGTCTGACAGGGCTGAAACTAACACTGTTGATGAAAAGGCAAAGGACTGCATATGAGAAGCTTATTTTTTTGGTGTGATTTCTAGATGTTCATATAAGTGTCTCATATAGAACATTTACACCTGCAGCTTTCTCTAGTCCAAAACATAAGCACTCTGGGCAACCATGTGGAGTGTAGTCATGTGGAGCTGTGTAAAATCTTAGAGACATTTTCATTCCTGTAAGGCTCCTTCACAGGAACTCAATACTACTTATCTGCTGCACTCAGAACGATTCCTGAAGAGCCAGGAAAAGAGCATGGTCCTCATCTCTAGATATGAAAAAAGAAAAACCTGAAGTTTTCAGTGATTTGCTTAAACTCGTATCATTTGGAAGAGATAGTAATAAACTAGACAACAGAGTTTTCAAAGCCTAAAGGGAACTTCTCAGTGCATTTGAGCTTTGATATGATGTCATCCCATTTAATTCACTCACAAAGTTGCTCCATAATCAATACTCTTTTGAGATCTACCATTTACTATATGCCAGGTGCAAAATGCTTTATATGCATTGTATCATTTAATCCTCACAACAACTTGAAAAGATGAGGTGAAGACAAAAGCAATGATCAGTGTAAAAACTGGTTGAAAGAGAGGCAAATATGAGCTGTTTGACTCCAAAAATGTGCTCCATACCAGCATAGAGAATTGCCTATTAAGCCAAAACAGTAAGTTTCAATGTCTTTTGTATCTGTTCCATATTTTCTCTAATAACAAAAATGTTGGAGGTGACTTAAGGAAGTTAAGATTAAAAACTGCACTAATTAAGTCAACAATCATTCAGGAATAATCAATACAAGATTATTTCACTGTGTCACAGAATCTAATAAGAGTAACCACAGTTACCATACATACACCTGACAGTCTTTTGGCCTTGGGTCAATGTCTAAACAGAACTGTTGTTTCCCTGACCAAGAGTATAAGTTTATGCATATTTCAGGAAACAGTGTAACTTCTTTCACGCTGTTTTGTTGTTCTGCTGTATTTTGTATCTCTTACTTGAAGTAAATTGTGCCCTGCTCGACATATAGCTACAGAACTGATACAGCACAATATTCACACTGATAGTGTTGTTACATGATTTCTTTTTAATTATAATAAAGCTGAGCTTTAAGTCTAGTGCAAGATATAGAGAAATAAACATTTTCTGTTTAGAACAATACATGCTATGCTAGGGGCAGAACAGAATGTTGCAGAAACACATAGGGAGGTAGGAGGATGGGAACATGAGAACAGAGTTCTTGGGGGAAGTGATTACTGGGTTGCAACCTGATGAGAGAATCAGAGTTACCCAGGTTTGCAAAAGACAGAAACATGTTCTAGGGTGTTGGGACAGCATGTTGGGAGGACCAAAGGTAGAGGACCTAATTAAAGGATATTTAGGAATCAAAAGGCATTTGGTAGTTTAAAATATATCTACAAAAAAAGTGCATATGAATGTTTATAGCAGTTTTATCCATAGTCACCAAAAACTAAAATGAACCAAGATGTCTTTCAATAGGGAAATGGATAAACACACTGTGGTACATCAATACATTGGCATATTACTCATCAGTGAAAATAAATGAGCTATCAAGCCATGAAAAGACATGGAAGAACATTAAATGCATAACACCAAGTGATAGCAGCCAATCTGAAAAGGCTACATACTGTATGATCTAACTTTATGACCTTCTGAAAAAGGCAAAACTATGGAGACAGCAAAGATAAGTGGTTGCCAGGGTTCAGTGGGAGGGAGGGATGAATGGGAGGAGGACAGGGGGTTTTCAGGGCAGTGAAACTATTCTGTATAATAATTGAATGGCTAATACAGGTCTATATACATTTGTCAAAACCCATAAAATGTACAACAAAGAGTGAACCCTAATGTAAACTGTGGACTTTTATTAATGGTAAGGTATCAATGTTGGCTCATCAATTGTAAAAATGCATCACACTAATGTGAAACGTTAATAATAGGGAAAAGTGTGTGCTGGGGCAGTAATTAGGGGCTGTCTGCTCAATTTTTCTGTAAACCTAAAACTTCTCTAAAAATTAATTCCAGTATAAAAATAACCATTCTTAGGGGAAGAATGAATGATCTTAGTGAGAACTTAAATAAAAAGATAGTAAGCATGAAATAGGACAAAGAAACCATAAAAAGAACCAGTGAGAAATGAAGAACACAGTATCTAAAATCAAGAAACACTAGAAGGAACCAAAAGCAAGTTAAATGAAGCAGATAACAGAATCTGATTTAGAGGACAAGATTACAGAAAGCACTCAAGCAGAGCAGCAAAAAGGAAAAAATTTTTAAAAATGAACAGTCTTAGGGATCACTGAGACAACATCAAGAGTAACAATATCTACACCATAGGTGTAACAGAAGGAGAAGAGAGAGAGCAAGGAATCAAGAGCCTGTTCAAAGAAATAATGGCTGAAAATTTTCCTAACTTGGTGAAGAAGAGACACACAAGTCCAGGAAACACAGAAAGTACAAAACAAGAGGAACCCAAAGAGGTCTACACAAGGACAGATCATAATTAAAATGGCAAAGGTTAAAGATAAAGAGAGAATCTTAAGAGCAGCAAGAGAAAGACAGTTACCTACAAAAGAGCTCCCATAAGGCTGTCAGCTGATTTCTCAACAGAAAAACTTCAGGACAGAATTGATTGGCATGAAATAGTCAGTGATGAAAAGCAAGGACTTACAACCAAGACTACTTTACCCAGAAAGGCTATCATTTAAAAGAGAAGGCAAAATAAAGATCTTCCCAGACGAAACAAATAAAAAATAGAGAAAAAAAAAATGCTAAAAGGAGTTCATTACCACCAAACCAGTATTACAAAAAATGCTAAAGGATGTTCTTTAAAAAAAAAGGGGGGGGGGGCTAAAGAGATGTCAAGAAATCAATTATAAGAAAAATAAACTGAGTGACACAAAAAGACATGGAAGCTAAATGACATTACTAAACAGTGAATGGGTAAACAGTGAGATCATAGAAGAAATCAAAAGTTATTTTGAGGTAAATGAAAGTGAACACACAACCAAAAATCTATGGGACACAGCAAAAGTAGCTGTAAGAAGGAAATTTGTAGTAATACAGGCCTACCTTAAGAAGCGAGAAAAAGCTCAAATAAACAATCTAATCTTATGCCTAAAAGAACTAGAAAAAGAACAACAAACCAAACCCAATGTAAGTAGAAGAAAGGAAACAATAAAAATTAAAGCCTAAATAAATGACATAGAGACTAAAAATCCAGTACTTAAGATCAATGAAATCAAGAGCTTGTTCTTTGAAAAGATAAACAAAATTGACAAACCTTTAACTAGACTCATCAAGAAAAAATAAATTCATTAAATCAGAAATGAAAAAAAAGAATAACAACTGACACCACAAAAATGTAAAGGATTATAAGGAAATATTGCAAACAACTATATGCCAACAAATTGAAGCATCTGGATAAAATGGACACATTCCTAGAAACATACAACCTTCCAAAACTGAAGCAGAATGAATCAGAAAATCTGAATAGACTAATTACAACTAATGAAATTGAAAAGGTAAGAAAACAAAAACCAAAACAAAACAAAAATCTCCCAGGAAACAAAAGTTCTGGACCAGATGGCTTTACAAGTGAATTTTACCAAACATTCAAAGAAGAGCTAACACTTATTATTATCTAACTATTCCAAAAATTTAAGAAGAGGGAAGACTCCCAAGCTCATTTTATGGCGCCATTATTATCCTAATTCCAAAACCAGACACAGACACTACAAAGAAATAAAATTATAGACTAATATCCCTGACGAACATAGATGCAAAAGTCCTTAACAAAAAATTAGTAAACTGAATCCAGGAATACATTTGAAAGGTCATACACCAGGAGCAAGTGAGATTTATTCCAGAGATGCAAGGTTTGTACAATATCCATGAGAAATGTGGTATACCACATAAATAAAATGAAGGATAAGAAACACATGATCAGCCCTGGTCAGTTTGACTCTGTGGTTAGAGCTTAGATCTGCAGACTGAAGGTCCCAGGTTTGATTCCTGCCAGGAACATTTACCTCAGTTGCAGGCTCAATCCCTTGCCCTGTTTGGGGCGCACGTGGGAGGCAGCCAGTTGATGTGTCTTCTCACATTGATGTTTATCTCTCTCTCTCTCCCATCCACTCTCTCTGAAAAGCAATGAAAAAAATATCCTCTAGTGAAGATTAAAAATAAATAATAATAATAATAATACATGATCATATTAATAGATGCAGAAAAAGCATTTGATAAAATCTAGCACCCATTTATGATAAAATCTCTCAGCAAAGTGGGCAAAGAGGGAACACAGCTCAGTATAATAAAGGCTATATTTTACAAACCCACAGCCAACATCACATTCAATGTGCAAAAACTGAAAGTATTTCCCTTAAGATCAGGAACAAGACAAGGATGTCCACTTTCACTCTATTCAATATAGTACTGGAAGTCCTAGCCACAGCTATCAGGCAAAAAAAAAGAAATAAATGGCATCCAAATTGGAAAGCAAGAAGTAAAACTGTAATTATTTACAGATGACATGATACTATATGTAAAAAAAAACCCTAAGATTCCACAAAAAAATTACTAAAACTGATAAATGAATTCAGTGAAGTAGCAGGACATAAAGTTAATGTTCAGAAATTGGAGGCAATTTCATACACCAATAGTGAACTATGAGAAAGAGAAACTAAGAAAATAATCCCATTTACAATTGCATCTAAAAAAATAATAAGGGACCTAGGAATAAATTTAACCAAAGAGGTAAAAGACATGTATTCAGAAAATTATAAGATACTGAAGAAAAAAATTGAAGAAGATACAAATAAGTGGAAGCATATACCATGTTCATGGACAGGAAGAATTAACATTAAAATGTCCGTACTACCCAAAGCAATATTTAGATTCAATGCTATTCCTAGCAAAATACCAATGGCCTATTTCACAGAACTAGAACCTTTATACGAGGTTTATTCTAAAAATTTGTATGGAACCTCAAAAGAACCCAAAGAGCCCCAGCAATCTTGAGAAAGAAGAACAAAGTTGGAGGAATCACACTACCTGATATCAGACTATACTACAAGGCCATAGTAATTAAAACAGCCTGGTACTGGCATAAAAAGAGACATATAGGTAAATGAAACAGAATAGAGAGCCAAGAAATAAGCCCAGGCCTTTATAGTTGATTAATATTTGACAAATTAAGCAAGAACATACAATGAGGCAAAGACAGTTTATTTAATAAATGGTGTTGAGAAAATTGGACAGATACATGCAAAAAAATGAAACTAGACCGCCTCCTTACACCATACACAAAATAAACTAAAAGTGGATTAAAGACTTAAATGTAAGACTCACGACTCATAAAAATTCTAGAAGAAAACATAGGCAGTCAAATCACAGACATCCCCCATAGCAATGTTTTTTTTGGATATATCTCCTTAGGCAAGGGAAACAGAAGAAAAAATAAATAAATGGGACTACATTAAGCTGAGAAGTTTTTGCATAGCAAAGGATGGTATCAACAAAACAAAAAGACGACTTACCAATTGGTAGGAGATATTTATGAATGATACACCCAATAATGGGTTAATATCCAAAATTTATAGAGAACTCAAACATCTCACACCAAAAAGCAAACAATCCAATTAAAAAATGGGCAAAGGACCTGAATAGAAACTTCCCCAAATAGGATATATAGATGGCCAATAGACATATGAAAAGTCCAACATCACTAATCATCAGAGAAATGCAATTAAATCCACAATGAGGATTTAAATCACTTCATACCTGTCAGAATGACTATCATCAATAAATCCAGAAATGACAAGTGCTGGCAAGGAGGAAGAGAAAAGGGAATAGTGGTGCAGCGTTGGTGAGAATGCAGATTGGTGCAGCCACTGTGGAAAACAATATGACCCAGTGATTTCACTTCTGGGGATATATCCAAATAAACTCAAAACACTGATTGGAAAGAATATGTTCGTTGCAGCATTATTTACAATAGCCAATATTTGGAATCAGCCCAAGTGCCTACCAGCAGGATAAGTGGATAAAAAAGCTGTGGTACATTTACACAATACAATACTACTCAGCTCTATAAAAGAAGAAAATCTTACCTTTTGAGACACCATGGATGGGCTCAGAGGGTATTATGCTAAATGAAGTAAGCCAGTCAGAGAAAGACAAGTACCATATGATTTCCCTTATATGTGGAATATAATGAACAAAATAAACAAAATAGAAACAGGCTCCTAGATACAGAGAACAAACTGACAGCTGTTAGAGGGGAGGAGGGCCGGGGGGCTGGGTGAAAAAAGTGAGGGGATTAAGAAAAAAAATTAGAGACACAGACAACAATATGGTGATTACCAGAGGAAATGGTGGGTGAGGGCAGGTAGAAGACGGTAAGTGGGGGATAAATAGTGACAAAAGGAGACTAGACTTTGGATGGTGAACACACAATAGATGCATTGTAGAATTGTATACTTGAAACATATATAATTTTATTAACTAATGTAACCCCTATAAACTCAATAAGAAATAAAATTAAAATTAAAGTCTATTAGTGAAAAAGACATTCAGTGTAGCTGAGTAACTGAGCACCACATAGCATGTGTTTGCTGGGGTGAAGTGGGTGGAGAATTATGACTGGGGAGGAGACTAGAGACGTAGTAGGCACTGGAAGGTCTTTGAGTCATTAGACTTGACCTTAAAAGCAATACTTAATGGTTATTAAATAGAGCAATCGTCAGATCAGATGCCTTTGAAAAGGACAGATCTGACTGCAGTGTAGAGGCTTCATTAAAAAGAGGAAAGATGAGAGGAAGGGAGGCCAGCTGCTGTTGCTGTCGTTGGTGAGAGATCCAAGTGGTCTACACTCTATTTGCGGCAGTAAGGACACAGTCAGGGGGTGGAGGAAAGAGGTTATTTAACCTGGAATAGATTTATCTACTGGATGGCTGGATGTAGGAAGAAAGAGGTTACTGGACATATTGTAAATATGTTATTCAAAACCAATCATAACAACCATGTATAAAGTATGAGAAGCATGTTTGACAAAGAGGCTTCTGGAGAGAAAGAAAATGTAAAGTCTTCAATCAGCCACTCGTCCTCCCTGTAACTACCCACCCTGTTAGTCTCAGGGTGCTTTAGCAGCTGCATTCAGGCCTTTGTTTAAGCTGTGGTCATCAGCTAGTAGTTATTCTCCTAGTTCTTCCATGAAATTTGAAGCATTCTGATAGATGTCAACCAAGCATTGGACAGATCTTATGGCAGTTAAAGGTAAGAAAAAGCACTTAGAGCTTCCTCAGGGCATTTATGTGGTCTAATGCTCCTAGTTCTGAAAAACTGTGGCCATCAGAGAAAATATTAGTATTTACTTGCAAAGGAGAGAAAAGAGGAATTGGGTTATTTATCTTTAAAAAAATAGCCTAAATTTGTATCTGTTTAATTTTAAGCATAATATATATGCAAAGTAAGAAGAAGTGGAAAATATGAAAAAACACAACAAAGAAAATGCAAATATTCATGCATACTAATCACTATCCACAAATAAACATTTGACACTTAGCTTTTCATATATATATGATCATAGTGCACGTCTTAGGTGTGTGCTTTTTTACCTGAACAATTGAGTTTTTATGCTAGATCGAAATTACTACTACAAAGACCAAAAACTTGAGTGGTTCCATCAAGATATAAGCTTTCTTCTCTCTCATGGATAGATGCAGAGATGGACAGGGGTCTTGGGCAGCTCTACTCCTGTGGTTGCCCAAGGCCCCAGGTCTATGCCATCTTGTTCCATATCCCTGCGGCATTGCTCTAGTCCACGTGGTTGAAGCAGGTCAACAACACCACGTCACATTCCAGCCAAAGAGAAGGAGATATAGAGGAGAGAGAAGGCAAGCAGCTTCCATTTTTAAGGATGTGCCCTGTTAGTGGGTTACTGCTTTTCTGACAACTTTTCATTTGCCAGAATTCAACCAGATGGCCTTAGTTATAAGGGAGACTGGGACAAGTTGGTCAGCCATTGCCCAGCCATATATCTTGCACAGCCCCAGCATGGGAGATGGGAGAGCTTATTACTAAGGGAAAGGGGAAAGTGGGTACTGGGAACAGTTGCCATCCTTTGCCTCAAGTCTCCCAATTACTCATCTGTGCCCGCCTATCTACACACAGAACATACTCCTTCAGCAAGGAGACAGCCTAAAGAACAGTTCAGTTACTACCACATGCAACTCAAAATTCAATATTTCTGGCTGACATGAAGTCTTCTCCATCAGAGCTGGAGGTGCCCGGATCTGGGGACTTTTAAACAAATAGGCATGTTTTTTCTGGCACCTTCCCTATACTTACTGTTCAACAGTGGAGTCAAACGGGAGAGCTGTAATAAAAACTCCCATTTGGAAAAAAGATGAGTAGGAAAGAATCATATGGTCCTTAAGAATGGTGAAATCTTACTGGGAAGGAACTGTGACAAGTCTCTGCCACAGCCAATGAAGAAAATTCCTTGGTCTACAGACAGAAGTTCCCACTGGGAGAAAAGTCCTTCGTCACTGACCTCTCAGAGACTCTGCTAGTCCATTAACTTCAGTGGCCACAACAAAAGTGAGGGGGGGAGAGCATGCCTTATTTGGGGATGCACAACTCTCCTGAGGCTTGCTTTAGGGATCAGAAAATTACAGCTTTTGCAGGCCAGGTTTGTGGGTTCTTTGATCCCATAATTCTTTCAAAATTCTTAGCAGTTTTCTAGACAGTTTGCTACCAGTCATTTTCATGAATGTGTAAGACTAGCCAAAGATCTTGTCTGCATAAATCTTCAGTTTATCAGCACTCGTTTGTTTTCTCATCTCTATAGTTTCTCTCTAATTCAATAGCAACTTTGAGGCCATTTGAAATAACAGGCTTGGGTGAGACAACAACCCACTTAATTCTATATTTGCCATTAGGTTGGCTCCTATGGTTCCATTAACAACCAGCCCCGGAGGAAGGCTCATAGACACAGCATCATCTCTTTCTGTTTATGGCACTGCAGCCATTCAATTTCTCAGCTCCATGAGGCTTAAATTACTGGAGTGTTAGTCACTTCAGATTGTAGTCCCAAGCACAGGGGATCCCTCTCCAAGCTGTATTTCCTTCCCTGCTAGCAAATTCTCACCCAACATTCTCTCCTCTCCATGGCTCCCTACTAGAAGTAGCAAGGAGCAGCCAACAGAAACCAACATTCTGATTTTGTCTGTTTCCCCCAGAGCTCAAGGCCTGGTGAGCATGTGCCTGCCTTCAAAGTTATTACAAGGACCAGTTTTACCAAACGTTTTGCTATAGTTTGACAAAAGTGACCAGCTTTTCACCCTGCAATATCTGTTTCCTTGCTGCCTATCACACAATTATTAAAAGATCGATTTTAAATACAATTCACTTTAACACACTTGCTAAAAGATCACACAGTTGTTAAAGCGGCATAGTTTATATTCTTGTTACCCCTGCAGGATACTATTTCTAGTCCCAATTTATGTTTTATCTAATGATCAGACTAAGCTACTGTTACAAAAAGACCCCAAAATACAGAATTGCGAAACAGATCAAGATTTCTACCACAAAGTAAGGAGTTAGGGACATGAAAGTGTCTCTGTTTCTGAGGTCACTTGGGGATCCAGGTCTCCTCTGTCTAGTTGCTCCTTCACTTGCTGGAATCCTGCCCTGGATACACTGGGCTTGGTCATAAGCACGACATCTGCATTTCACATCTGTGAGTGGAGAGAGGTGGAGGTCAAGCTGTTCCTTTCTTTTTGAGGACGTGACTCTCAAGTTGCTCACATCATTTCTGTTCACAGAATTGTGAAGCTGGTGGGAGACTATGGGCCTTGTTAAAACTTAGCGGGACTGGGAGTCTGTTACTACATGCAAGATGCTTAAATATATGGTACTAGGGAGCCATTAGGGCTCTTCCACACCCATGAATGCTGAATATTTCTCAATATCCTCAGATGATTTTGCAAACAATCTTTTATGGCAACAGAATATTTTATCATATCTCTTTATTGGACATTGTTTTCTGATTTAGGCTGTAGTATATAATTCTGTATTGAACATCTTTATTTAGCTGTTTTTATATTTATTGCTGATTATTTAAATAGGAGATGTACTTAGAAATGGAAATGTTATGTATGAACACTTTAAATGGTTGACTAGTTGCCTTTTAGAAAGGTTGCAGCCATTTGTAGTCCCAGCTGCCATGTATAAATCTGCCTCCTACATAATCTCCTATACTTAATATTTTTATATTTTAAAAATATTGAACCAGAGGCATAGATACATGGAACAGACTGACAAATGTCAGAGGGGAGGGAGGTGGGAAGACTGGATAAAAGAAGGTGAAGAGATTAGCCAAAGATCACATATGCATAGCCCATGGACAGACAACAGTGAGGTGATGGCCGGGGGGGGGGGGGGGGGGGGGGGAGTGTTGGGTGGAGGGAGGAAAGTGGGGGACCTCTGTAATTGTGTCCAAAAAATAATATTCCCCAAGGTAATATATTCTTGCCTTTAGAAGTGCTTTTTACTGTAAGAAATAAAATCGTCAACCACAAATATTTACTGACTTCCTATAACAATACTTTCTCTAAAAGACCAAGGTAAACAGAATGATTTTTAAAGTGTTCTCTTTATTTTATGGAAATATTTGGGAAGGTAAGAAGAATCAGGTTGAAACACCTTAAACAAATTTTAAATTCTGTGTGTTTGTATGTAAAACTCATTTTCTAATTTGCAAAATAAATACAATCTCATTTGAAAAAATTGAGAGTAAAAAACAGAAAAATATAAACAAAATGAGAATCACTCCTAATTATACCACAGAAGAAAATGACCTTTTAACACATTACTGTATATCATTTTCTTCTTCCTAAGTATTTATATTTATATTTATATTATTTACAAAGTTGTTTTCTTTTTTTTCTTTTTTTAAAAATATATCTTTATTGATTTCAAAGAGAGGAAAGGAGAGGGAGAGAGAGAGAGACAGAAACACCAATGATGAGAGCCATTGATCGAGCCTGCAACCTGGGCATGTGCCCCAACCGGGAATTGAACCCTGATTGCCTGGATCCTAGGTCGACGCTCAACTGCTGAGCCACGCCCGGCCAGGCCAAACTTGTTTTCTTGATGTACATATCATTTTGTATTCTTTCTTCACTTAAAAGCATATTTACACACTTTTTCATAATATTAGAGATTCTTCAAAAAATCTAATTTTAATGTTAGATGGCTATAACATAATAGAAGCTAACATTTAATAAACATATTAAAATGGCAGCATTTGAATTGAACCCTTTGAAAGACATTATAAGGTCAATAATATTATTGTATTATTATTGTACCTAATTCTTCCCCCCTCCCTACAGAATAATTTTTCCCACAAAGGGGACATTTGGCAACATCTGGTGACATTTTTGGTTTTCACAATTGTCAAGGTGTTACTGCCACCTAGTACACAGGGGCCAGGGATGCTGCTAAACATCCAAGAAGTCATAAGACAGCCCCCCACAGGAAAGAATAACCTGCCCAGTCACTAGTGCAAGACTGAGAATCCTGTGACAAAGTCATAACCTTTACCGTGTGATTTTTTGTCACTCCTTCACTTGAGTCCTTGACTTGAGGCTTGGTCACTGTAACTTGCTTGAGCCAATAGAAGGAGGTGGAAATAACTATGCAACGTTATCTTACGCATTTTCACGCTTCCCTCCTGTGGCTTTTCTATCACCATGTAAAGAACATGCTTATTATCCCGCCAGGACAGAAGAGTGTGATGAGGGACATGTGACGCGGGACCACCCCACAGCCCCACCGACCTGCAGTGAGAAGAGGCGCCCAGCCAAGCGCAGCTGCCAGCAGGCCCACTCCAGCCAATCTGCACGCGTGGAAGCGGTGATAATTAATGATTGTTGTTTTAAACCACTGAGTTCTGGAGCAGTTTTTTATTTAGCAGTAGCTAAATAATGGATTAGATGAGAAAACTAATTTGCTTCAGGTCACAAAATTAGTATGTCAAAGAGCTGGTTTTCAAACTCAGAACTGCCTGACTCCAAAGCCCATTCTTAACTTTGAGATGATTCTGTTTTTCTATTGCCATCTCTCGTGTGATCATTCTGTTGGATTCCTAAGTTGTTTTCTGAATTTTGCAATTGCAAATAATGCTTCTGTGGTAAACTTTTTTTTTTTTACATGTAGAGTTACCTCCCATTCTGATTTCTCTAGGATAGTTTCTCTGTCAAAGGATATGGACCTTTTAAGAAACTTGATGCATTTTGATTGTATAATTTTTAAAAGAATCATCCAAATAATTCTACTAATTAAAAAATTCTAGTAATCATTTCATAATATATGTATAAAATCATCACATTGTAAACCTTAAGCTTACATATGTTATATATAATATAATATCTCAATAAAGTGGGGGGAAATGAAATGAACCCCCCCAATTCTGTTAATTAATGAAGAGCTTCATTAATGTGTTTCATAGCCAACATTATAATTTTAGATAAAATACACAATGCATCATATATGCACTCTTAGACAATGTTTATGAAATTTAAGGATGAGGAATGCTTCTATTACGGATAGCCATGGGATTTGATGCAAGATTCAATATATCTGTACTTTTAGATTATATATTATTGGCTGCATCTGTAGTAAGATATAAATCGATTCTTGGATCTGGAAAAATGCAACCCACTTCTATAGCATTTACCCTCACTTTTGAAGAGCCATTTTTAACAAGACACTCCCTGCAGGTGAAGTTAGCAGCAAGTATGTGGCAGCACAGCAGTTAAGGCTGGAGGGTGATACTTCCTACAGGGCCCATGTCTAATAAAATACGTCTAACAGTGACATGTGAGTAATGTAACTTGGCCACTGTAAGCCTCAGTTAAAAATATAGATAGACTAAGTGAAATAAGCCACGCAGAGAAAGACAAACATCACATGATCTCACTTATATGTGGAATCTAAAGAACTTAATAAACTCATGAACAGAATAGATTCAATGACATGGAAGCATGGATCAGACTGACGAATGTCAGAGGGATGGAGGAGGGCGGGTGGGTGGAGGAGGAGAGAGTAACCAAAGAATTTATGTGCATATATACATAACCCAAGGACAGGGACAATGGTGGGGAGAGGGACTGGGGATGGGGGTGGGACAGGGTGGAATGGGCCATTGGGGAGAAAAAGGGACATCTGTAATATTTTAAACAAAAATAAAATTTTTAAAAAATTAAATAAAGTAAATATATAGATAGATGTAAATGGCTCCCTAAAGCCAGCACGTGATCCAGTGCATAAGACAGGATTTATTAGTGTTTACTTTCACTTATCATAACCGCGTCAGCCCTAGCACATCATGGTCAAACCCTCCTCCCAATGGGTGATGGTCAACAAGAGCCGTCTGGTGGTGACGTCCTGGGAACAGGGTGCAGGGTAGAAGAGATCAATGGGGGGAAAAAGGAGTCATCTGTAAATCTTTCAACAATAAAGATAAATTAAAAAAAAAAAAAGAGTGGATGGAACAGGTGAGTCTGGGGCAGGGAATCTAATAAACATTTGTTCCTCTCGACACTGGGGCTTTGGCTATGGAACATGTGCTCTGAGGCTGCCTTTAGAAGCCACCACAGGCTGAAACAACCCCACCTCCCCCACCAGGCCAGCCACCCCTTGCTGCAGAGGGCCCAAGTCTGTTACTGCCCAGAGCAGGGCGAGAGCTGCAGCCAGAGGGACCCCAGGCTTGGGTTTAAGGCTCTGCCAGGGCCAACTTAAGTTATTAGTAATTTTATCTTTTAATTAATTAGTTTTACATCTGGAGTCTGATAAGACAATGGAGCATGAGCCGGGGGCTTGGGGTGTCAGCTCACCTGTGGTCCCACCGGCCACTAAGACCCCCTTCCTCTTCTTCCTCCCCACCCTCACCCAAGACTAATGCAACCCCCACCCTGATGGTGATGAGTCTGGGAGATTAGGAGGGAGCAGAAGCCCATTTTCTGCTCTAGCCTCAGCCCCTAGCAGGTACAGGGAATGGGGTAAAGGAGATTAACTTCCGCCATGGTCATTTTGTCCTGGGCCCCTGTGTGGGAGGCTCCTGTCACCTCACACGCTCTCCCCTCGCACACTCCACATTACTTACTAACTTACTGTCACCGGTGGTCGGGGGGGTCTCTACCTGAGAGTTGCCACACTCTGTCCCTGCCTGTCCCAGCAGTGAGGAGCGTATCTGTTTCATCAGCCTCTAACCCTCCAGGCCCACAGCCATAAAGACAAGTCATCCATCTAGTATTAATATCTACATTTCAGTAAGGAGAGAGGTTAGAAGACTTGTTCAGAGTGACAGAGCTGGCAAATGGCAGAGCCTAGACTGGAGCCAGAGCTTGTGACTAAATCCAGGCCCCGAATCCAGGCCCCTTCCCTCTGCAGCATCACTGAGGTCCTTCACTAGGGCACCTCATAACTGATGCTGGAGCCCAGTTCCTGTCTCAGGGCAATGGCTGCATTTGGTTCTCATTAACTTCCTTTGCCAGATATTTAGACAGGAACTGAACAGAAAATGAAAGACAGAATATACCTGGTCCATTATATTATACATAATATAGTGCTGGGCAGTGGCCTCTGGAGCGTCGCTGCCTGGGTTTGAACTCAGGCTCTGCCGTGTGTTGTGTGTCCTTGGTCAAGTTGCTGAACCTCTCTTGCCTCAGTTTCCCATTTATAAGGGGAGGATAATAATAAAGAGGGAGCAAAGACAGATTTGGGGAAGAAAAAACAAAAGAAAAAAATAAGAGACTGATCATCTGACTTCTGCACTCAGGTTCACTGTGGCATGAAAGCAGGAACATTCTCTAAAATACAGGAGCCAAAGATAAGGCGGAGAAGGGGGACCTTGAGCATCCAGGGGTCAGAAACAACGAAGAACTAAAGAGAACAGGACAGTTTTGTGAGATGAGAAAAGGGCATTAAATCTGAAATATCCAGAAAAGAAGATTAAGATGACTAAATTGTAGAACACTGAAGGCCATGTTTAATTCATTTTTTAAAAATATCCATGACACTTGGGACTGCGTGGCACAGAAGAGACTCTCAGTAGAACATTTGCAGAGTCAGGGGCATCTGTTCCACAGAGAGAAGGTTGTTGCTTGTGCTCTTTAGGCTGGTCTGAAAGAGCTACCTGGCCAGCTAGACACCCTCTAGATGCTACCTTCAGGTCCTCTCTTACCTTCAACTCAATTTGCACTCTTGGCCAGACTTGAGAGGGAGATAGAGAGAACTGGGATTTAGGATAGCATGTTGACCAGCTTCCTTCATTCCCACTTCTTCCCTCTCTCCCTCCTTCCCTCTCTACCTGTCTTCCTGCTTTTCTGCCTCTTGCCTGACTGCCTTCCTTCTTCCTTTCCTTCCTTCCTTCCTCCCTCCCTCCCTTCCTTCCTTCCTTCCTTTCTTCCTTCCTTCCTTCCTTCCTTCCTTCCTTCCTTCCTTCCTTCCTTCCTTCCTTCCTTCCTTCCTTCCTTCCTTCCTTCTTCCTTCTCTCATTCAATATTCCTTGAACGGCCTCTAGTTGCCAGTCAAGTGTTAGGTAGCTTGCCCAAAGATGAGTAAGACAAGCCCTGCATTACTGAGGGGAACAAACAGGTGATAAGTAATTACCACTCAACCTTTAAGCGCCAAACCAAAGTGCCACAAGGGCCCAGAGAAGGGACTGACTGACTGATGGCCATGAGAGTAAAGAAAGCTTTATGCAGAAGGCAATGTTTGAGTCCCTTAAGAATGAGAAGCAGATATGACGCAGAGAAGGAGGAAAGGCTGCTTTGAGCAATCACAAAGGTGTGAAAGTGTGTTTGTGTGTAGTCAATGAGGCAACAGGTGGTGTTTTTATGTGACTCGGGCATAGTGTGTAGAGCCCAGGGTACAGAGATCATAGGACCAAAACTTGCAGAAAGTGGTTGGCGCCAGTAGATGTTTTACGCTTAATCTGTTGGCACTGAGAAATGATGTAAGGCTTTGGGACAAGTGAGTGACATGAGTGTAACCAAGGTTTGGGAAATTATCCGACAGAGGATTGGGAGCAATGCAGGAGGGTTGGATAGGAAGCACTGACTAGAGTTTGGTCACATCAATTTGCTGACACGAAATCCAGTGTTGTTCAATCAGGTACATCTTTCTCAGTCGTCTTAACGACCAATTTCTACAATCATTGGGCCAGTTGTACAGTTGATTCAAAGCAATTGTTAAGTCATCTAGAAACATAAAATGGTTATTGATCTCATGTTTTGAGCATCCACACAAGTTTGGAAGAACATGCCTAGAATAGGTTCCATCGGGCCAGAAAGAACTAGTATTGAAAGAATAGAAAGTTTTTATTGGCGATCTTCATTGTGTTGGCCAAAGTAGAAAATTTAAGGAGGATTTCAGATTTCCAAAAAATGTGTGCCTGCTGGAAATCCAGCCCCAAAGCATTACTTGTAAGCCAAGAAAGCATGGCAGGAAAGGTTCACGTGAAGGTTACACAGCTACGAGTGGATTAGTGCTCAATGGGCTTTTGCTGCAGAAAAAAATCTTCCAGTTTATGTTCTGTACTCAAAAGTGGTATAAAAATCCTTACCAATACAGTTTTTCTTAAGCTAAGCACATAGCTCCCTCTGCTCTCTCTTGATTTCTGGTGAGAAACCGGAGTGTGGGAATTGCCAGCCTTACTCTCTTCACCACTGGGATCCCCTCAGGAGGCCTGGGCCAGTTGTGCATATTATTGTTCAACAGCTTTACAGGGTGGAAACTCATCAAGTCCAAGGGAAGAGAGATCCCTTCTGCCTCTCTCAGGGTAGACCTGGTTATGCTACACCAACAAACAATTTGAAAAACAGAGGTTAGTATCTTTCTCACGCTATGTGTACATTGTGGGAGGCTGTGCTCCACATGGTACTCACTCAAGACCCAAGATGTTGGAAGCTATGCCATATGGAATGCTACCAATTTCCAGAGCAAAGGAAAGAGGCCTCCAGATGGCTTTGCACGGGGAGTTAAATGCTCCTGCCTAGAGGTGTCACAAGTCACTTAGCCTACAACTTATGGTCTAGAACTAACGATATGATTCCATCCAATTAGAAGGAAATAAAGATATGTAATCTGTTCAGAGGATGGAAAGGAGAAGAGAACCGAATATAAATGAAGACCAGCAGTTGCTACCACAACTTCCAAAAGCAGAATTAGGCTTCTATTGAGCTGAGTTCCTGGGGAAAACTTCTCATTGTGTATCCAAGAAAAGAAACAGATCATGTTGGTTCCCAGAGGCCTCAGGTGTGACGGCTCCATTTTGTGACTTGTCTTTTTCAGACCTCATTCTCAGGTTCCAGAGGAGCACACATCTCCCACCAAGAATTGAGGCGAGTTGTGCTACTGAAGTCCAGAGAACACCATTCTGCAAGAAAATATGTCTACCGACTACATTACACTGTTAAGTAGGGTGGAAAAATGCTCCCTGGCATGACAAAGAAGACCTAGGGAAAAAAGGTGAAATCCACTCTTGGGCTTCATTCTTATATCTCTATTCTCCACCCCTCCTTCACTACTCTACCTTTACGGGGGTCCCTTCCCCCGCTCAGCTGCCCAATGTGTCTATTATTTCAACTTTCTTCTCATCTTTCCCAGTTAAGTTCTACTCTCCATTCCTTCTTTCTCCAGTCCTTTACCTACTTAACTCCTACCCAAGTTTTAAGACTGTCTTAGTTGTCAGCTCTTCGATGCCTTCTTTGAACTTTCTGGGATGGACACTGTGCCCTTCCTCTCTATTCCTATTATAGCACTTTTTTACCTTATAGTCTCTTTTCAAAGTTCCTAGAAGTAAGGAACTCTGTCATTCATTCTTTTGTTCCTACTGCCTGTCTGGTGCTAATAGATGCTGAATAAATGGAAGTGTGAATTGCTACTAAGCCTCTTGGTTCAGGGTGGTGCCTGCAAATGTTCTGCAGAGTCCAGTCCTGCTCCTTTACTCCAGGTAGAAAATCCAGACACTCCAACAGCTGTGAGTGGCAGACCTGAGGAGGCTGTGGCGTCCCTGAGAGCTGACTGTTCACCTCATACCTAGAACAAGCACTGGGTGGCAAGAGGGCGTCTGAACCAAGAAGGTAGTTTCTTTCAAGGGGTTGGGAGCTTTCCGAGCTTTTTTATTCTTCTGTTATGGTCCCTTGTTCTGGTATCAGTCCATCATGTGGAAAGGAGAGCTAGGGCGAGAGGAGTGAGAAGGGGAGTGGAGAGCCTGTAACCACCGTCAAAATGATCTTACACCACAATAGAATCACATGAGTTTAGCCTAAACAGATAAAAGTTAGAAAGTTTCCAGCTCTCAGGAGAATTTTTGACCTGTCCCTATTTGAGGCGTGCGACTGGAAGATCAAAACCAACCAGAGCCCCCACCCACCTCAATCCCATGTCACCCAACCAATGGAGCAGCAGCTGTTCCCCACTTGTCAAAGTTTTCGTGTTTGTTTGTTTGCTGGTTTTTATTAGTTAAGGCAGCCACCATTAAGTTATGTATAAATCAGCAATAGGCTAGTTTGTTGTTCCCAGCAGACCCAAATGACACTGTTTGAAAGAAGAGGAACATGAAATAAAGAAGTTGGCTGTGCTCTGCAAAATGGGACATTGCAACTGTTGCGAGAAAGGCAGTCTTGCAAATTGTCTGCACAGCTGGTAATATGTTTCTCTTCTTCAAAATAGATTTATACTATGTAAGCCTAATGATTTATGTTTGGAGGAGGTGTGTGTGTGTGTGTGTGTGTGTGTGTGTGTCTTACTTAGCAGTTATTCACTGAACAAGTAGTTGACTAAAGAGGATTGTTTGCAACTCTCACTGTGAAGAGATCTGGAAGGAGACTGGACCTGGTCCGAAACTATTCTGAAGGGCTTGGATGGCCAGAGCCCAACTGAGAACTGTCTTGCTGGCATCTTGCAAAGTTGGATGGATGCATTGCTTGTGAGTGTGATGCTGGGATGAAAGGTTGGAGCTTCCAGATAAGTGGGTATTTCATATGAGGAGACTAATAAGGAGACACCGACACTGAAACATTCAGGGCATAGAACTGCCCTTAGAATTTCAGGTCTTCGTGACAGGAACTTTAAAAAGAGCTTAACTCCTGCCTTTTTTGCTTTGACATATGGCACATTAGTTAGGGTAATGCTGCTAGCTACAGTAACAAATAAACCCCAAAATATCACAATAGAAGTTTACTTCTCACTCACATAGCAGGTGTGCCTAACGAACAGCTGGCTTCCCTTCACTTGAAAACTCAGAGATCCAGCCCCTTCTATCCTGTGACTCTGCTATTCCTTAGACCCTTAGAGTCTTCTTGCCTTCAGTCAGAGGAGTGCTCCTTAACCACTTGGCTTGAGGGGATATTTCCCTCTGCTAACATACCACTAGCTGGGCAGACAATTCCCAGCAGCAACCCAGAAAGAGGAGGCACATATTTCTGAAGAACAGTTAGCAGTTAGGTGTCTCCGCAGCCTGAGTCAGTTGGAGAAACTTTTTAGAACTCAGTTCTCACTCAAAGCTCTCAGGCTTTCAAATGACTTGGTAGAAGTATTCGAGAATGTCCAAACATGAGATATGTTGCCTTCAGAATTCAAATTGGTCCCAAAGCATTGAGGCACTGTGTTAGAAATAGAGGATGAAAGATGTAGCAACTTGTCCTACACTTTACACATTCATATCTTTGGTAGCCAGCACTACACAGGATTCAGAATGGACCTTTGACCCAATCCCTGGGCAGTCATTTTTCTGAAAATTGGTTAAAATTTTATTTATTATTGTATTGCATCCTTACTACATGCTAGACCATGTAGACTGTGAGGTTTTCAGGTTAAGGGGAAGGGCCAATAGACCGGGTGGTCTTTAATGAACTGGGTTTTTTAATGATGAAGAATTGTCTAAGCCACCATCTTCTTGGACTTCCCTCATTTTTACCACAAGGCTCAGCCAGGCTGATGGCTCACCTGCCTGAGAGAGGAAGGTTATAGACGTGCTCAGTGGAGATGGAGAAGAAGATGGGTTTGGCTCAGAGACTCCAAATCATTGCTACTTCAAGGACAGTTTAACCTTGCCCACAGGAAAGAGAAACTGACCCATTGCTGCCGAGATTGAAGTAAACTCCCTTCCCTCTTTCCCCTTTCTCTTCTCTTTTGGAAAAGAAAAACATTTGGAAGAGATAAGCTCAGTCTATAGAATGTGAAAACAGTTCAACAGGAGAAAAACCACTTGAAATGTCCAATCAAAGTAGAATTAATTTGAAGAACTGGATCAACCTAGAGACCAGGGCATGAATTGACCCCAATGACCCCTAGAATCTTCCCTGGAGATGATAGCTGATTTGGGAGATGGAGCCGGAGCGGGTATGAATGGGCCTGATGTGGGAAAGCAGCATCAGGAAAGCTGCTGGATGTCGGGCGGGTCCAACTCTGACCTCACTGACGTCAGAATAATGACACTGTTCAGTCCATATTACATCTTTGTGACATGTTTGCACACTTATTATTTTACTTGTTCAACAACACAGGATAAAAGATATGGCTATTATTATTTCAATTTTATGAATAGAAAGTGGATTTCAAAAAGTTAAGTGTCACATCCAAGTTATGAAACAATTATCGACGAGACAAGGCTAGATCTCTGATCTCTCAACATCAAATTTGCTCACCTTTCTGGTCTGTTCCTTGCCATGGGATTCTGTGTAAAGGCACTAACCTGAACAAAGCCCAAAATGCCAACATGGCCCCTTTGGCTTCATTGCCCCTCCTACTACTCACCCAACTCTATGTAGTCCCAGCAAAAAATTAGGGCAAAAATTCAAGGGACCCTTAAAAGCCACACAAAAAAGCTGGGCTGTGGATGCTCACAACCGGCAGAGGACACAGGTGAATTCATCAGTTGTGTATTCAATAAGCCCCTGTCAAGTTCCCTGGTGCCATCACCTCTCAGCACCTTTGGGAACACAAGAGAAGCATGGAGAACGGACCCCCCTTGTACCGAGGCAGCCAGCACTCCTCTTGGAAGGCAAGGCCACGACTTAGGAGACAGCCGAAAGGTGGGAGAGACAAAAGATAACTGAGTCTCACGTTGTGTGGTGAAAACACAAAAGACAATAGGCGTTCACAAGAAAAAGCTGACTAATGGACTCATGGGGTGGTGGGGCTCACACAGAATTTGAAGGATGGTGAGAATCTGGCCAGGTGAGAAGTGGGGAAACATTTCCAATGGAAGGAACCCCATCCGTCAGTGCCTGTGAGAGCAGGAGCGCAGAAGAGGGGAGCCTGCTATTCTTACATTCAAATCTCCAACACACACACACACACACACACACCACTCCAGATGTCACTGAATACTTAGGAGTCTATCAAATGGGTTAGTGAGGGTTAAACGGGATTATGAATAAGAACAGCCCTAGCAGAATGTTCACTGCATGGGAGACTCTCCACACTTTCGGGCTGAACCTGAAAAGAAAAGAAGCATGTCTTGCTCCTACTATTCCACAAGTTTTAACCCTGGGAAGAATACTGGGCTTAAGCCCATAAGCCCTTTTCAGTGATGAAAAGGAAAATTCTCTTTTGCAGAAAGACTGATGACTGCAGTGCTATGTTTTACAGATTGGATGGGCTAAAGGGCAGTGCCTGGGGCACTTGAAATGTAAGCTAGGGATGGAGAGAACATTTACTTCTCCGTGTACTAGAAAGAAATTCATTCTTGGCCCCAGGGCCATCCATAGGGGCGAGACTCCTAAGCATGTTCCTCCAACAAAAGGAACTATGCAGGGAGATTCTGATGAACTTCAGGAATCCTTTTGCCTGAGTGGGATATGCAAGTTTAAATCAGATTGGACCAGATCTGAACTGTTCAAGGCAGCCAAAAGGAGACTTATTTCTGCCACCAGCGACCCCCTTCTCTGCCCTTTCACAAGCACCACTCTCCTTCTCTCCTAAAAAAAAAACCTTGAACAGATACTTTAAAATATTCATTTTAAAGTGGACTAAATTGCTCCACCCCTTTTGGTTCAGCATCATTCTGGTAGACCCAGGGAAAGAATGACTCCTTTCAGGGACACCAGTGACCACAGGAATCTCCCTAAGTCCCCAATAAAAACAAGTTAAAGACTGTAAACATCAGTATTAAGAGTGCACAACAAATTCTAAAGGACTTTAACACACAGATAGGAAAGGCTTTCTAACCCTGTTTGCCTGTTTCCCTCCCTTTTGCCAGCTTTTACTGATAGAAAATCAGAATTCTTTCCAAGGTGTTGGGCAGGGAAGCTTTACCCTCTTTTCAGGCCACTAGATGTTTCTACAGACATTGTAGTTTGCTGGGCTCGACTTCTATGGGCTAATATCTCAGGCTTAAAAAAGAATTCTTAGTTTTTTAAACACCAAATTTAAAACAAAGACTTTATTACCAACCTTTATTATATTACAAACAAATATGTTCAACTGACTTTAAACTCCTTTCAACAATCCAGTAAACGCACACCCCCCCTTTATTTAATAGCTCTGCCACAGGATACTATCTTTACCCAAGCAGCTTGCATGCTAAGGGGACATTTCAATTAACTTGTCTCCGTCTGTCAAGCTTACTCCCTTGTTGAGGGCAGAAAACAAAGTTAACAAGTTGTCAAGTCATCTTTAAAAAATTAGCTCTGAGCCTTTGAGTTTGTTTAAGGTGTTCAAGAAAACATTCTCTTTCTTTGAAACTGTCTTTCTTTATCTCGCGTCTGCTGGACAAATGGTGAAAAATCAGTGTTAGGAGGGAATGAGGGAATGTTGGATGTGAAGCCTGGTTCCTGCAGGGTTTTTCATTCCCAAATTTCAGACACAATCTAAGTCAAACACTGTAAACAGTGAAGGGCAGCACCCTGAGGGGCAGTCACTTCATCCCAGAACAAAAGCAGGCCCCTCACTCCTCCAGCTGGTGTGCTCGCTGCAGCCTCCAGCTTAAGCCTATTTGGAGCTCACAGGCCTCACATCGTGGGGATTGTGGAGCCCTAGATTCATTTAGTGCCAAAAGCTGCAAAGGCATCTCTCTATTGAAAAGATCAGTTTTAATGCTCTTTATTATTGAATTCAATGGCAGCAACAACAGTCAGGAAAATTTTGAAATTCCTAACACAGCAACATTCTCATATTTGTCTACCCCTTGGGACCCTTCTCCAGGCGTTTGCAGTTTTAGAAAGTCACAGGTCCAGGGTGGCTGCATCCTTCAGTACTCTATTTATTAATTGCTTCCCCAATCTCAGCCTCTTCTTAGTGGCTTCCCTGTTTCTCCCTGGAAGCCGTTGTGCCACTAAGAAGTATATTAGGGTGACTGGCCCCATTAATGGTTGGGATTTAGAAACAGTCATTTGGAGGGTGTAGTAAGTAGGTTGAATTGTGGCTCCAAAAAGATATGCACACATCCTAACCCCAAGAGTCTGTGGATCTGACCCTGTTTAAAAAATGGGTCATTGCAGATATAACTAAAGATCTCAGGATGGGATCCTCCTGGGTTATCCAGGTGGGCCCCCTAAATCTAATGACAAGTGTCCTTAGAAGAAACAGAAACTGAGGAGACACAAGAAGAAGAGAAGTTGGCCACAGACAGAGGCAGAGAGTGGCATGAAGCAGCTGCAGGGAGCTCAGAAAGCAGCCAGAAGCAGGAAGAGGCAAGGAGGTTTCTCTCCAAGAGCGGGGCTCTGCGATGACTTGATTTCAGATTTCTGGCTCCAGAACCCTGAGAGAATCAAGTTTGGTGTTGTATTTTGTTTGTTTTAAGCCACCAAGTTTGTGGTAATTTGTTATAGCTCCTGGACAGGAGGGTGACAGCCTTTCGTAGTTTCAGGGACAGAATTGCATGGTATCTTCCCAATCCTACCCCATAGGACAGCTGTCAGCTGGTCCAGCCCACTCTTCCCATCTCGCCCATTCTGCCCCGGGGATCATAGGCACTTGGGCTTCCTTCCCTGGAGCTCCCCATGTCTTGGCAGGAGGCACCACCAATACCCCCAAGCAGCTGGTCTTTGAGCCATTTCTTTGGATCCTGCCAGTCTCCTTCAAGAGTCGAATCCTTCTTGAACCCTAGACACACTGCATTCACATCCCCGAGTGACATGGGGGTCTCACCGCCAAGGTGCACTCCTATTACATTCCCACAGGCCTGCCTCTGCTCACCTCTCCTATACCATTGACCTGAACTTGGATGGACTTGTCTTTTGGATGATGGGCCACCTGTGTTGGAAATTTTATGGAAGAGAAGGGAATGGGAGGTGCTGCTCCTGTCTCTGGTGTGTGTCTGGCGCTCTGTGGGTGTCTCTTCTCACCGCCATTATTTGTAGTGTCTCTGAACCTTGAGATTTAGGAAAAGTCCTCTAGATACCCCTGTCTTATTTCATGACTTATTTCCTGATTTAGGTATTTTCAATAAGTCTTGTTTATTATTTGTGTTTCCCTAAAGTTGAGTGTGAACTTTTCTCCTTTTATTTACTAGGGTCTAGGATGTTTTCCTTCAAAATGTGAATAAACTCCTTTAAACCTGACCAGTATCCTCAGAACAGACTTTCCCACCCAGAGAAGGTTCAAGGACACCACCTCAAAGCACAAGCACCTCTACCTGAGGTCATGCCTGGGGCCTTGCACTTCCCTCTTCTCCTGGTTCTGCGGGCTGCTCTATTCTGCATCTCACAGTGGCTGAGTAAAAGCTTCCCTTCCACTGGCTGCCCCCCAAAATGCAATAATAACAAACCCACATGACCACCTTGCAGCCCCCAGCACACAGACAGAGCTCCTTGCTAATGCTCACCCTACAGGTAGGTACCCCTGGGAAAAGCTCCATGAAGCGGGTCTGCCTTCCTCTGCACTCTGGAACTCCAGGAGAGGAACATTTTCTCCATTTTGTTACAGATTTATTAGAGAGATGAACTCTTTCAAAATGATTGCTTTTAACTCCTAATCCTTGAGCAAAACCGCATTTATCATTAGAACTAAGGAGCAAGTACAAATCCTGGTAGTGGCCAGGATGCCCTACTGTGGACGGGGGGGGGGGGGGCAAGGAAATTGCACAGAAAGGGAGGTTATAAGAAGTGTATAACAGCCTGTCCTAACCCCAGCATAATCTCATGAAAATACACAGCCAGCACAAACACATCATAGTTATTCAAATCCAAATATGATTTCACTCATATTGCAATGAAAATAAGCCCTCACTTGGTTAGGGGGGTACAAGCAAAGTACAGCACATTGTTGTACTTCTATTGTGGCATTAATTTTATTCTAGTTTAGTTATAGTGTGATTTGTAGATATTTATTTCATTCTTGGACTCTAAGTCCCTTGATATCTATACCCGGTTGAATGGTGTCGTCCTATACTCTGTGTCCACCCAGAGCCTGCGGCCTTATTTGGAAATAGGGTCTTTGCAAATGTAATCAAGGTAAGATGAGGTCATACTTGATTAGGGTAACCCTACATCCAATGACTGTTGTTTTTATGAAGAGAGAAGATTTGAGACACACCAAGGCACAAGGAAAAAGGTCCAGGTGAAGACACAGGGAAAATGACCACATGACAATGGGATTAGCACTTGATGTGATACAGCTACAAGCTGAGGAACACCCAGGATTGCCAGCAGCCACCAGCAGCCTTACAGGATTCTCCCTAGAGCCCTTAGAAGAAGCGTGATGCTGCTGACACCTTGATTTCAGATTTCTAGCCTCCAGCACTGTGAGAAAATACATTTCTGTTATTTTATGCCACCCAGTTTGTGGTCATTGTTACCTAGGTAGCCCTGGGAGATTAGTACAATATCCATCCTGGTGTGTTTCACAAGGCAGAGCACAGTGCTTTGCTCAATACCGGCCCTGCGCAGCGGCTGGAGAAAACAAGGTCAAATGCTTGAGCCTTAGGACTGAGGATGCAGCGAATGGGAAGGAAGGATAATAACGGTGGCTCCTTTTTGTTGAGCCTCTCCCATGTGCCAGTCAATCCTCACAACCCTTCAACACAGACAGAGTGACTCCTGCTTCACAAGGCAGGAAAGTAAATCCCAGTGACGGCCACCTGCCCAAGGTTAACACAGAGAGGAGCTTCGATTCCAATTTGGGTTGATGCCCAAATCAGGGATCATTCTTCCAAAAGATGTTCATATCTCGTAAGAAACTTCCGTTCCACCAACCTGAGATTGAGATTGTTGAGATGAGGCTTTTGAAAAAATGAAGCTTCTGCCGAATCTAGAGGAAAAGGGAGAATTTGGTTTTTGCCCACAAGAGTGACATCCCCTGGTTTTAGGACCCTCATATATAAACTTGAAATGTTTATTAATCTTTAAAGAGAGCTTATTGTCTCTAAAGCCAGCTCTGATCCCCAGCGAGCTCTGGGTACTACTAATGGAGTAAGTAACTTCTCACTCATTTCTTTGCCAACAGGAAGGGGCACCTCTTCGAATTTTTAAAACAAAAGATTCTATTTTGTTTTGTTTGTTTTGTTTTTCACATGTAAGTGAAATCATATGGTTTTTACCCTTCACTTAGCACAATACCCTCTAGGTCCATCCGTGTATGGTGATAGATGGTTACAAGACTTAGTGTGGAGACCGCTTCGTAAAGAATGTAAATGTTGAATAACTATGGTGTATGCCTGAAACTGATGTAATATTGTATATCGATTGTACTTTAAGTTTTAAAAATGATTCCGCAAGTTTTCTCTGCAGATGTTGAAAACCAGTAGCAAGATAAACAATGTTATAACTAGTCCACATCTGATAAAATCAGAGACTGTCACCACAAATAGCTAGAGTACTGGTCAAGATGCAATAAAACAAGCTCCTGTAAAAAACAAACAAACAGTCAACAAAGGAGATGGGAGATGATTAGAAAATAGAATTTTTAAATGACAAGAGTAGAAGTATCATAAAAGTGTTATTAACCAAAAGGATAGATTTCTCTTTATAGTTAAAGTCTAACATTCGAGGTGTATGAATATTTTTATTGTAAAAAGTGACACAAGCCTAAATCATAATAATGTGAATCAATAACTAATTAGCATTTATAAATGCAGCTACTGGGGAACATATTTCAATTTCACAGCCTAGGAGTTAAAGAATCGATTAACAGAGCCAAAAGTGAAGTGAGGACATGCCTCGTGTGCCCAGAATGACTTCACAGGCTAAACGTGGAGCTGAAAGTTGAATCAGAGTTGTGTCCCCAAAATGTACAAGTATAACACGAGGCCACTATCTCAAACCAAATCAATAATTGGACACAGAGAAAAGATGAGGCTTGAAGTGCTCGGACTCCCACCTGTGTCACTGAGAAAATAGGTCATCTTCTCTGGAGATTTTTCTAGGGTGGCCTGATGGAGAGGAATGACATGGAAGCAGAAGAAAAGGGGCGGGGTGAGGGGGAGCAACCTCACTGAACAAGAATTGCCAAATAGGCGGTGTTTTGGAAAGATGCAAGTGCACCTGACTCTGGTATAGTTGTGTAAGTTGACTCCAGAAGACAGATGACCGTAAATGTTCATGCTTTCCTTCCTTCAGGTTTGACGTGTTGGGAAGAACATTGAAGCCGAGTAGTTAAAATGAGCAAACAGTTCAATTTGCCGTAGCATCCAGTACCTGGTTTCCTGACATGACCTTGTCGCTCCTCAGCATGTTTAGTTCGCTGATGCTGAGGGTGGACATGATCTGGTTCCCTCTCAGTCAGAGGCAGGGGCCACCGGAGAAACTAAATGGTCCTCTGAGGCAACAGCCAGGGATTTGGGGTGGGGGGAGGGAAAAAACAAAAGGAAAGGATTACAACGCATACAGGAGAGTGGAAGTGGAAAAGGGGGTGAGAGAGAAGAAAGGAGTAAAAAGTGGCATGTGCATGGGAAAAGTAAGGGTTTGGATCCTGCCCCTCAGATCCAGGAAAGCCTTGAGCATCACTAGGAAAGAAAAGAAGCCTCTTCCACACTTCCTCCCACATGCACCTGATACAGTTGCCTCCTTTGAGACACAGGCCAGTGTACACCATTTCATATAGATTCATTGCAGCAAAGCTCTAAAAGTCCCTTTAACGTACATAAAAATCACATTACAGCCAAGGTCCTCTGTAGAGGACTCCCTCAGCATTGCAGCCCATCCACCACGTGAGTTCCCCAGTCTGGCTCGTGCCACCATGTGTTTCTTACTAGATCCCAGGTTCTTTCCATCCCTAGACTTCGAGTTTTAGCTCATCTTTGAGAGATTATAAGTCAGCTGCAGTAAGTTAAAAATAGTAATGGATATTCTACATTCACTCTCGGAGCCTTTCAGCCCACCTCCTGTCCAGCCTGATTTCATCTCTAGACCTCCTGTGATCCCCTGCATTGGGTTGGGTGGCCTCCCCTCTGCTCCCACAGCGTGCTCCATGTGCCCATACCCTGGAGTCACCAAACTGGAACAGAAACCACTCAAGGGCAGAAAGAGTGCTATACCCAGTGCCCAGCACAGTGCCTAGCACATAGTTGGTGCTCAGTAAATAACATGGAATGAACAAACGAATGTTACCTTTGGAAATTATAGAATCTCTTTACAGGAGCCAGGACAGCTAGTAAGGTTCTCTGTGCAAGACTTTGTGTCAGTGGGGAGTAGAGGAATTCTCTGATTGCTTGTCAAAATTAATTTTCCTTGAACCAAGTCTCAGCCATTGGGTTATGCAATACTGAAACCATATTTTGTATCAATCTATCTTAGATTTACTGATAGTTTTAAAACAATAGGTGCATTTTGGTCAATGACTGAGTCCCTGCCACAAAGCTCTGATGTTTAGTACTTACAAGTTCTTTGTAACATCCGCTATTTCTTTTCTCCTTCCATCCTGTCACAACCACCAAGAAACATTTATCCACAAATATCCAGGTGCCTTAAATTATGACTGCCTGTGCTTCCCCAAGATGCTCATTTTCTCGCATCTCTCAGCTTGGGTTGAAGAGGTCACGCACATACACGTCCATGAGCATGAGCACCAGTCTCCTGCTAATCCTTCCTCACTGTGGTAAGGTCTGAAATGTTCAGGGGCTCCTCCAGGTCAAACCGCTGCTCTGCAAGGCATTACGAACTTGTGTAAAATACCATTTTTTCCTCATAAGCATAACATAAAATTTTCCTTTTTGAGTGAAGAAGCCTCTGTTTTCTATCTGGCTATATTCTTGCATACAAATCCCTTGCAAATTATTTTTCAAATTCTAAGGCTCATTAATTTAATTGAATCTGTTCCTAATTTTTAATTAAATCTGCATTTCTAGGTAACCTTTGGAAATATAGAAGCCACATTAGCATATTGGAAAGGGCGAGGTCACAGAACAAGACAGATATAAAAGAGAAGCACAAAACCACAAGACAGATTTTCTTATAAATTTATTTTTGTACCAAAAAATTAACATTCAAAGGCAATGTTTTTATTGTACAGTATAAAATAACTTCCATTCAATTAAAAATGGTATTCTCTTGCAGATAAGCCACTGATAACTTTTCCATTTAAAATAAAAACAAAATTTACAATTTGTAGTACTTGTAGAAAAAACACCTGTTCAATAATTCTATAAATACTCTTGACAGATTCCAGTCGCCCATTACGTATCCTTTTGACGATGTCAGCTTTCTAAAGTCAGTTAGCTTCTAAATTTGAAAGGCACCTGGTGGCCAACATTCTGCTTATTATTCAAGGCATCCATTTTAATTTTTTTTTTTTTTTTTTTGCACAGACTTGACAAGTCTGAAAAATCTATTAAGTTAAAAAGAATGAAGAAATATAGTACAGTTGATATTAACAAACAACATTTTTTCCCTTAGCTACAAGTTTTTCCCAGGGAATTTACAAAGTGCACCAGTTAAATATGTCTGTACATTTAAAACATTAAATATATCAACAGTAAGACATTTTTAAATATTATGAATCAAATACTATAGCACAAATATAATTTACAATACTTTGCACAGAAAACATTACATCTGAAATATAACTTTAGATATTATATAAAAATACATATATTTTCTCTCCTCATTAGAAAAAAAGTATTTATTTGCAGGTTCCAGCATGATGTAATAATTCAAAAGAACGTAACCCTTCAGATGGTCATCCATTTGCAATTAGATAACACCCTCTCTACTTCGGCCGCATAGTGCTACATAACCAAGGGCTAGATCCAGAGAATTAACCCCACCCGGGGCACAAATGCAGTTTTCCAAAGAGGCGACCATAATTGCTCCAATCTGGTTTGATTCTAGGAATTCATTACAAAATTTAAAAACCATTGTGTAAGAAAGCCTTCAGGCTGTAACACACCTTGAGTCCAACATCTCCCTTTGGCTGTAAATACACATGCTCTCTCCAGAGTCAAAAGTTTGGATAGAGGCCTCTTATGCCTCGTGGGTCATACCTCCTAGTAGTCTCACACCTATATACATCTCTCTCGGCTTGTTTAAAAGACAAGTTTCCATACATCCTAGGAAATACACACTGATGCTCCACAAAATGGGGCTCAATCTATATCTCGAACTTTAAAAGCCCCAAAGTACGTTGCATCTTGATCTGGATCCAGTAGTGAAGGGTTGGACACCTCGATGCTTATTTCCTCACCAGACCGTAACTTAAAAAATCCTCCAACGTTTATGGAGTAAAAGTGGAATTCAGAACTCCCTGACCAGTATTTGGTGCTCCCTCCTTTCATCAGGGTGTGAGAACTTGGGATTTTGATGCTGGTTTTAGTGACATACACCATCAGCTGAAGATACTCTGTATCGAGGTCTCCCAAAGTTTCATGATGGCGAAAGCAAATGTTGGCGTACAGGTAATAAAAGCCGTCTTGGTTGACTATTAGTTTTCCATTGCTGAAAGTCATGTTGGAGATCTTGGCCCAACCTCGGTCATGGTACCAGGAGGACAGACTCACTTTGTGGGAACCTGAGGAGAGGAGAGGCACATGACTTAAAATCCACCCCTTCAATGACAAGGACACCCTCACAATTCTGTGAGGTTAAAAAAATCCATAGCATAACAGTCACTGCTCCAATAGAATAGCTTTTCAGAATTCATCTTCTAAAAGGGGAGAGATACATTAAGAAGTGCTTAGTGCTCTCTGCTAGGCACCTGAGAGGGTACAAAGACACAAACTCATTTTTCCTGCCCTCGGGGATAAGTATGGCCTGTGTCCAGGTAAGAAGCAAGTCAGAAGGCAAATGGGAGGAAATGCACAGAGGCCAAGCTACAGGGGGGCAGCCCATCGTTAAGCCTGTGAAGGGAAGGCCAGCGGTTCCAATCCTTCCGTCTAGGGACAGTAGATTTACATCTCAGCCATGGGAGGGCGCTAGCGCGAGTATTAGAAGACCTTACAGGCACCACCCTCCAGGACCCACCACAGCACATGTCCTTCTTTACCCGAGGTCCTGCCTCAGGTCATCTCAGATTAAAACATCCCAACTGAGTCAAGATGAGACTACAAGACTATTCATCACATCCTCATAAATACTAGTCAAGTAATTCCACCAGACTGATAGTTATGCAATCCATCGACAAAGCTAACAGAATTCAAGATGTTTTGCATCTCAAATGATCACATTTTCTTCCTTTTTACCCTACTCCTGAATTCAGCACTTACACAATCAATTATTTGTCTTATAATCTGCTCCTACAATGGCTGTTAGAGAGGAGCAGAATGACAAGGGTGAAGTCTACCCTCTCAACGGGATAGGCCAGCTGGTGTTAAACCAAGGGCTCAGAGATATGGGCAGGGAGGCAAGGAAGGAACATGAACTAGAGAGGGGAGAAGACAGGACCCTTGACTGCACACCACGCCCACTGAGAGCGAAAGTCAGGTGGAAGGGGTGGCATTTCCGATGAAGCATGTCTCTGTTTTTACCCACTCGCTCATCCATTTGCTGATCCGTTTAGTTGATCAATCATTTAATAAGTGACCGTTGTGCTTTCTGTGGGTGTTCCCTCTGCCCATAATTGAGAATTATATCCAGCAGCGTGCCCTCAAGGCACTAACCACTAGTAGTGGAGAAAATGAGAAACGGGCATACACAATGAAAAATAGGACATTTTCATTTCTGCACGTCACATAGCACATGGTTGAAGTTCCGTTAAAGCAACTGAAAGTGAAAGCTGCAGAAATGAATGACAATCAGGAGAGCTCAGCCCAGTGAGGAAACAAAGGAGCCAGAGGATGGGAAGACTTGGATCAAATATAGGTGAACTGAGAAAAGGGAGAGTCCTGTTAGTGAGGGAAACTTCGAGCAGAGTACGGAATACACACAGTACGCAGAGGGGAAAGGACTCCTGAACAGACAATACTGGGAAACAAGTGAGGTGATTCGGCCACAATCAGGGTGAAGGGCCTCTCGTGGCAGATCTGGGTCCCCAGCGTTGGTGAGGCATGCTGATGGCCTCTTACCCCAGCCCCTCCCCAGTCTCTAGTCACTGCTGTTGGATGTTGGAAAAGAGGCCTCTGCAAATATTTAGCCTGAGAATCTCCCTAAAGAAAGCCACATATTCTAACCTCACAAAACATTTCCCAATGCATAAGCTAGCAGTCAGTATAAAGCAGATTCTGATTTTTCTTATGTGCAAATAAGTATGAATCAGAGGCCCAAAATGAACACGCAAAATTAACGCCATCTTCCTGTGAAGGGCCTAGTACTGGGAGATAGATGGACTCAAGGGATTGTTGGCCCAGCCAGAGGAACAAATCCTATTTTCTAAAACAGAAGCATACACTAACTCATTTCACTCAGTCTCAAACTCAATAACCATCAGAAAATGGCCAGAAATTGTGCCTTGTTTTTTGGCAATGATTTGATGTTAGGTGCCTGGAGAGAGAGCTTTGAAACTAAAACATGCTTGCTATTGCCAAACAGACGTTGGCACACAGTCTAATGCAATATTTATCACATGCCCTTTAAAATGAACTGAGGAGATAAATGCAGAGAACATCCACAGCACACACAGCTGAGACATCAGTATTAATTTGATTGCCTTTGCTGACATGAAAAATAGTTTTACACTCAGAAAACTGGTGTTGTTCCACTGTAAGGCATACATCCACACACACAGAGAAAATGTGTTTATGAAGCAAGTATCTAGGACAGAATACACAGTTTCAGAAAATCTTCTAAAAACTTGAGTTGGCTTCTCACTTTCCATGTGTGCAGTCAGGAAAAATCCCTCCATGGCTCATGCTATGATGATGGTGGCTTCAAAATTATTTACTAAAACATGGATTTTTTTTCCAACTCTGAGAAATATCTGCCTTAACTCATTTTTAGAACAAAGTGGAGTATGTATAATTATTTAATTAAACTCAAATAATAATAGCAAACTGTGTGCTTACTAAATGTTCAATGGGTGCTTACTAAATGTCAGCTGCCATATAGCAATGTTGGTACGCCACCTCGTTAAGTCTTCATTAAGTCTGCACAGCTCCCCATGAGGAAGATTCTACCACCATCCCAGTGGAGAAGCTGAGGCACAGATGTTCCAATAATTTGCACAAGGTCACACAGCCAGTAAACAGTGCAGGGGGCCCACAAATGCAGACAAGTCAGACGTTAGAGCTCCTGCCTATTAAAACTACGATAATCTTCTTACAGAAAAAGAGGAACATAAGAGCTCTGAATTGATTTCCCTCTGACTAAACCAACTGACCACAAGGTACTTAGATCTGAGACCTATAGTGTAAAAAGCACACACTTGGGCATCAAAGAGAGTGGAATTCACCTTCTAATCCTGCCATCACTGTGACCTCGAGCAGGTAGACTATGTGGACCTCAGCTTCCCTGCCTGCAAATCTGAATGATAATCTCTACCTTGCAGGGTTGTAGTAAGGATTAGAGATAAGGAATGCAGAGTGAAATGCCTGATACATAGTGTGTGTTGAATAAATGACATCATAATAACCATAATGTTCAACTGTCACTCGATCATAATGTTCTTGTAATCTTTTTGATGCTCAAACACCCCAAGATGCACTAAGCAGCGGGGATTATATGATGAAAGAGCTGGGGCATCCAGGTAGATGGAGGCACAGAGCTCTAGCTTTCCTCATTTCCAAAAGACAATCAGATCTCTAGTCCATTGAGGTAAAGTCTCACTCAGAGAAGCTGATAACCTTCTGAAGGAGGAGGAGTATGGTTCCTATTCTAGAGGGCTACTGCTTCTTAAATATCACTCTGTCAAGCCCCTACCTGGAACTCGGCAGGAGGCGGCTGAGTATCTGACCTGGATGAATTCACGCACCTCACAGGGCGGCAGTGGGGATGTGTCAGCTCTAGCTTGGGTAAATGTGGCTGAGCATGATACGGGATTGTCCTTCCCAGTTGTGAGATCTTAACTGGCAATCATTTAAAATAAACACACCCTGACGATCTGAAAGTGAAGACAGTAATGATGTCCATGCTGACATGACTGCCGTTCACTGTTTCCAAGGGTGGATCACCAACCGAAGGCTAACTAAGTGATCTTTCTTCTGATCTAGAAGTTAAGGGCTCTCAGAAATTTAGTAAAAGGCTAATACTAGGTTTGAGTACCCAAATGGAGCTGATAAATGACTCTTGAAATGTCTTTCAAGCTGAATGCAAATGAAACTTACCGGATGGGATGTCAGTGGCGTTGATCGTGAGATGAGCATAGGGCTGAGCTTCAGGCTTGCTCCTCCCGGCCAGCTCTAACCACGGACCTTCCGCCACAGCTGAGTATGAGAGAGACCACGTCAGCCCAAAGAGTAGTGACTTCATGGGATTTCAAATATTCATACAGATCCGTACTTACGTTTTTCGGCTCTGATGTGTTGAGATCTAACAATATGCTGTAACTCCTGAAATAAAAAGACAGAGTCTTATTTATATATTCTTTCAATAAAGCAGTAAGAATTCAGGACTGTTGGGCATACCATAAATGAATCCTCTTTCCTTTAAAATATGCCAGAAGTACGTAGGGAGTACAATCCCTTGATGTTCTGGCTAGCTATGAGGGGAAATACACCCCAAAGAATTCTGTGGATGTGCTTAAAAACTAGACTGCATGCATACTATCTAACAAAATAGGTTGGACAATAAGAGGAAATAAAAGACAATGTAAATTCTAAAACACAGACTAATTGAACATAATTAAAAGTGTATGGCAGGTTCACAAATGAAGATGAAGGTAACTAGGAAAACAACAATTACCACAGAATACAGGACCCTCTTAAATTTTTAGGGAGACTCTGTTTATGTCTATTCCATTAGCGAATTTCTGTTATAACATGGCAGGGAAGAGAATGATGCCTAGCTCCCAGTGGTTAGTTTTTTATTTTAAAACGTCACAGTGTGTTTTAAGTACTACATGGAAGTCTAAGAGCTGTTAGAGTACCAATAATTAATTTAAAATACTGCTGCAAACAGAGGTTTAGAAGCATGAATCACAGAAGGAAAGAATACAAGTCCATGAAGAGCGTAGGTAATTGCATATCTCAATTTGAGCCCACGAATGAAGGATCTAACGGGTGACTCCACGCTCACCTGAATCAAGACCTTAGCTGCCACTAAATAGGTGGAGTGAATACCTTGGGCTTTGACCTGGATTCAAATCCCTGCTCAGCCACCTACTTACTCTGAGGATATTAATAGCAACTCTATCATAAGGTGGTTGTGAAGACTCATTGAGATAGTGCATGTAGACACTTAACAGAGAGTAAATTCATATATGTAAATACTAGAATCACTCTGGAGAGATTCCTAATTTCTGTTATTGGGATGACAATGCATGCTAACCATGATGTTTAAAAGATAGGCCATAGAACTTAAGTTCTTTGAGTGTCTGGAGAGAATTGATTTGAGAAAGATGATAGATAGATGATAGATGACTAGATAGATAGATGATGATAGATAGATAGATAGATAGATGATAGATAGATAGATAGATAGATAGATAGATAGATAGATAGATAGATGATAGATGATAGATAGATAGATGATAGATAGATAGATAGATAGATAGATAGATAGATAGATAGATAGATAGATAGATAGATAGATAGATGATAGATAGATAAATAGATAGATAGATAGATAGATGATAGATAGATAGATAGATAGATAGATAGATAGATAGATAGATGATAGACAGATAGATGATAGATAGATGATAGAAAGATAGATGATAGAGACAATAACACAATTTCAACTGTTAACAATTGGAAGCGCTCTAGAGATAAGACAACACTGATTCTTTTCCCTACCTTTAGGACCCCCAAGAGAGATGAGAATCTATTCCATATTTGAATACCCTTGGAGGAGACAGCACAGCTGTCTTCAGTTACCTATTCTAAAGTCCTAAGGAAATCACAGTGTGACTGACTTTCTAGAAACCTTGCTCTGACCCAGGGCCCTGCACTGCACAGCTCTGGGAGCACCATCTGTAGGAAATTCTTGAGTTGTGCAAGGCAGAAGCCCTTACCAAGCATTGCTCTTCTCCCCACTCCATCCATCCAAGTTTTCTTTCTTTCCCCTGCTGACCTCCTGTCTCTCAAATCTCTTCTCATGACCTTTGGATTTCCAATGGTGCCCTGATTTCTGGAATTTCCTGATTTGGTCTCTCCTGCATTTACAACAAAGATTTTATATATGCACAATGTATCTTTAAAAATTTATATATCTATGTAATATATATACCCATAATTATCCTTATACTTTTATAATGGGTATCTATTTATAATACAATATATCTTTATGCATTATATAAACAATATGTGTTTACCTGAGCACCATCTCTGAAAAGATTGGAATAGGAACCTTGACGACAGAGTAATTAAAAAATGTTCTACCCCCCCTTTTCCTTCTACCCGGCCGTGCCTCGTCATCAGATGGAAGGAGGAGGCGTGAAGAAGGGAGCAAAGCCAAGCACGGCCTGCAAATTCCTGTCTCATGCTTTTCTACTGAGAAATACACACTTATTCTTGAGAAAAACAAGGAAAGAGCCTCTGTGCTGCTCAGTGGTTTTCAGACCTGAGCATCCATCACAGTCTCTGAGGTCACGTTGAAACAGATATTCTGATCCAGTAGGCCTGGGGTGGGGCCTGAGAATTCACATTTTTAATAGGTGAGCTGGTGCTGCTGGCCTGGGGCCTCAATTTGAGAACAATCCCTCTCATGTCCCAAAAGACATCAGAGGTGGGCCAATCTGAGGTTTTCCTGAAGCTTGAGATCTAAGCCGAAGAAGCATCAGGCTCAGGTCACTGATTAGTAGGCAGGGGAAGTTTGTTCTCTCCCACCTGGGAATGAACTTCTGCCCATTTAATCAGTGGTTTCTAGGTCAGAGCTGTCACAGATTTGTTCTAAGAAAATTCAATAACCAGCACCATTCAGAAACACTTGCAATGTGTGCTATAAAAAAATAAAAAACTGTGTCATAACCGAGGATGAATTAAAACTCTAGCTGGAGACTCATGAGGCAATGTTTCTTTCATGTTATATCTGTTATTGGGTATCTGGGGATTGCAATTCCTCTCAGAAACTCTATAGGGAAGTTTCCACGTGAAAAGGGGTAAATGATGTAAATATAACCTCAGTCTACAAAAAAAGTGTGTTCTCAGTGTCTGTTCTTGTATGTCCACCCCACCCCCAATTTTTTGTGCTCTAAGATTGTTGTTATTTATCTGCATAGATAACCACAAACAGCATTCTTCTGAGACTACACTTTTAGGGTGCCCTGGCCCCAAACCCAGCCAATCTAACTCAATTAGATGTTGACTTGGTAGTTTGTAAAAGCAGCTCTCCCAGGTGATTCTAATATGGAGCAGGTACTGAGAATCATTATTGCTAATGGAGTGTTCCCATGAACAGTTGTTTGATGACATCTCTATTTAGTCATAGATTTATGATACCCTCACAATTTATATATATATTCCACATATTGAAAATTAAATAATCTCTTACATTCATAGCCAACAAAGTGTTCTCCCTTATATTATCATACTTGATTCTTTCTTTCTTTTTTTAAATCCTCACCTGAGGATACTTTTTCCATTGCTTTTCAGAGAGAATGGGGGAAAGAGAGAGATTGATCATGGATCTGAGAGAGACACATTGATTGGTTGCCCCCAACATGCGTCCTGATGGGGGCCGGGGATGGAGCCTGCAACCAAGGTGCGTGCTCTCGGCCAGGATCAAACCCCAGGACTCTTCAGTCCGCAGGCCAACGCTCTAGCCACTGAGCCAAACTGGCTAGGGCAATCAATCATACCTGAGTCTTATTAAAATCAGAGGCTGGGTAACTATTACTAACCTCATTTTTTAGACTGGGAAACGGAGGCAGAGAGAGAATAAGAACCCACCTTATAATACTGGGACTTGAATCCATGCTTATGATTATTTTTCTAGAGCTAAAAGCCCATACCCCTTTTTAAGACCCGGTCATCAAATATACTCCTGAAAGCTGGGGGAAAAGTGTTGATGGCCAGTGATGAGGTTCAGAACATGCTACCCTCAAAAATGCTACCCTGGCCGACTGAATACTGTAAGCTGAAGGAATATGAGAAATATCAGGTGCAGGAATGACTACCTGATGTCCTTCTCTGACATAGGTCATAAGACCCTCATGTGAGAGATGCCCTCTCCAAAACTGGAGGAAAGGAACATCCTTAAGACCAAAGGATGCTGAAAAAAAATCAGAATGAACAGGCCTTGCTAAGTTTCCCCCAGTTTACTGCCCTTAGCTCGTGCCCTTTTGTCATATCACATTTTTTCCACGCCTTTCCACTCCTCATCAAACCTAGTACAAGCATTCAGGTTAACAGTTTCTTCAGGTCTTCGCTTCTTTATGAAGGTTCTCATGTCACATAAAACATATAAATTTATGTGCCTTTCTCTTGTTCATCTGTCTTTTCTCAAAGCTACAGGGCTCCAGCTGGAGAACCTAGAAGGGTAGAGGGAAAAAGATCTCTTTTTCCCTTCCCCACACCTGTCAAAAGGGTGGTTCCCCCCATGAAGTAATAACTCCGAAAGGAGGCACAGCTTGACTGGGGACCTGACAAAAAGGAGCCTCCACATCAGGAAATATGGTCTCAGAAGTCCCAGGGGCTGCAGAAAACAATGGGCTCAGAGGTGGGTGAGCCATGTTCAGGGCTTGGCTGGTGAATCCCCCAAGCTAGGCCGTTCAGGTCCTGGGGGGCATCATGTCTCCAAGCACACCACACAGAGCAGAGGCCACTCTGTCGTTTTTCTCAAAGTCAAATACTTTGCTATGTACACCCAACCATGGATCTTCCTTGAATTAATACTTCTCATTTTCAAGATCATGGGAACTCCTTCTGAAACAGTATCCAAATTCACTCTGACAATTCCATTTACTTTTTTAAGCTTTGAATTTACATTCATTTTCATCCACATTAGTCCTGTACTTCTGTCACATTAATTAGTGTGTTTTAAAATTTGCAGAGCTCTTTATTCCCCAAATCTTATCATTCAGACATTGTTTCTGGTTTCTTTAAATTCAGAAAGTTCTGATTATCTAATTTGGGAAAAACACTACAAAGAACATCCTAATTTCTCTCCTTTGAAAAAATTATTCAAATGCAAGAGATCTTTTAAAAAAGTGTTTTATCTTATTATAAATCCTGCTGTACATTAATTTTTAAAAACCAGTTAGTTAACTCTCTGGATAAACATCCAATGCAATTATATGTTGTCTACACTATCAGAATGCCCAAAGATTGGCATAGAAGTGCGGATAGCTTTGACACACTTCCCAGCAAACAGCTTCCAGGAGAAGCTAGAACCGTCCCCAGGGTGAGGAAACTGGGCAGAAGGCCCACCCTGCAATCTTCTCTGGGCTAAGAGCCACTAAAGAGAACCCAAAAAATGTCCTGCTCCTCAGGAACACCAGAGATCTGTCTTCTCAGAATACAGCATGTTTAGCATCTGTTGTTACATGCAAGGGACAAAAAGAATTGCCTGTGGGCTCTATAAACTACCCATGACACTTAGGATCATTACCTGTAAGTTACTAAGAAAATTCACATGAATGAATGAACTTATTTATGGTCACACTGTAACAAGTAGGCTTTTCAGCGAATTTATGCAATTTTAGATAAGCGTAATTTGGGCCTAAATTGTGATAGCTTCATTTCACCCTTCAAAACAGGACAAAAAGGAAAACTGAACCACTGGTAGGTAGCCAACGAAATCGCTGCCAATTCAAGCCTAAAAGAAACCCTCTAACATACTGCCACCTAGTGGACGTTTTCCAACATTGACAAGCAGGAGGAGCCACAGCCAGGCTTTGCAGATTTGAAACTGCCCTCTGCCCTGACTCCAAAGTCTAAAAATAATAGAAATGAGGAAATTTCACAACATTTTTAAATCTTCTCATTGTGGTATTTTCCTATTTAGACTGCATTAACTTTTCATCTTTGCTGTCAGAGTACATTCGAACAGACAGGAAAACAAATGATAATGATTTTTTTTTCTTTACTCTCAACTTTTATTTCACTCACAGAAAAATGTTGGGATTTCACAATTTCACATCCAGGAAAGAAAGTACACGAAGGATCAATGTGATTGTGTAACTGTGGTCTCCAACACTGCTTTTCTTCAACTTCTCCTGAACTCAACATCTAAGAAGTGCAATTCCCGGGGGAGTGATAGTCTTCATTCTGCTGGGACCAGCCAGGCTGATGTTCATCTTAAATGTTTTAGGATCTTTTGCCAAACATAAGGAGGAGAGAGACATCCCAGAACTGGCTCAGTCTTGATAAGTCTGGGCCGCTTAAGAGAGAGTGTACTGTATAAGAATAAATATAAACACCTAGGAGTATTTTCAACTCCTTTGAGCAGTGATGGGAATTTTGCCCCAGGGAATTTCAACATTTACAGCAAATGGTAGCTAAGCCTGCCTCTGCAAACTCCACTGGGTGACTGCCCCAAACAAGATTGGTATCATTCCAATTCAAGAATGATGCTATTCAGTTGGGCTTAAGTCTGACTGCGTGGGGTTTGGGGGTTGTTTCTTTATTTTTTTTATTTTTTTTGTCTTACAAAATAATATAAATAGATTTAAGCTCCCACTGAGGACATCTCCAGCTGTAAAGATTCCCTGAAAAGGTGAAATTGCTGGAGTCCAGGTTTATCAGACTGGAAATCCCACCTGTGCATCATGATGTGAATTGTGTGATCCATGTGGTACCTGTCAATCCGAGCACAGAAGAAGGAATTTGTACAGCCAGATGCTTCAGAAACCACTGGCACCAGCTCACAGCCAGGGTCTCAGGTGGCTGCCTCCCTCCACAATTCCAGCAGCAGCTGCTGGGGCATCTGGCGGGTTGAACAAGGATTTAACACCCCGTTTGCCAGATATAACACAGGGTTCATACACTTGTTAACATATGTAACGCATTTATTTTAACATCTTAATGACACCCTTCATGCAATTCTTCTCCCACCTAGATACAAGAGTGTATTTGTCAGCCAAGTTAGCACATGAATTCCACACATCAGTTCTTTCTAAAAATGAGTAGCCAATTTCCTGTTCCTGCAAAGAGGTCCTGCAGATGTCCACCTTGCAAATAGCTCAGAAATCCAACCCCCCTCTCCTGCCCAGGACCACTGCCTTCCTTCAAGCTTCCAGCACTTCTCCTTAGGATTGCGGTAAGAGCCTCCTACCACCTTTCCCAGACTCCTGCTCTCCTCACACCGAGAGCACACGTGGGAGCATTGCTCCTTCCCTTCTGAAAACCCTCCAGGGGCTGCCCGCAGGCTTCAAAACAAGTCCACATTCCCTACAGGGCTTATAAGGCCTGACAAAGAGAAAATTCTGAGATGTTGTAAATTAAAATTACAGCAGCAGGGAGTCAAAGAGACAGAACAGTTAGCCTTGTTAATGGCTGTGGACCAGCTGGGAAAAAAGACTGCTCACATCCCTGAATGTCTGTTGGAACCTCAGGTTAATGTCCGGGTGGCTATTTCTGTAGATTTCTGAGCCGGGCACAGTCGGACTCCAGGAGCCTCCGCCTCTTGCTACACCTGGGCCCTCCGCTCGCTGCCACGGCCCCTGCAGACGCTCCCCGTGGACTCTGCCTGTCCCAGAGCCGCCCGCTTCACCGTCTCCCACCCCTCTGCCTAATGTCAATTCTTTCAGCGGGCTTACCTCTTTCTCCCCCTCCCGCTATTTGATGCAGAGACATGTCTGCAAACTTGGAGAAGATGGACACGTTGTCGCTCCTACCCAGCCGTGCTGCTGCTGGTTTAGACTCCGTGACTCCACGCACCAAGGCCAGTCTTTTTTTTTTTTTTTTTTGTCTTTTTTTGCTAGCAATGGCCTAATAAGCCCTTTCTTTTTTTCTTTTTCCCAATATATCTTCATTGATTTCAGAGAGAGGAAAGGAGAGGGAGAGAGAGACAGAAACATCAATGATGAGAGAGTCATTGATCGAGCCCGAAACCCGGGCATGTGCCCTGACCGGGAATCGAACCCCGATCGCCTGGATCCTAGGTCGACGCTCAACTGCTGAGCCACGCCCGGCCGGGCAAGCCCTTTCTTTTAAAAAGACTTTCAGCCGTGGAAGTTAATTTTTTTGTTTGTTTCTGTTTTTTTTTTGTTTAGCAGGCCTTGCACAGCTAGGCTGGTTACTGCTCCAGGCTCTCCTGCTATTCCTCCCCTGCGTCCCCAAACCCCACTGCTCCTAAGGATACCTCTGGACACCAAAGGTCAGTTTTTCCTGCAAGTACCCTGCCCTCCGGTTCATGCAGACTTAGCACAACTGCTCCCTCAGATAGCTCATATTTCACTGTCAGGATTTTATTTCCATGGCGTTCTTGGTTTACAGGGCCCAGAAAGAATACCCGCCACGTGCTGTGCAGCAACTAAAGAGACAGGGTTAGAATCAATGTCTCAGTTGCTGGCTTCCCTCCTCCCCTAAAGCTCACACTGACCTTCAAATCCACAGAAGGTGGGGGACATTCCATAGCACCTGGATGGAGCTGGAGACACCACCACCACCACCACCCCCGGTTCCATATGAAGAGCCAACAGTGACGGCTCAAAAATACCTCTCAGCAAAGTAAGATCAGAATGTGATCTGTCACTTAGGTATATATTATGATAGGTGTCATGAAGCCCATGCTGGTCAGCTCGGGTCCCCTGGAGCAGAGCCCTGCAGGATCCCCGGGGCTGGAGGGGACAGGAGCACTGGGGCAGGGGGGTTGCAGCTCTTCACCAGTGCCCCAGCAGGAGGCCGAGGAGGGAAGAGGGGAGGCCAAGCACTGGTCCTCTAATCCTGAAGATAAGAGCCATCTTCCACTTAAATCTGTAACTTTACATTTCGATCCCTAAATACTTCATGTCTTAATATAAACTACTGATTTTAAAAATTCTCCCAAAGACAGTCTTCTCAATGTGCATTTACCTTCCTCCCACTCGAGGACCCGTTCTTCGCCTCCTAATCTCTTCACCTCCTGACTGAATCAGCTCCACCATCCCACGCTCATCTCTGAAAATTCTCAGTGAAGAACTTTACCAGCTGTGGCCTGGCCTCCTCCCCCACCCCAAGTAGGCACCAGGGGCTCATTTCCTCGGATGAAGGCTGCTGATTGGAAAATGCATCTTTGCAAACAGATAATGCACCCTCCCCACCAGAGGGCTGAGGAAGAGAGTGCCCTTGTGTTCCTAAGGCAGAGGGATGCTTTCCTGGCAGTGTGATGGCTGTGCTGGGAATAGAGAATTAGTTTTTATTGTTTAACCTTCATGGTTTAAATGAGGAAGCTTTTGCTACAGTTAAGGGTCCCCTCGGGTTTTCATAAGGCAGCCTTAGGACAGCAATATTAGTCTTCATAACCAGTCCAATTCTAAAACGTCTTGTACTATGGTACTTGATAGAAAAGTGTGATGTAAGGATTTGGCAGAGTAACTGCAATGGGGCACCGGGGCTAACTGTGCTATTTAGCATGTCTCTTTCTTCTGCCACTTAAACATAATCATGGCACTTGACATTGGCGGAGCTGCTGACATTCATAAACCTCCATCTCCTCTGAAGAAGGCTTACCCTCACACATCCTCCAAAAGCGTTTCTGACTGCTAGGATAGACTCCCGGAGGGAGAGGTGCCAGGCCAGCCACTGTGGGTAAATGAGGCCAGGAAGGAAAAGGGCAGAGTGGCAGCTGAAGGGCCTCCAGTCTCAAGGTTCCTAACATGTTCATGCTCCAAAGAGGGAGGAAGCTTCCCTCTTGAAGAGGGAAGACCTCTGTCTAGCCCTTACAGATCTTTCTGGGCAATCGTAATGTGGCTAGCTTCTGGCCATATTAAACTACCAGCCATGTGATGACAGAAAATAGGGATGGGCAGAGATCACTCACTCACTCATTACACTGGTTCTTTAAACCTTGGTTGAGCCTGCCAATGGGGAGAGAACCTAAACACCACACAGTCCATGTCCCTGAAAAGCTCACCGGTGAGGGAGCCAGACCAATGCCAGACTCGTACAACTGATGCAATGAGGAGGTGAATGCAAGAAGCCCTGGGCGTGCACAGCAGGGGTTTCCTAAGCCCAAAGATGGGCAGCTGGGTCTGAGTGTGGGCCTCCTTCGGAAGTAATGCCTGAACTGAATTTTGAAAGACAATTAGGAAACTGACTACACAAAGAATGGCCTGGAATGGAACCAGAAGGATGACACACAAAGACCCATAATTCATTCATCCATCCATTCCACAAAGTCTACTGATGGCTGCGGGGGCCAGGAGTCCTGTGGGGTGCTCAGGATGCTCCAGGGTCACAGCAGGAAGGCAGGGGGCCTGGGCACAACCAGGTTAGGGAGCTCCAAGCGCTTCACTCAGTGGGGCCACTGAGCACTAGCTGAGGTGGGTGATGAGATGCCGCCCAGGCAATGAGCCTGGAGACGCAGAGGTTGCAAAGAGGGTTTCCAGAACACAGAGGACTCTGTGTTCCATGTTCAGCAGCTCAGACCTTATCCTGAGGGGCGTACCAAAGGATTTTTTAAGCAGGAAAGGAAGCGATATGTTCCGATTTGCATTTAAAAGTCACTCAGCTGTGGAGAAATGAACTAGAAGCTGTGAAACCATGGACAGGGTGGTCACTGCGCTAATCCAGGCGAGAAATGATGGTGACACCTATAGCAACATGACAACAGTAGTAACACAGAGTAGAGAGAAGTATTTGAAGATTTTATGAAAAGGGAAAATTCACAGGATGGGGGTGAGGTGAAGAGTTAGTGAGTAAGAGTGTAAGACCATCTTCTGGCTTCTGGATCGGGGCGATGGAGGTGACGGTGTCATTCACCGTGAAAGGGTAGGTCAGATGAGGGGCATTGAGGAGAAGGGATTCTGAGTCCATCAAAACTTCCTGATGAATATAAGCTTATGGTTTATACTTATCATTATTACTATTTATTACTACTATTTATACTTATCATTTTTACTACTGCTGCTGCTACTGCTACTACTACTATAGCCACTGCTATAGCCACTATCACCACTACCATCACGGCTACCTAGTGTTCTTCTCTAAAAAATATGTTTTTATTGATCTTTAGAGAGAAAGGGAGAGGAAGAGGCAAAGAGAGACATTGATTAGCTGCCTCCTGCACGCCCCCTACTGGGGATCGAGCTTATAATCCGGGCATGTGCCTTGATCGGGAATTGAACCAGTGACCTCTCAGGGCATGGGGCCATGCTCAACCAACTGAGCCACACTGGCCAGGGCCCGCCTAGTGTTCTTGAAGGAGGAGATTGAGGACTGGGGTAGCACCCTAGTGATGAGGAAACTATGTGGGAACAGAACTCTCCCAGACTCTGAACCTCAAAAAGTTCAAGCAAACATTTGTTGTCTGGTCATCTCAGATACACACTGCTTGCTCTCTGCAGTTTCCAAGACCCGCCTTTTTACAACACACAGGCTTCATCCCACTTCTTAAATACAGTCACTTCATTCACCAATGGTTTCCCTGTGTGGCTCTCGCTTCTTCTTAGGATGCTTGCAACACCTTCTTAGTCCCAGGTGCTTTATGAAACTCTTCTTTAAAGACAGACGAGCCTTACTAAGAGACGATTTCCAAAATCATAGACTCTAGTCCTGAACTACCAAATCAGAGTCTCTGGGATAGATCTGGGAGACCCTTATTTATTATTTTCTTAAACAAGGGCCCCAAGCGATTAAGAGCAGCAGGTTTGGGAAACACTGCTCTAGGGCATCCTTCCCTCCAATTCCACAGGCTGTCCTGGGATCAGCCACTCCGGATGGAGCAATCCAGTCCATCCTTTACCACCTTCCTCCCTAACCCAGGACCCTCAGGGTTGTTCGCTTCTGAAATCTTAGCCCAAGATTCCACGCCAGGTAGTTAGACGCTCCTCTTTCAGGCATGTCCTTCCTCTTGTCTGTTTCTTTAAAAATGTCAATTCGCAATACCTTCTTTTCCATCCTAGAGCATTTCTAGCATGAAGATAAGCCCACTGTCTGATTATTTCCCTCCTTCAAACCATCCTACCTCTTGCCCCAGGTCTCCCCTGAGATTGAGCACATCACAGTCAATAGCCCCTGGTTAGGCAAAAGCAGTAGATGGCCTTAAAATTGTAGGAAAATTCTGTGGGTCTTACTTCAGCTTTCCCATAAAGGCAGCTTTTATAAATGCTAGATATGACTGGGGTTGATTGAATTGCAGTTCCCAAAACTGTTATGGCAAACAGAGATGAAATCCCATTGGAAAACCACTACATGACTAACATCTTGATTTGGGAACATCAGTGTCCCAAACCCCAAGTTTCCTTGTGGGTTTACAAGAAACTTTCTTGAGACACATACTCTTATATACAAAGGCAAAGAGATAATGAATGGAGTTTAATTTTCCCCCCCTTTTTTTTTTTTTTTGGAGGGGGGAGGTGTTTAACCAGAAAGCAAACAAGAAATAATGTCTGTATAACAACCCCAATGATTATAATTTCATAAGCAGCTAAGATCTACTCACATTCTAATTGATTTCTTATGTACTTTAGTTTTAAAAGTGGAAATAGGCTTCTTGTAATAACTGACATTGGAATTCTAAGGGATCAGCTTTACATATAGAAAAAACAAACACTTTATCTGATGAACTTTCTGGTTTTAAATTAATGTTCTTGAATCCACAAAACCTACTACAAACTGCAAATGACAATCCAGGTTTACTCAGAGATCACAGAGGCATATGTCTAAACAGATTTTTGAAAGTTCCTCAAAAAGATGCATGCTGTTAAATCTACTTTTAAATTTCTCTCTTTCCTGCATCTAAATAATTCTAAAGTATTTTAGAAACTAAAATATTGACCATTCAAATTTTTCAGGGATTTGTGTATTCACAGAGTTAATTAACTCTAGCTCATATAGTGAGCCCACTTTCTTGCTTAAACAGGGTTTAGTGAATATCAGAGACTGTCATTGTCCTCTAGAATCCATTCTCTCCTTGTTCCAATGAGTTAGAGGCAATCCCCTTCCTCAAGCCTTGGTGGGCAATGGCCACTCAGCTAGAGAGAGTTTTGTGCAGCCTCCCTGGTAGCAAGGTGTGGTCTTACGCATAAGCTCCACCAACAGGATACTACTAGGGTGAGTATGTGTCAGTTCCCAGGTGCTGCCCTCAGTTTTTCTTTCTCCCTCTCCTCTGTCTGGAAATGACAACAAATAAAGAAGCCACCTTGGTCCCAGAGATGGAAGGTACCTGTTGAAGATGCAGGAACCTTCCCACTAGCCCTGCACTGCTCACCTCTAGATTATTGCATGCAAGAAAAAAAAAACTTGTATCTTAGTTGCTCATTGAATGACGGGGCTCTTTGTTACAGCAGCATAGACTATACCAAATAACAGTGAATATTTCATTGAGGATCAGAACTTGTTAATTTGGGGGTGCACAGTTCTTAATATCAGGGGATGTTTGGCATTTACATTGTGAATCCTGCAGGAGATGAGGTTAAGTATGTACTGATCTCGAAGAAATAAAAAAAGAATTTCAAGTAAGAATACATTGTTCAATCATGATGACTCTCTGATCTCAGTCCCCATTTTCCAGTAAGTATTTGGAGGCTCAGAGGCTCACTGGCTCCAGAAAATAGAGTTGATCTTTAAAAATATGGGGGTTTGCAGCTCCAGCCCCTGCACAGTTGAGAATCCACATATAACTTTTGACTCCCCAAAAAGATAACTACTAATAGCCTACTGTTGATAGGAAGTCTTACTGATAATAAAAGCAATCGATTGACACATTTTGCACACTGTATGTATTATATATTATATTCTTACAGTAGAGTGAGCTAATAAAGAAAATGTTAGTAAGAAAATCGTAAGGGACAATACATTTACAGTGTTTACTGAAAAAAATTCACGTGTAAGTGGACCTGCTCAGTTCAAACCCATGTTGTTCAAGGGTCAACTGTAGTTAGTCAGGAATATGCCAGCAAGACAACTTATTGGTAGTTGGTATTGGCTTTCCACATTCTGGAGTGAAATCGGAGAGTTTTATAAAATTGCACTCATAAAAGGAGCCAGAGCCACGTTCTTAGTTCACATTACAGGCTGATTCGCTATAGCCTGCAGTCTATGGAGAGGTAAAGAGACCTGAGAAAAATGTGACTAAAGGGAGAAATCAGGATGAAGATAACTTGCAACGAAAATTAACCTACATTATTGCCTCAGGCTGGAATGTTAATAATTGTCGATTGTAATGTTGGAAAGACATCAGATAAATGAGGGCCAGGTTTATAACATTCCAAACGGCGTTATGAGTTGGTAATGTCTGTTTTTATTTCAAAATATTAGTTTACAGAGTTCAATAAGTCATCAAACATTTGTTTTTTCCCTTCGTTCTTGAGACTAAATTAGGGGTAATATACAGTCTGAGCTAAATGGCTGCTGCTCTCATCCTGATGGAGCCTGCAGCTTCTTTCCACGATCTCTAAATATTTCTGATTGTGCAGCTCTTTCAGGAAAAAAATTTTAATACTCCCAAATGTGTATATTTACTTATTTAAATGTTAAGTAAAAACACTCCTGTACAGGGGTTCACAAAAGCAGGTTTACAGTTGTGACGACACGAAACACAACTTATTCTTATATTATTATTATTATTACTTTTCCCCCCACACAAACAACTGTAAACCTACTTTTGCCCACCCCTATATATAAGGTGCATTATAAAGCAGTTACAAAAACATAGCTTTTTAAAAAAGCTAATACTGAAAAATGCATGTACATGTAAGTCCCCATGCTTCCTTCCCACGTTCTGGGGGATCACCTTGAATACACTGAACATCTCGCGTTGGCGAGCAAAGTGGTTGTGTAGTTAGTATGTTGATCTCTCTTGTATCAATCATTCTTTCAAGGACCTTCAAAAGTAAGTTTCCGGAGTTTCTTCCCAAATAGGCATCCAATGTGAAATCAACAATCTGGCATACTAATATCAAGGAGAGTCACAGCCCCGAGTGCTGAGAACGTGTATTTAGTGCACAACCAGCTGGCTTTCCACTAAGACTGGCCAGGAGGTGTGAGGGCCAAGGCCCCCGCTCTGCTCCTCAGCCTGGCAGTGGCCACGGAGCCTGCCAAAGCTGGGAACAGGAATTGCTTTATAAATCAGACACCATATTTGTACTAGTGTTTTCTTTATTGTCATAGACTGTTATGATAGACTTTGAAAATTGTGGTTGGTAGGGCTGGATCACTAAGAGGCTTCAGAGTTCTGTGCTAAAGGGGAAAAAAAGCCAAGAAAACCCAGCCACAAACAAAAAAGGGGGAAAAAACAGCATTACTTGTCTGACCAAAGACGGGCTGGGTAAACACACTTTCTGCACACATACAATGTGATATTGTGCTTATGTCTAGCATTTGTTACCACTGGATGGGCTGATCTCTCAATAATGACTGCAGCCACGTAAGTAATTTTGCTTCACGGGTTCACTCAGTATCTATATTAGAGCTAAAACTAAGGTACTAACCTACTTATAAATGCCTGATACATCCATCCTATTTTCAGCGTTGGCAAGAGAAATGAGAAATCTGATTATCTTGGCAAGATGTGTAGAATGTCACATTAACCAATAATCCTTATCAAAGGATAACACATTTGGAAAAATCATTACTTGGCAAGGATAAGAGAAGTGTAAATCATTAGGCAGAGGAGAAGTTTTGGCAAAGTGCCTGGCACAGTGTGTGCACTTAAGAAACATTGGTTGATTCTAATGATAAGTATGGATAATGCTCGTCTCCTTCCTAAAGGTCCTCTTGTCTTCTACCTCCAAATATGCATTAATATTTCATGACAGTACTTATTCTTTAAAAAGTATTACTTTTGTAATATTATTACCCATCCTTAATAGGTAAAGTCCTATAACGCTACAAAAACAAATGTGAAATTAATAAAATAAAGATCTGCTCATTCTGTGAGTCACACTAACCTATCAGTACAATTAAGGCTGTGTGCCTTTAATAAGAGCAGTTAGCTATTCCTCTACGCCCACAAATTTTTCTCCTTCTGGCTTGACAGGTACTGAATCTCTTATAATTAACGCTACTCATTTGGAACGAGGCACCCTGTCTCCAAAAGACTTCTAAAACAGTAAAAATTCTGCCATTATTGCTCCAAACTGGTTTATCATACTATCCTGGCAGTCGCTTAGAAAGCTCAAAGGACATGCGACATCGAACAGGTGCGTTGTCACAGGCCAGGTAAGGGCAGAGGGGTTCCCTGAAGCAGCAGCAGGTGTTGCTGGACTGCCAGGGAGCAGCGCTTGGCCACCGCGTGCTCTCTCTGTCTGGGATTTGTTTTCCCGTAGGATATGAGAGAAGGTTATTACTTTTTAATAAATTATAAATTTAGTAAATATTTGTTAAAAGATTGCAAATATTGCAAAAACAGTGCAAATTTCTTGAAAATTGTAAATAAATTGCCCCAACACCATTTTTCAATAATTCAAACTATGCCCACTGATTTAAAATGATTTTATATTGTATTATGTACACACATACAATAAATTGTACTCCAAGGTCAGTGTTGTCTTTCATGGATACAACTTTGCATAATTACATCTTTACATTATCCAATCCAATTTTAAGAGCTTCTGTAGAGTTTCCTAGTTTTACTTCCAGAAGTTTTGTACATTCCTTATTAAGTTTATTTTTAGGGATTTTTTTTAAATGTTATGAATAGACTCTTTCATTTATATTTTCTGATTATTGTTTGACATGAGGGCAACTAGTAATTATTATTTATTAATTTTTACAAACCATTTTATTTTGCTTATACCTTTTCAGTTTCCTATGAATTTTCCCAAGAATACAATCACATGACATACAAATTCTGCCTTCTCCACATATACATATTTTCTTATTTCATTCTTTTGTGTAATTACATAGCTAGTACATTCTGAGTGGTAATTAACATGGGGACACTGGGCATCTTCCTTGTGTTAAGAGAAATGTCTCTGTTTTCACCATGAACTAAATGTTAGTTTGAACTGTCTCAGGTAACATCAAGAATCTAGTTTTATTTTCAAATAGATTTTAAACATCAGAAATAAAAGAAAAAAATTTGTCTATCACTTCTTAGTGTTTATGAGTTAATAATGTTTTTATCCTTTGACCTATTAAGATGAGCCATTCTTGCATTCTCAGATAAATACTAATAGTATCTGTTCTTCTTAACATTATTTATTTTCAAAATCATCTGGGCTGATCTTGCATATTTATTTTTCCAGAAGAAACACAAAGAATAATTTTTAAGACTAAGCCAATGGAATTGAAAGTTTCCTTTCATTGTAAGGATATACAATCTGGGTCAACCTAAACAGAAAATTAGAAAACAATCATTTACCTAACCAGAATTACCTTAATTAGGGATTCAGTTATGAACTAATAGATTACTTCTAGTACATGTAAATAATTGTTTGTAGATAGATTATTAAGTATTTGGGAAATAGAATAAAGAGCAGACTAATGAAAATGAAACATAAAACAAAACAAAAATGAATAGACTAGCATATTTGTTGTTACTATACCTCAAACATTATAAGGAAACAAGATTGAGTTTAAACCCACATTTTAAAATATGCATCTACTGCATAAAGCTAAGCACCTACACATTAATTATAATGAAAATGTGACACTTATAAGCAATCTGTTCTTATAGATATGAGCAATCTGCATTTTATGGATTCTATGAAGCAATTTTTTCTTTACATTTTAGATGCAATCTGAAATTAAGATGCAACTAGAATCTATGACGATTATGTTTAATTTCTTAGTCAACATTTTTTTCTTTCTTTGTGATGCATGAAATAAGAAAGTCAGTTGAAAATTGGTGGTGCCTTAGATTTGGTAAAATAAGTAAATATCACCTTTAAGGGTTATACAAACAGCTTCATCTCCCTACCTCTGCCTCTAACACAAATCCTCTTTTTCAAAAATACTATTACTATAGCTCTGGCCAGGTGGCTCAGTTGGTTGGAGCATCCTCCCATACACCAGAAGGTTGCAGGTTCCATCCCCGGTGGGGCGCATGCTGGAGGCAACCGACCGATGTTTTTCTCTCTCCCTTCCTCTCTTTCTAAAAAATTTTTTAAAAATCAATAACAATGTATCCTATTACTATATATGAATTTTCAAAAAAATAAATTGAATTCAAATTCAATTTAGATTTAAGAAATTTGAGAACTTGAGGATTTACTCTCAGATGACTGGAGATAGCCCAGGGAGCTGCAAACTAGAGGCTGGGGTATAAAGGTGGATGCCAGAATCCATGCAGGTATGCATGCACTGGAGTCACGGGGCTCTACCCAGTTTTGGGTAGAGTCAGTAAGTAAAATGATTGCAAGGCTGATGAATTTTCAAGTGACCTTATCAAGGAAGGTAAAATAGGCTGTTAATACAGTATTTCTCAATCAGAACTTGGGCATAAGAGACGTCGCTGGTGTTCTCTGTCCCATGTCCTCTCTTCTCACCCAGCTCTCCCAGAAAATGAGAAAATGGACACAGAACACCTCGCCCATCACATCATTTCCTGTTCTCCTTGCTGACCTCTTCCACACAGATGACAACAATGGACCAGTTACACTTATTCTCAACAGAGCCCTGGATCAACACATGTAGAATCGGAGATCCTACCATTACAAAGCCAAATATAATGGAAATAGCTAGCAGAGTTCTTTGACTCGAGGGAATGGTTCTAGGGCAGGGAATTCAAACTAGCAAACTAACCCACTGACTACCACAAACCATCTTTGTCTTCCTTCCAAGTGTGAATTTCAATCTCTTCTCTAAAAAGGAAAAAGAGAGAGAGAGGGAGGGAGAGAGGGAGAGAGGAAGAGAGAGAGAGAGAGAGAGAGAGAAAATAAAGAAAGAAAATAGAAAGAATATTTCCACGAACATGAATATCTCTGGTCACCATATTCAACCAACAACTTCAAAACAATTCTGCTAATTCCTTAAAACAATTCTCTTAGGCTCTTTTACAAATTCTTAAAAAAGAACAAAGTCAATAGCACTTAGCCAGTTTTAATTTCATTATGAGTAGAATCAACGAGGGCCCTTGACTTACAGCCTCAATGTGGACTCACCTTTCCCACCGCTGCTTGAAAGGCCTGTTTAATTCTCTTACACGAATCAGGTATTAATTTTGTGTCTTGACTCTCCAGACTTGTGTCTTGCAAATCTGTGTTTTCGTGGAGTTTGAAAATTCTATTAATGCAGTGAGTGTCATCTTCTGATATTCTATTGGGATCCATCTGAGAAACAAAAAAGTAAGAACATTAGAGTGTTTAATATTAACCATCCTGCTATTTAATAAAATGTGACATAAGAACAAAAAATTCATTTTTCATTTCGGCAAGTCTTTATGTTCCCAATAATTAATAGTTAATACAATTACCCCAAAATTGTTTTAAAAACACTGACTTCATTTTTATAAATTTATTTTTAATTGAATTTAGTGTGACACTGGTTAACAAAATTATATAGGTTTCAGGTAAAACATTGACTTCGAATTCATTTTTATGAGTAGCTATCATCCTCAACACAAGTGTACACATGTGATTCATGGGGAAATTGTCAAAATCGTCTGACAAGGTGAAAGTCCTCATAGAGAACAAGGGTGTCAGGAAAATCCTGTGGTCAGTGCAGGTAGAGAAAGCAGCATGCTGGAGGGGATTGTGACGCCCACTTAGATAGTCAAAGCATGAAGCCTACATGAATCAAATGAAATTAACATCATCTTTAGCCACCATGTTTGCCTGGTCTCTTTCCCAAAATAATGTGTATTTTAACAAGCCAAAGAAGAGCAAGAGAAATCCATTTCCTAGTCCCAAAGAAAACCTAAAGACAGAGCATAATTTTCCTTTCTGTTGAACCTCTTACCAGTGTTTCTCAGCCTGGAGTGGTGCGGCTGTCAGGGGTGCCTGGGAATGTGCGTGGGTGAGATTTGGTGCCACTTGTGATGAGGAGGGGTGCATGGGGTCAAGCAGACCATGGGGCCATATCTACTGAGGGGATGATAAAATTCTTGTAATGCAAGGGATTGTGCCACCCAAAATATCCCCACCAGGTTACTAGCTGGTCATCTGATTAAACCAGGTGTGAGAACAAGCATTTAAGTACTACTCTTTTCTTAAAATTCTCTGCCTACTCCTTCCAGGGCTCTGACAAGCTTCTGTAGTGTTTCAACTGCCAAGTAAAGGGTGGAGATAATTAGCTACCACTTGTTTTAATAATAATAGTTTAATTTGTTGTCCTTTTATTTAAAAAATTCAAGGTACTTCATGTGCATGTACTCATTAGTAGGTACAGACCAGATGAAAAAAATGAAAAATTACAAAAGTTTACAGTAACCAAAGCTCGGCCAATAATACCAAGTCTCCATTTGGAGGTTTAACTATCTTTTTAAAAGTAATCAGATAGTTGTTCAAATTTATTAAAGAATCATCAGATGTAAACTGGAAAGTACCCTGTCCACATCTGAAATTCTCAAGATGAAACGATAGCCTTTCAACAAGTGTGTGTCCACTAATATAAATTTTGTTATTCCAGTCTTGCAAAATATAAGGATTATCTAAAATCATGGGAAAGGGATCACTCATAAAGCGAAATTATCTGCAATCTATATTTACTTCCATATTTTCTTTAAAATAATTATTATAAATAAGAATATGTGAGGTTTTATATAAGGAAAGCTTTCAATCACGTGTGTGTTTGTCTTTTTTTAAAAAAGCTCACTTATGCCAATGTTTCCCACAAAACCAGGGAAGCCTGGGCAACTGATATGAAAGTCATTGAGTTCAGACCTCAGGAAAGAAGAATCATGCAAGGGCCTCAGTAGGCTCACCACCAGAAAACTGCTGAGCTATAGGAACAATATGGTGTCAGTGAGGAATGGCTGGTAACCTTAAAATTGGGTCAGCTCAAGTCCTGCCAACAAGCTCTTTACTGAAAGTGTAGCCCAAACACCTGCAGCGTCATGGCTCAGGGGGAACTTGTCAGGAATGCAGAATCACAGCTCTCCCCACCCCCCTCCGCTCACTGCCTGGAAATCTGCATTCTAGCTAGATCCCGGGTGATTCTGATGCCCCTTAAAGTTTAACAAGTAATGCTTTAATATGTCAAATATGTAAGTATAGATTATCTGCTATTAAAGTGACTTCAAATTTCCTTGGACACCAATTTTAAAATGTGTTCACAAGTAACAATAATTAGTTTCAAAATACTGCAGCACCTAATAATGATTAATGTTTTGAGGCAAAGAAACATAATGCAAAGATTTGGTCCCCTCTCATTAAATTGGAGGGGAGAATCTCATGCCCAGGTCCTCCCGCCAGTTTAATCTATACTCCCAAGGGTAGGGGCCAGCCGAATCTCTCCGCAAGTGTTCTAATGTGCAGTTGAGAACCATTCTTCAGAATGTATCTTGTACCCCACCTATCTCTTAACGAAGGAGTCTGGATAGAGAATTTGCATGACTAAAACATGATACTTTTTAGTCTATTTTAGTCACTAATTAGATAAGTCACATATTACAAATTAGAAATGGATATATATCTACTGTTGCAGAAATCTGAAAAGCTTTTTCAGAAAATTAAACATGCCAGATACTGGGCTAGATGCTGCAAATAAGACAGTGAGAAAACGGGCAGTCCTTACCTTCACGGCACTTACACTCCACGCAGAAACCCAGAAATTAATTTAAAAATCACAGTAAACTTAGTTACAAATGAGTTCATTGTACCTAGAAATGTCAGAAAAGATGAAATAAATCTTGAATTTCTGATTTAAAGTGGACTTTTAAAACGTATTTATTAGATGATGTAGTTCATAGGAAATGAACTCAGTCATTTCAAAAGAACTTTCCTGAAATTTAATCATGTATAGGGTTAAATGAGGCAGGATGCTTGACATTTGTGCTATTTCGTTATCTGTTTTTACAAACAGGCAGCCTGCACACCTCTACATCAGATTTTCAGTAGTGACTGCTCTCCTATTTGAGGAGCAAACAGCCAGAGAGGTTGATGTGCCTATTGGGGGGATGGGGGAGGGAGTTAAAAGGGCAACAGAGACTGAGTTTTCTGAAAAGCTTATCTCTAAACTTTGAATATAGTTGTAGGGATGTTTTTAAAAGTGCACATACATCTTACAAGCAACTTTTTGGAAGTTTTTCTGTGTGTGTGTGTGGTTTTTTTTTGTAAACCAAAGTATGAATACTATGTGGTAAGTATATGGCACAAGCCACATACTATTTTTTTCTTTTGCAAGGTTGGTGAGTGAAATCTGCACTGGATCTAGTGCTCTTTTTTCTACATCTAAGCGCTGGCGATATGCAAACATTAAGGAGGCTGATTCATTTTTAACTATGCAAACATAAGTTGAGAAGAAAATTTTTTAAGTCACTGTAATTTTTACATTATTTTGGGCATTCTTTTTAAATGCATTTAAAAACTAAATTAAACTGGGTTTTTGTTGTTGTTAAGGATTTGTATGGCTCCCCCTCCCCCCTTTAAACAAAAAAAATAAAACTAGCCCCTTTTTCTGTTTTCTTTTTACTGTAAACTGCAATGTTACCTGATACTAGATGATTTCATTCTAATTCAAATGAATTCACAAACCCCAAGCAGTTGACCCACAACTTTGGTAGAAGTCAAAAAACTATCTATTTAGTACCAAGTTCCAATACAAAAGAGCTAATATATAAGTGTAAATGTTAAATTAGTGACAGGTCAAACTGAGTCTATCCTCTTAGTGAGAGCTTTGAAAGAAGGCCTCCACCATATATAAAAGTGGAAAAAATTGTAGAGTGAACTCCCACATACCCATCATGATCTTCAGCAATTGCCAAGGCATAGCCGGTCTTGTTTCATCTCTAAATAATCATTTCCCTTCCCCTACCCCCTCCACCGTTATTCTGAAAAATTCCAGACATCATAGCATTTCATTTGTAACTACTTCAAAATGTATCCCTAAATTATTAGTTGTCCTCTAAGCATCAGACTTAGATATCATTCTCAATAAAATGCAACCAGATCCAGCAGTGTATTCTTATGAACACATTGCTCCTAATATAACTTCTTTACTGAAGGAGATGACCTTTTAAAAATGCAATACAAAATTGGGTTCAGAGTAATGGTTAATATATTTTGCATAAGTCTTAGAGAAAACCAATTTTCATGCCATTCAGGAAAATTGTACCCAGAAATATCATGACATTACATTCTCCAAATGAAAATTTCCTAGCTAGGCTAACTTACCTGTTTACTTTGGAAAAGGGCTTTACTGTAATCCATGTGACATCAAGACTACTAAGTTATGATAGGTGATCATGAGAAGGCGATACCCCTCATCCTGCCAGACCATCAATATTAAGAATTCCTACCAAGAACTAAACAACTGTAATAAGAGCCCAGCAGGTCACTCTTTCCTATGTGGCCACACCAATTTCCATGGTTCCTGCCCATCTAAACTGCTCATGGTCCTTAGAATTCATTTATTTCCTACTATTTCAGTGCTGAACGCTCCACTATTACTGCTGTGAAGACGTCCTATACCAAAGGAGTTAGAAAAGATACGTAGAGATCTAGGGCATCTTCTGGCCCTTTTCTGAACGCTGCTCTCTTGCTGGACTAAGAATTTTAAGTCTTATGTTATAGGCTTCTCCCTTACCTGGCACCATGCCATGCACATAGTCAGTGGACATTGTATGTTGAATAAATGATTCTTAACTCATATTCCACAGCACTTAATAGTGCCATGTGCAATGCAGGCATTCAATACACAAGTATTAAAGGGGAGGGGGACAACGGGCTGGATGGGAAAATGGATAAACCACTCATTCTTGACTGCAGCGTACTCCAATGAAAGAAAAACATTTCATCACTTTCATAGAGATTTGTGTTGCAAGTAAACCACTCAATGTTGTTCTTTTAGAAAAAATTATTTCAATAGATTTTTTACTACACAAACACAAATTTTCTAAAGTTTTGTTAATATTATTTCTACCTTTGTTTTAGTAGATAATCAAACTAGTTCTATAAAACGCAAACTAGTAGGTAATGACAACCTAACAGAAAGCCTATGATGTCAAGTAATGGAGTTCAGGACTCTGGCACATGTCAAAAAACCCATACAACCCAAGCACTGCCGTGTTTCGACGCATCCAGTTGGGTTTAGTAATCACCTTTGAATCTGAACACCAATGAAGTCCAAACCCAACTCTCTTTTCCCATAAAAAAAAAAAAAAGAAAGAAAAAAGAAAGAAAAATGCACAGTCAGCCCTCCACTTCCTCTGAGAAAGAGTTCACAGCACCAGACAAGAATATCTGAATGAATCCAACCAAATGCCCTGCAATTTCCAAGAAAACACAAGAGCATAAACCACCAGAACGCGTAATGTTACAAACTTACCCCTTCCTTTCTATCTCTCTGCAGTTCCAAGCTGTCTTCCTCATCTTGTAAAAGGCTATTTGCTAAAATGTACCGAGGCTAGGTCAGGGGAGAGAACTTCACCATCACCCGCGCCTGGTCCCTCCCTCGGCTCACCTTGGTGGGGAGGCGCGTGGGTCCTGCCCTCCTCTCTCCCCGCCCGAGAGCCCGGTCGCGGTCGCCAGGCCGGCTTCCTCGGGTCGCCCTGTCATTCGGCCCTTCTGGCAACTCGGGCATCGCCGCGCGCGGCTCCAGCGGCCGCCCCAGCGCTGGCAGCGCGGACCCGAGCGGACCTGCAAAGCGGCCGGCCCGGCACCCAAACCCTGGGGTGGGCGGGGAAGGAGAGAAGGGCTCGAGGCCGAAGTGAAGGCGCTTTTCTCCCCCGCTAAATAGGCATAAGTTAATTCTTAGCTCCCAGTGAGAACCAGAAGGGCGGTAAAACGCAATCGCTTCCAGAGGAGGTGCGCGGCCAATGCTGTCTCGCCGGGGGAAATTCAAACGCACCGGGCCAGGCGCGCTCAGCCTCCGCGCGCCCCGGACCGCGTGCGTGCGCGGGGAGCGGAGACCCGCGCGGCCCCCCCGCGCCAGGCTGTCCCCGAGCCGGCCCTTCCCTCCGTAGAATCGCTTCCCCCTCCGGAGCAGGCAGGAGCTGGCGAGCCGCGCCGGGCGGCCGGGCTCAGTTTCCCACAGGCGGGAGGGAGGCACGAGGTGGGCGCGCCCGGCCCGCGCCCCGGGAGGCGAGCACTCACCTGCGCTCGGAAGTACAGGAACAGGGCGACGCTGCAGACGACCTGGCCCAGCCCCAGCCCCAGGAGGGCCACGAACATGAAGCGGGAGGCGGCGGCGGGCTGGTGCGGGAGGGACGGCGCGGGCGGCGGCGCGGCGTGCAGGGGGCCCTCGTGCGGGGCGCCGGGGCCGCCGCTGCCCATCTCCTCGGCGCCGCGCAGGTACTTGGTGTAGTCTCGGCTGGCGCGGCGCATGGCGCTCCGCCCGCTGTCCCGGGCGCTCGCCGCCTTCCTGCTGCTTCCCTCAAGGGCGCGCCCGCGGCCGGCTCCGGAGGCGGCGGGCGCGGGGCCAGGCGGCCGGGACGCGGGGCGCTCAGAGCCGGGCGCTGCTCCTGGGCGCGCGGGCGAGCGGGCAGGGCGCCCGGCCGCCCCAACTCTTATAAACCGCCCCGAGCGGCCCGGCCTCGCGAGCCAATCAGCCCCGGGCGCGGCTGCCGCTTCCCCTCCCCCGCGGCTCGCCTTCCTCCCTTTCGCCCCCCTTCTCTCCCTCTCTCTCACCGAGAGGCCTCCTCCCCCGTCGGCCCTCCGAGGGGGCGGCTGTGGGCTGCTGCAGCGGTTACCCAGACCGCTTGCCCAGCCTCAGCTGCCTTTTCCGAGGGCCAAGCGACGGACCCGCGGAGATGCAGATGCCACGTCTGGGTTAAGGGGAAAGACGACCTCGGACGTTGCTCGGGCAGTTTGCAGTTCTGAGCCTCAGTCTCCCCTACAGGACTTAGCCAGCTGGAGACCCCTGAGGGCCTTCCTATCTGTTTCTCCTCCCTGTCCCTCCCACCCCACACCCCCAAAAAATAAATCAGCAAGGACCATCCTCAGGGATCCTGAGAGTGCAGTTTCTATCATGGTTCCAAAGATAAGTTCTGAATTCGTATTTTGGCAGACAGAGAGGGCCAGAACCCCTTTCCCAAATCCCTGTTTCCGCTCCCTCCAAGTGGCTTTGAGACAGTCAGGCTTTGAATGTGGCAGCGGGAAGCCTATAGACACCAGCTCTAACTTTAAAAAATAGAAGGGTACAGAGAGAGGGGTAAGACCCAGTAGCTTCATATCTACAATCATACAGGGTGTCCCCAAAAATGTATACACACTTTGAATAATTATAATTATAAAGGCAGTGTTTATTAACATACATTTCATTTTCAGAATGTAATAGAATCTATAGATATGGTGTGTATGCATTTTGGGGGGACACCCTCTATATTACGTTCTTACACAGTTTGTCATATGCCACCCAACTGCTTGGCAGTTATTTCCTTCGGTACCCAAATGATAGGAGTGGTCTGCACCCCATGTAGGCGACCCCAGGAGGGCTCGTCCAACTGTCCATCAGGAAAGACGGATGTTATACAAAGCTGGTGGTGTCGTTAAACGTTCGTTTCATTGCTAAAGAAAACTTTCCAGGACTTTTTAAAAGCCTCTATTCAGAATTGTGCCCATGGGTGAGAAAATGAAAACATGAACATTGCCCACAAATTCTGATACATCTTCAGCAGGAAGTAAAGGAGGTTCTGGCCAATTTAAACACCTAGAAAAACTTCGGATGTTTCTGCTTTTCATTAATGCTTTTTTCATCATGCTTCTTTCTGCAGGGTTCTCTAATGGGCTCTTCTACGGGCAAGGTTTATCACAAATGACACGTCTCTAAGCTGTTAAAGCTGGTGATCTCAGCTGAGCACTTAGAACTCAGCACACACTGAGGGAGAGCAACCAGGTTGGATAAAAAAGCACCTGTACAGCCCGGCCAGTGTGGCTCAGTGGTTGAGCATCAACTAGGAGATTGCCGTTCGATTCCCAGTCAGGGAACATGCCTGGGCTGCAGGCTTGGTTCCCCGTGGGGAACCTGCAGGAGGCAGCCGATCAATGACTCTCATCATTGATGTTTCTATCTCTCCCTCTCCCTCTCCCTTCCTCTCTCTGAAATCAATAAAAACATATATTTTTTAAAAAAAGCACCGGTGCAAATTAAATGATTTGTTCAAGTTCGAAAGTGCTTTTAGCATTTATATGTGTATGTATATTAGTTTGATAGGGAAAGAGGGGAAAACATTTCAAACTCTAATATACAAATAATTCATATTAATCTTCTACTCCTTGCAGTCCTGGGCTTCTTCCTACTTTCTGTTTGTGAACTTTGGGAAGTAAGGGTTGCTTTCCTCCCTTTCCTTGTCCTTCTTTTGGGAAACAATTCTATATTCCACGCTTTTTCTAAATCTTTATAAGGACCAAATACTTTTAAAATGTGTTATAACAACTAACCCACAATGATTTTACTGCACCTTTCACTTTTTCCCAATGTTTATCCATGGTTTTTATACCTTAACATCTCCATACTCAGAGTGCAAGAAGGTCCCTCAGCTCTCTGAAGCATCTTCAGGTATGTTTGGCCCTATCTATAGGACCATATATTACATCTTTATTGAGTTCTTCATGTGACACTCCTTACCGCTGAGCAGTTATTTCCCTCTGTTACCCTAAAGATGCCATCCCACTGTATTCCCATACCCATAGTCTAGATTGGAAACTCCACTTTCAGTCTACTTGTTCCTTCAAAGGTAATGAACCTTTCTTCCAGCCTATTTATTTACATACTCATTTGTCAACATTCCACTCCCCAATTAATATATAAACTCTATATTTTCAAGGACTTTATCTGTATTACTCATCACTGTATCTTCATTTTCTGGACTGTTGCCTGGTGCACAGTAAATACGTGTTGAATAAAAAATGATTGAAGGGATCCATAGAGCCTCTGCCACTACCCCAGTCAAAGCCACACTGTTTCTTACCTGAATTAGTCGCATCACCTAACTGGTCCCACTACCTCCAGTCTTGTTTGCCCCTGAACTGTTTTGTATAAAAGGTCTTTCACTTCCTTATTTCCAATCTTTCAATGACTTCTAAGTATAAAGTCTAAACTTGAGATAAAATCTTCAAATGGTCCTTCACAATCTGGCTTAAGATTCCTTTTCTACATCAGTTTCAAATACAACCCCGAGCTGTAGTGTACTTCTCTCCTATCTCCTCACCCTGGATGACTCTCCTGTCCTCCCTCTCTCAGCTCAAATGTCCCTTCTCTGGAAGTTCTTCTCTGTCCCCCCAGCCCAGGCTGGCTCCCTCTGTTCTGTGCTTTCACAGCACCCTTAACTTCCATCATGACACTCAGGCATTCATTCATTCACTCTACAGATGCGTTAGTGGGAACCCACTATATCCCAAGCACTACGCTGGACCTAGGGACAAAGTGGTGGTCAAAATAGAACATGGGGCCTACTCTCTAGTGGGAATGAAAGCATATGGAACAAATCACCTAACAAATAACTAAAATCTAAAATCGTGATAACTGTTCTTGCTTCAAAGTGCAAGAACAATGAAAACATTTTAATAATAATTGGGCCAGCACGGCCGGGCGTGGCTCAGCGGTTGAGGGTCAACCTAGGATCCAGGCGATCTGGGTTCGATTCCCGGTCAGGGCACATGCCCGGGTTGCAGGCTTGATCCCCAATGACTCTCTCATCATTGATGTTTCTGTATGTCTGTCTCTCTCTCTCCTTCCCTCTCTCTGAAATCAATAAAGATATATTTTAAAAAAATAAAAATAAAAATAATTGGGCCAAGCCTATTCTGGAGAGTCAGAGAAGGCTTCTTGGGCAATGGTAACGATTAAAACTAATCCCTAAGTAATAGCTACCCAAGGAGAAAGTGACCACGGGGCTATCTTAAACAGGATAATTGTATTATTGTAATTATTTGTTTACTATATCTTCCCTGTTGGATTTGCATGTCTTAGTGTGAATTCATTAATATATTTATCATTATATTAATATGTCACTTAATCAGTTAATTCGCTACCAAAATCAAAATAATTAAGGCCCTAGTAAACTAACATATATTAAGAGATGCTAAGACCAAGAACACAACTGAAGATTCACCTTTATATCGCCACTCAGCTACAGACAAAACATAATTAGATGAACATTTCTCAAACTGTACTTCTTGGTGCCCTGGTCTTAATTCTTTTGGAGTCAGCTAACATTTATTGGTTCATGTATTTGAAAGTGTAGGGTTAGGTTTAGACTCAGGCATGGCTGGATACAGACCTGAATGAAATGCCTTTCCCTTGAGCCAGAGGATTAAGTTAACCTAATCTGAACCGCATGGGCTGAGAGGCTGAGAGAGATCAGTTCAAAGGAAAATTAAAGTCCAGATATGAAAAAGATAAGGAGTCGATGCTGTGCTGCTGGCAGGCAAAGATAATAGTTACCCTCTATTCGTAACTCTGCTAGGCCAGCAATGTTCAAACGCCTGGCTTCCAGGGCTCCTTTACAGCCTAAAAGTTCATAAAGACCCCAAAGAACTTTTGTTTATGCGAGTTGTATTTGTAAATATTTGGCATATTAAAAATCCAAACTGGGAGATTTTGTTAACCTCTTAGCATGTTAACATAGTACAGTTTTATTTTTTTTAAACATATTTTTTTTAAAGTAGGGAGAAAAATGACACTACACATTTTTTCAAATCTCTTTAATATCTGGCTTAATAGATTCTCATATCTACTTCTGCATTTCATGTATTATAATATTGCATATCATGTAGCCTCTGGAACACCCCACTGTACACTCTAGGGAGAATGAGAATGAAAAGGGGAAATAATTCCTTCATGTTATGAAAGTCTTTGACTTCACAGCACCGCTGCGAGGATCTCAGAGACTCTTAGACATTCCCACCACACTGTGAGAATGGCTGTTTGAGACGTTAGTTGACATTCACTTAATAAAAAGAGTGATCGCACGGTCAGATTAGCTTGGAAAATACTGTGTCAAGCAACATTAGTTGTTTTATGTTTCATGCAGATCTTATCAGTGGAATTAATATACAAATATATATTATAAATCTCCTGAAAAGAGATTTGGTATTTACTATTTTCCAAAAATGTTTAATCTTTGTAGGGGTTTAGGGGTGGGGTACTTCACATATCAAGGTTTTAAGCAACAAGATTTGGTAAAAACTAGATGAGACATCTGTAGGACACAAACGGACAGTACAACACAGATGGCCTGTGTCAGTAAAATAGTAACCAGGGGACATACGGGGACTGAAAGAACAGGAAGAGGAGAGACAAGGCCATGGAGAATGTTGAAGATTGTAGCAAATTGAAAAACTGTGTTTGAACCCATTTTAAGCATCATGCTTGGCCATACAAAGCATTTCCGCAGACCTGCAGTTTTCGGTCCTTGCTGGGGCTTCATGGAGCCCCTTCAACACTGCTAGTTGATCAGATTACTCTCAACCGCCTTATCGTGGCTTATGTCACCTTCTGGTTCCTACTTCCTTTGTTGCCTCATTTTCCCCCTCCAGCCTCTCACTTTATGCCCAGCAAGGCAAAATTACTTGCACGCTCCCATTTCTTACCTCTATGCCAGGATTGCCCTTCCTCGACTTTTCCCCCCGATCACTGGCTTGTCTTCATTCAGTTAAGGCCCCAAGTCCTGATGCTCCTAGGTTGGGCTCTGTGATTCTCCATTAAATATGTGCATATGTGGATCATAGCTCTGAAACTTCTTTTTATAATCTTTCATTTACTTCTCTGTCTCACCTGCTGGACTGTAAACTCCATGAAGGAACTCATTACTTTTGTACCACTGCCTTAACACAGTGCTTAATGAATGCTTTTAAATACACGAATAAGTAAAAGAAAAGAGCATACAAATGTTTCTAGCATTTCACTATCAGAGGGCTGAGCTGAGCAGAAAGCTAAGTGTTAGAGAGGAAAGTACCCCAAATGATATCATTCTCAAAATACATTGATGGCCTAATTAAACTAGGAAAGCGTACAGCAAACTTAAGGGCATAATATGCCCAGATAATATAGAGCAATAAATATAAGTATTTTTAATGCTAATATTATACAATTTTAGTATCAAGCTTATAGAACCTAAGAAAACTTGAACTTGAGTGATTTTCAGATTTTATATTATCCTCATAGTAGCAGTTCTCAAGCTTTTTAGTCTTGGGACCTTTACACTCTCTTAAAAATCAAAGACCCCTAAAAGCTTTTAAAATGTGGGTTATATCTATCAAATATTTACCATTTTAAAAATTCAAAAAGAACATTTTTTTACTAATTTGAGGTAATATGTGAAAAACAACTATAAAAATAAAACTAACAGTGAAAAGAGTTGCATTGTTTATTTTTGCAAATTTGTTTAATAGAAGACAATTGTATTCTCCTCTGCTCTGTGCGCACGCTGATGTGATACATTGTCTTTTCTTGAGTTGTATGAAGAAAATATAGCCTCACACAAATACATGGTTAGAGAAGGGAAGAAAAGTTTAGTTGCCTTTCCAGATAATTGTGGAGTTCTCCTTTTCTATTACACCAAAACACAGCACGCGGTCATCTCTTAACCATCAGCTGCACTGTGGAATCTAAAACTGTCAGTGAGCCTTTCCTCCTCTGTTATAATAATATCCATTGGTCTGTCTTTTCCTTGAATGGATCTCTTACTCAGAGGTAATTTTGCATCAGGCATTGGTCATTTAGAAAATGTTTGTTCACTGAGCTCCACAGATCTTCCAAATATTGACATTTTTCAGTATACAATATGAAAAACCTAATTAATATCACCACTGATTTTATCACGAAAGTCTTTAGTATTGGGAAGCTAAGTTCACAGTGTCCGATAGTTCTGAAAAATTCTATTTTTTTCCTTGAAAGCTTGAATTATATCGGCAACAAATGCTGCCAATTGTTTTCCTTAAATTGACAGGCTCACTTTGTTCATTTTCCAGATAATATCTGCCAAATACCAAGTCTGAAAAGCATAGTCTGTATGGTGTTTATTTACCTTGCGCCTCAAACAATCACGTGAGTGCTTTTCCTCACAACAATCACACTTAGTTATGTAGCAGAAGCATTCACGTAACATTAAAAAGATGTTTAAGATTTAATAAACATAAGAATTTGTACTGCTTCATAGAGGATATTCTTAAGTGAAACTTGCTTTGTAAAAAAGCCATGACTTGGGTAGCAGTGAAGAATACAATGACTACCAACACAGCTTTCATATCAACTGTATTTGATTTGGCACCAGCTGTGCTAGGGCTCCAGCATTTTACCCATGCAAATGTCTACACAGTAAAAACAACAACAACAATAAAAGCAAATTATGACCTTAGTATTACTATATAGATAGCTTTAATCTTGAGGATCCCCTGAACTGGTCTCTGAGATCCCTGGGTCTCAGGACCACTTTTTAGAACCACTATCTATCAGATGGAGGTATCTTGGCAAGGCTCTAGTGCAGCCTACTTCCACTAGATACACAAACAAAGGCCTGGGGACATTAAGATCTGGGAATCATGACCCAGGGAAGAAAGTCCCATGCCCCAGAGAAAGGGAGAAGCCGAGAGGAAAGGAGGGGCCCTAGAGAGAAAAACACTGAGCATTGGGACACTGCTTGGGAGTGGGCTGTGCCCAGCCCCGCATTCTCTAGCAACCTGTTTGTCTGTTATCACCCTTAGGCCTCCAGGATTGTCTCTCCCTGGCTGGCTGATGCAGGAACTAGTGGCCTGGCTTTCTCAGGTATCTCTCATGCTGCTTTCAAATCTCCACTTAGGGATTCCTTAGAGCCCCTTCTTGAACCATCAGACCATCGCAAGGCTAGAGTTTCAATGAGAGCTCGTCAAGTTAAATATTTTATTGTTTTCTGTTAAACTTTCCCTTGAAGAAAGAGTTCTATGGTCAAAATCAACAAGCACACTTAAGCAAGCATACTATTTCCAGCAACAGTTAAAGTAAAAACAAGTTTAAAATAGGAAGCCATTGTTGGATTTTAAATATGGAAGTGGTATTGGATGGGCAATTTAAATATCTGACTCAGGGCTTAGTTGAGGTTGGATTTGAGATGTGACTGACTGGAGAAAGATAGACCTGTGAGAAGAGAGTCTAGGCATCTAAGTGAGGGGTGGTGAGCGTTAGTGGGGGCAGGGAGGGAAGATCTAATCCTGACCGATTGGGGCAGGAGGCCTGAGGAGAGGCAGTCAAGTGCTGAGTTAAGCATACTGACTAGAGCTAGTCTGTCTGGGTTCAAATAGTAACTGCACTACTTCCTGTCTATGCAACTGTGGGCAATTTACTTAACCTTTCTGAACCCTCCTTTGTAAAATAAGGATGGTAATGGGAGTGCCCACACCATAGGGTTATGGGTAAGTCTAAATAAATTAATCTAGATAAAGTGTTTAGAATAGTGCCTAACAGAGTTGGCACTATATTAGTGGTTATATTTTTTGAGTATTTAAAAGATAAAATAGATAGAACTTGATGACTGGACATGAGAGGTGGCTGGTGGGAGGATTAATACGGGAACCTCTGGCTTGGGTGCCTGGGTGGATGAAGGTACCGTGAATTCAGATGAAGAACGTAAAAGGTGTTGGTGATGCTTGGGGATGAAGTCATCGGGAAATAAGATCACACTTACACTTGCTATTTCAAATGTCATCTTGTACTGTTTAATCTATTTATCTCACTGCCTCTATGCATTTACTCATTTTTAAGTCTTTGATCTTCTTTCTTTTTATTGCATCACTTAAATATATATGTATGTATACACCTATAATACATATCTGCTATCTTTGCTGTAAACAAATATTTTAATCACATATAATATATATCCACATACATACACACACACTGCCTTTTTAATAGAGAGTAAAATAATATTTTATAATCATAACTTAGTGGTATAAAAAGTCTCTCACCCCAATATCCTCTTACTAAACAATTTAAACAAAACACTTCATAACTATTTGGTCACTGACTTTATAAATTTTCTATTTCTATAAAATTGCATTGAAACCCCCTGCCAAAGACATTGAATCTCTTTCATTTGTTCACTAAATAAGCTTTCTTTTTTTTTTTTTAATATATCTTTATTGATTTCAGAGAGAGGAAAGGAGAGGGAGAGAGAGACAGAAACATCAATGATGAGAGAGTCATTGATTGGCTGCCTCCTGCACGCCCCCGACTGGGGATCGAGCCCACAACCAGGACATGTGCCCTGACCGGGAATCGAACCCTGATCGCCTGGATCATAGGTCTATGCTCAACCGCTGAGCCACACCCGGGCAAGCTAAATAAGCATTTTTAACAGTCTGAAAAATTCCTACCAGTGCCTACCCTCATAATGTAGTAACTGAGAGAGATATTTAAGCCAAATAAAAATGTGGCTCTCTTGCTGTCTTAGAAATCCCAAGCAAATGCTACAAGTAATCAAAGAAGGTTCAACTAACCTCGGCGGGGGTGGGGGGGTTGGGGGGGTGGATTCAGGAGGTTTTCACAGTAGTCCTAATGAGTCTGGATCTTCACAGACATATAGGAGTCTGTGGAGTCAACAAAAGAAAGTTGGCATTTCTGGCCATGTGGGCAAAGGCTTGGAGGCCCGGAAAGGGTGTTGCACATTTGGGGAAAGGAGCGCATTGACTGCAGCTAAAGTGCAAGGGCCTCTGGAGGGCAAGTGACCTGATATGGTAGGTTGAGGCCAGATCTTGCACAGCCTTTTGAACTCTTGAGAGAGCTGGATTTTATCTTGTGAACATCAGGTGTCCATTGACTTCTTTTAAGCAAAGGAATAACACCAGCAGTTGACTGTTTTTAGAACATTTATTTTGACATAAATGAGGATGGTGGCACATAAGAGGAAGAAAGAAGAAATAGGAAAGTCAGTTAGATGGTAGCTGCAATTGTCCAAGCTGAAATGATGGATGCATAAATTAAGGCATAAAGGGTCAAAATGGAGAAGGGGTAACTGCTCACAGAGATATTTAGAAGGAAGAGGCAGCTTCAATGGGGGTGAGGAAGGGAGGACTGTCAAGGGTGACCGGAGTTTCTAGATGGATGTTGGAGTAGTGATGCTGTCTAAAAGAGAGAGAACACATGAGAAAAACCAGGTGTAGGAAGACTGGTGCAAAGAACAATGAGTTTTATTTTGGATATGCTGAATTTGAAGTGCCTGCTACTCCCCAATTCAATTTATTTCATGAGCGCTCTTTTTTTCCCTTTCAGAGATTAAGTATTTTGCCTCAATTACTAGGATTATTCTGTTAATCACATTTTACTATAAGTCCCAAAAGTAGCTTCCCACATCTTGCCATTTTATTTTCCTCTGACCTAATGTAGGAAAAACTTAAGTATTTTAGATCTTGTCTTCCTTGAAATGGCAATATTCCCTGACCTCCCTCTCCTCCAACATCTGGGAATGAGAATTCTCATTATTTGTCACTATTTTCAAACAACATTTGTTGTCATGGTTCATGTCTCTATGAAGAAGGCTTCTGTAAGATACTTCAAATAAGGATCCAATATCTCCATGTTTAACATATTTAACATGGAAGTTTAATCACAACATTACACTTTTGGTTAGTTACAACATTGTTGAAAGTGTGATGCCCAGCCATATATGACACACCCACAGCAAACACCATACTCAGTGGGGAAAAGCTAAAAAGTTTTCCTTTAGATCAGGGACAAGACAAGGCAGTCCAATTTCACCACTCTTATTCAACATACTGTAGGAAGTTCTAGCCACAGACATCAAATAAGTAAAAGAAATGAAAAGCATCCATCTAAATTGGTAAGGGAGAAGTAAAATGATCATTATTTGCAGACGACTACATAGAGGGAACCCTGAAGATTCCATCAAAAAACTATTAGAGCTGATAAATGAATTCAGTAAGTTAGTAGGATATAAAATTAATATTCAAAAATAAGTTGCATTTTTATACACCAATAATGAATGAACTGTCAGAGAAAGAAATTAAGAAAAAAAATGCCATTGACAATTACATCAAAAGAAATAAATTACCTAGGAATAAATTTAACTAAGGAGGTAAAAGACTTGTACTCAGAAAGTTGTAAGACACTGAAGAAAGAAATTGGAGAAGATACAAATAAATGGAGGCATATTTTATGCTCATGTAGAGAATTAACATAATTAAAATGTCCATACTACCCAAAGCAATCCAGAGATTTAATGCAATCCCTATCAAAATGCCATTTTTCATAGAACTAAAACAAATCATTCTAAAATTTATATGGAAAACAAAAGACCCCCAAGAACAACAACAATTTTTAGAAAAAGAACAAAGTTGGAGCTACCATGCTACCTGATATCAAACTATACCACAAGTCTATAGTAATCAAAACAACATGGTATCTGCATAACAGCAGACACATAGATCAATTGAACAGAATAGAGAGCCCAGAAATAAACCCACCCCTGTGTGGTCAATTAATCTATGACAAAGGAGGCAAGAACATACAATGGGGCAAAGACATTTCATTCAATAAATGCAGTTGGGGAAAATGGACAGGTGCATACAAAAAAATAAAGTGACTACCTTCTTACACCATATACAAGAATAAACTCAAAATGGATTTAAGGCTTGAATGTAAGACTAGAAACCATAAAACTCCTAGAAGAAAAGAGGCAGTAAACTCTAACATTGTGCTTAGAAATATTTTTTCTGAGTTTACTGCCTGTTTTCTCCTAGGAGTGTTATGGTTTCTAGTCTTACATTTAAGTCTTTAATCCATTTCTGAAGATACTCAAATGAGACTTTATTCTAATTAATATGTATTGAACCCCTGAGCAAATGTTATATCAATTCTGTCTGACTACAGATCTTAGGTTCTTTCTGTTATATCAAGCGGCCTCTCATTAAATAGTACATGGGTTCTACCAAGGTCTCCATGCAAAATAAAGGCTAGAAATAAGTGATTGTTTAACATGCATGTGTCCAGGCTCTACTACAGAGTGAAAACTTTAGAAATCTATCATAAAACAAAATGGTTAAAAACAGGGGCTCTGGATCTGTGAGTCCTCTGATTAAATCAAGGTTCTGCCACTTACTGGTTGGGTGGCCTATGTTTCTATGCCTTAGTTAACTCTTTTGAAAATAAAGAAAACAACATTTACCCTACAGGGCTGTGATGAATACAATATGACTCAACATATCCAAAATCTTTAAGATAGTGTAAAATATATACATATTACTGTTCCTACCATTCTCGTTGGAGTTGTTGTTACTAGGACTCCTGCACAGCATCATTTATCTGCCAGTTAGGTTTCTGTTGACATCAGTCAGTATGAAAATAAGAGGAAGGGCACTGAGAAAAAAGGTTGTCCCAAAGTCTATGCATTTTACTTAGTGGCAAAGATTAGGAATCTTAGAAGAATAGTCATTTCAGGTTCTTATCTTTAAACATAAATCCAGTGTGCATGAAAGAGACCAAAGAACTGAAGCAATGAAATCTCCTCCGTAGTAAAGAATAGCCAGCTGCAGTTAAAAATGATCAGTGAGAACACTGGAGGATTCGGAAGAATTACCAAACACGTAAGGAACACACACAGTAGGATGGCTGCAGGGTCACAGGACAGGGTGGCCGCAGGGCTGCAGAGCCGGTGAGCCTCAGTGACGCACTGGCCCCGTCCAGCCCCATAGAGCTAACGATAACAAGACCTTGAGAGAACGCTGGAGTACGTCACCATGCCCTGCTTACTCAAGCAGAGGCATTCTACGGAAATATTTCTATCATGGTTATCATTCTCAAGGTGTGGGTGTGATAAAAGGTAAACTTAATCTTTCTATCTGGAAAATTCTCTCATTTTGCAATGGTAAAATATTTTTGAGAAAAAAAATTGAGAAGTATGTAAAATAACTGTTAGGAATAAGTCACCCATTTGCCTGTGTTAATACGTTCAACCCTATTTTTTCTTATGATTAGCATACCACAGAACAAGTGGGCAGACAACTCTATAACCTCATTTTATTTCTGACATTTGCATTTATATTTGACATTTATACTTTCTATACACCATTGTAAGAGAAATTGTATGATTCATCTGTAAAGGCGATTGTAAGAATATGGAATTCCTTAATATTTTCATAGAGAAATTGTCATTTCTAAGAGCCAACCCTTTTGAACTCGGGGGAATTCACCAATAAAATCCGCCGCCTTGAAAGGCAAATGTCTGTTGTTGGAATTATCAAGCCCAACATAGAGTGAGTCCTGGTGGATATGTTGTGGAGTGGATTAATCCTAAAATGGGTAGTTAATCTGGGTAATCTTTAAGTTTGTTTCCAGTCCTGAGATAGAAATTAGCAACCTTAAATGGCCCTTCCAGGCATTATAGGATGAAGTTTGCAAAATGTTTTGAAATAAAAATATTCCATATGAACCCATATTTATTTGTCTGTTAACGACATTTGCTCTGTCCAGTAGAACATTCTGCCCTGATGAGACTGCCCTATATTTGTGCTGCCCAATATGGTAGCCATTAGTCTCATGTAGCTATGGAGCACGTAAAATGCTCCTAGTGCAACTGAAGAACGAATTTCCTCAGTTTCTCACCAGTCACTAAGGCTCTCCTTATTGGAGAGCACAGATCTATATTGTATTCATTTTTTTAATATCTAATTTATATCTGCTTACTAGTATTTTGAATTTAAAACACTGTTCACAGAAACTGAGGATCAGTACCATGCAGTGACTCTAAAGAAAGCCCAAGCGAGTAGAGCTCTTTTAGGGCTGAGCAGAAAATTTACTTTCACTCTGATCCCAGAGCCTTGCAAGCACAGTGCCTGCCACACAGTAGCTGTCAACAAGCATTATGCAAATTTCTTTGAATTCCTTTGAATCTCTTAATTCAAAGTCAAATATTCAATTCACTCAATCCCATAGGCTTCTTTTAAAGATAGTACCAGTTTCTTATTTCATTTTCACTGTGCCAAATGTCCAAGGATACTAAAAGTTCAAGAACTTCATGAACCAGCTCAGCACATGAACTCAGAGATTAGTCAACAGCTTAAACAAACAAGGCTGGCCAGCTGGTCCCTGCTCTATTTTACCACAGTCTGGGGCAGGGACAAAGACATTTAGAAAAGAATTTGAGAGTGTTTCTCTTGCCTCATCACCCATCCCCCTCACTCCAAACCCATCAGTTTAATCTGCAAAGTGTTTGACTGATGATAAGTGAGATAGTAGCTGGTCTTGGGACCTCTGCAGTCACCCCACAATTGTGTTCAGGAAGGTCTCTCTCCATGGGACCTGGTGAACCCATGTCGTGCAGAGCCCCTTCCCAGGGAGACGCAGCCTGCTTCCCTGTGCCTCCCCACCATAGACCTGAGCCACAGGGTTCTCACTTTCGTGTTGTTTAATGTTCTAGAGGGGCAGTTCTGCAATACCAAGAAGAGCTTAGACAAATAAACATAATCAGGACAAACTATAATTAATGGGCTCCACCACATAGCCAAACTGCCCAACTCCATAGTTTCAAGATTATTTTGGATTCACCATAGAACATAGAACTTGCTTTTTCGGTAAGCCATTTAGAAGGAGAGCAGGTCTGACCTGGGTTGGGATTGAGTGGGAGGTTCCTTCAGTACCTACTGTTAGAAAGGAGTCTTGCATGCAATGCTTGCTGGTTGATTTTCTTCACCCCTCTCTCACTGGGGCAAAGAGTTGAGGACCCCAGATCTACAGACACCAGAGATGGGCAAATACTGCTATTCCAGAGATTACCATAGTCAGAACTGAACGCACTTTGTTATGGGTTGAATTGTGTACTCACCAAAATTTGTATGTTTTGAAGTCCTAACCTCGGGATGTGACTGTATTTGGAGTCAGGATCTTTACAGAGGTAATTCAGTTAAAATAAGGTCATTAGGATGGGCCCTAATCTGATACGACTGGCCTCCTTGTAAGAAGAGGAAATTTGGACACATCCATACAAAGGAAAGATGTGAAGACACAAGGAGAAGACCACCATCTACGAGCCAAAGAGAGAAGCCTAGAAAAGATCTCCCTGGTGGCTATCAGAAAAAGCCAACCCTGCTAACAGCTTGATCTCAGATTCTTAGCCTCCAGAACTATGAAAAAACAAATATCTGGTGTTTAAACCACCAGTCCATGGTACTTTGTTACAGGAGCCCTAATACAGGTTCCTCCAGCCCATCTCTGTAGGGCCACAAACTTTTTAGTAGGGGTATGATCTCTTGACTGACACATTCTTTTACTATCTTGAATAGCCAGAAATAAGACTCCTCCGCTCCGCGTTAGAGCTATTTTCCTACCCTGAACACTTTTATCCAAAATGTAGCAAGTTAGTCATGGCAATTAATTTGATCTCTCTCTCCCTTTGCTCCCTCCTTACCCATTTCCCAGAATAAATGAGTCTTCAGAGCCCCAGAAAACATCCCCAAAATCCAGCCTGCCCCCAGGGAGGCCAAGATCTGAGGGGTTTCCAGAGCTTAGGTCAATTCCTCCCATCTTGGCCTTAGGAAAGCCCAGGCTGCCATGGAAAGTAGCTCTTACCGAATGCTTCTGATCCAAATAATATTTTGTCAGGATCCATGGGAGTAGCATACTTTCTCCATAGAACACTCTCTTCCATATACTGTCCCCAAATAGTCAAAATGATTAAGGAAATGAATTGTATTGCTTTAGTTTTCCTTAGAAGATGTGATGTTTTTATCTTCTTTCCCATCACAAGTATGTGATTCCTTTCAATATTCAGTATTGCCCTGTTATTACCACTATATTAAAGAGTTGGCCATACTTTGAGAATCCCAAAGGCCACTACAGACCCCGGGAAATTTTCCTGCCTTCTCCTGAAACCTATCTTAGTCTAGACTCTAGATCTATATCCCTGAGAGAGACCTCAGGGCTTAAGAGTAGGGGTCAGAACAAAGTGCAAGATAAGAAAACATTCAGCTTAGACTGTTTCTGGCTTTTTAAAAATTTGTCATTGAATCCATCAGCATCTAGCACTGAGCAATGTCTGAGAGGCCGTGGGAGAAGCAGATCAACTCTAGTCCTCAGGGGTTCCATCATCTATAATGGTGGTGGGGTATATTGAAAGGGAACCTGAACAGGGAAGGGTGGTGAGAAATAGGAAATTTATTACCAGAGCTGGGCCCTTGGGAAAGTACTTGAGCCACCTCACTAGTAAAGCACTTGCCAGAAAAACCATTTCTTGCAGCACTAAATTGTCCTTGCTCTGTCCTTGTAATTAAACAGACAATAAGAGCACAGCAGTATTCAGTAGCCCAAATTGCCCATCCCTCAGATTTATTAACTCTTCAGGGAGACAAGTGAGCATCCTTTCCTCACAGTTCTCAGGGAGGAAATGGCCACACATTTTACCTGAGGAGCTCATTTCAAGTATTGAAAAACATTTTCCATCATTAAGTTCTTACTGTGTATGGTGACAGATGTTTACTAGACTAATCATGGTGATTATTTCACAATATATACAAATATCAAATCATTATGTTGTATACTTGAAACTAATATAACTTGATATATCAATTATACCTCAATTTAAAAAATACCTGACCAATACTAGTCAAAATTGTCAAGGTCACCAAAAACAAAGAAAGTCAAGGAAACTGTCACAGGAAAGAGTATCCTTAAAGAAATAGGACACTAATTGTAATATGCTATCGTGGATGGGAACCCCAAATAGAAAAAGCACACTAGGTAAAAATTAAGTAAGCCTGAATAAACTATAGACTGTAGCGAATAATACTGTATCAATATTGGTTCATTAATTATAACAAATGTACCATACTAATATAAGATGTTAATAATTAGGCAAATTGGGTGAAGAGGCATATATGGGAATTCTCTGTACTATCTTCTCAATTGTTTTGTAAATTTAAAACTGTTCTAAATTAAAGCTTATTTTTATTTATTTATTTTTTTAAATATATCTTTATTGATTTCAGAGAGAGGAAAGGAGAGGGAGAGAGAGAGATAGAAACATCAATGATGAGAGAGTCATTGATCGGCTGCCTCCTGCACGCCCCAGACTGAGGATTGAGCCCGCAACCCGGGCATGTGCCCTGACCGGGAATCGAACCCCGATCGCCTGGATCCTAGGCCGACACTCAACCACTGAGCCACGCCCGGCCACGCAATTAAAGCTTATTTATAAAAAAAGTTCTTCTTTATAATTGACCAAATCCATCACACTGTAATTTTAATGACTTTCAATATGTTTATTATAAAATTTTACTTTAATATAAAAGCAATATATCCCTATATGAAAAAACATTAAGAAGAAAGTAATCACTCATAGTCTCTCGCTGGTGAAAATCCATATAAATAGCATATGACTATCTGTGTATATTTACATAAATATGTTTACATTATGTAGCTTGTACTGTACCTACACTTTTGGGTCCTGTTCAATTTACTTCATATTGTTATAACTATTCCTACTCATCAATAAATACTCTTCACAAATATTGCCTTCATAAGTAAAGGTCTCAACCTATTTCTTTTGTTGCCATGTTTATTTTAACATCCACACCAATTTGGTGACACTGAAAATAAGTCATTAAGCTTTGATTTTATATTACAAATTATTTGACTATCAGATAACCTCATCCTCTCTCTAAAACCCACTCAACCACTAAAGCTCATGGGTCGAGGTCAAGGTAGAAAGAAATAAGGTTCTAAAGATGGGGCACATGTTAAATAGATCATTTTTTTCAACTTATGATTCAGTGGTTTGTTCTTTAGGGACAGAAAATATCCATAGTATAAAAGCAGCCACAACAAAGTGTCCTATTTTCCACTTTAATGGCTGCACCCCATAATTTTCTTAGCCATTGCCCATTGCTGAACATTAAAATTGTTTCCAACTTTTGGCTCTTGTATATAAAGATGTGATGAACTATACTGGCTATGAACTTTCACTGGTTTCCATATTTTGCCTTTAGGCTATATTCCTAGAAGAATTATTCTATGAAAAGGTAAAATTTTATATATTACCTCATATATCAAGCTGTAATTTATACTCTTGCAACCAACATCATCTTCAAAGAGCATAACCTTTCATATTCTTAAAGCGAGCCATTCAACTTCCTCCTCACCAGACTCAGCAACTTCACTTTCTTTAAACTTTAAGCTCCTCCTGAAGGAGTGAAAAGATTCTAGGCTCCCAAGGGATACATAATTTATTTGGATGGAGAAATTTGCATACTACAAGACTCTTCAAATATGATGGAAGAGCCTTTGGAGTTCCTTCTCCCCAAAATCACACACGGCCTTCACAGACTGCTCTCAAATGTATTCTCTCCCTAATTTTGGAAGACTGCTGTCCCTATCTCAACAATAAAAAAGAGAAAACAGACACAGTGAACACACTGACTGACCAAGAAGTTAGCGAGATTGTACACAAATATACATACAAAGACAATGGGACTGAATATTTTAAATCGAGACCATGCCATTAATATACATTTAAGTCTCTTAACAGATAGTAATTATTCAACAAATATGCACTGAGAGTCTGCGGTATGCCAGGCACTGTGGTAGATGTTGGGCATAGGATGGCAAACAGCATAGACATAGCCTCCACCCACGTGGAGCTTAGTTTATGTGGGCAAGTGAGTATGTGTAAGAAGTACCATGAAGCCAGATGGGGAAGCCTGTGGACAACGCAATGCAACTTGACCTTTCAATCCCAGCCTAGCCAGCCCCACTGCCAAGTCTTCCCACACTCAGAAGAGAAGTCTTTGTGAGTTTATCTTCCCTGTGCTCAACATGCTATGAAGGAGAGGCGATACAGAGAGCAGAGGCAAAGCCCTGGATATAACTGAGACACCAAATCTGGAAAGAGCCGAAAAGATGACTTTCCCCCACCCCTCTCAGGCCGCACATTCAATGCTTCCATGAAGGTAGAGGGTAAACAGGAAAACTCACCACCACCCTGGCTGTGACCTACTATCTGCAAGGCCAGACTGGCAGGTTTCCTATGCAAATACATTCGCCTCACTGTGTGTCTAGGGCAGGTTTTATTTGCAGAGCAACTGACCAAATCCTGGGGCGCTAGGCAAGCCCAGGCCTTCGTGGACCCCAGGTCTTCCAGAGCATGTCTGCTCATACTGCCAGTCTGTCCAAGGGTGTTTTCTGTCTGTTTCTTTGCTTGTCTGTTTGTCTTCTCTTCAAATCTTTAGCAATTCAATAATAAACACCAGAAACTTAACTCCACTCAAAACATTCACAAACACAAAGCAACCATGCTTAATGGCATTGAAGAGAAGGAAGTGGGGCTGGGGGAAACAGGGTGTTGGTGGGTGTTCCCAGTTCCTATGGTCACAGTCTAGCCACAGCCTTAAAACACACGGTATCGGGTTCTCAACTAGCCCCCTCGGCGGGAAGAGCTGGGAGTTTCTGACCTCCTTTGGGGTTAAGGCTGCTGGTCTCAGTCTGTGCGTAAGCGAGTGGTCACAGTCCTTAATTGCAAAGGGGAAGTGGTCAGAAAACACACTCTGTCCTGGTGAGATTGATAACTTGTAAGATATCTTGGAAGGATGTCAGGAAGTAACAATGAGGTTGTATGTGAAACTAAATATACATGTATCACTTGCATGTTTGCTTATTATTTCCAACATATTCTGAAAAGGAAAAAAAAAAAGCAGAGGGGAAGGAGTTTGAGATGGAATCCATAACAGAAACCAATAGTATTCTCTACTGTTTCCTTTCTTTGGTGAAGAGACCACTTTGAAATAATAATGCTTAACATTAAGTCCAACACTGACTATGTTCTGGTTACTACTCAATGCATTTTCTATGTATTGACGCTGTTAAATTAAAAGAGTTCTCTGTCCCCATTGTACAGACAATAAAGCTGAGGCCCAGAAAGTTAAGTCACACCCACGGTCACAAAGATCTAGTAAGTAGTATAAGCAGGATTTGTCCCCAGGCACATGGCTCCAGGTTCCATGCACTTAACAATTATACCATAAACCTGAATAAGTGCCATCAAGCTGAAAACCAACTTATCCCAGAGAAAAGAGATACACATTTTTAATCATGCTGCTAATGAAGTTGTTGCTATCAAGATCAAGTTACAAGGTCCAGGAGTGGTTTTAAATTTAAAACTAAAAGCATATTTCTTTTGTGCTGCCTTTCTTAAGACAAAAGAGAAATGAAATAGTCTTTGACCATATGAAACTTCCAGTTCGACAATGAATAATGTTTTGTTTGGTGCCACCTTGTTATTTGAGCTACTGTTTTGTTACCTGATCTGAGGTGAAGGAATTGTCAGGATATGCTGTATTATCAATTGCTAAAGTTCTAAGTAATTAAGTCTAGAAACAAAATAAAACCTCATTAGCTGGTAGACAGTGAAATTGAGACCACAAAGCACATTTGGTGATCATAGGCCTACACTTCATCTTCCAATAAAGACATGAGAAAGAGTTTCTCCAGCTTTATGAGCTGACTCTGTTTAAAATGAAAGTCGAGAGCAAGGCTCCAGGTCTTTGCTTTTTGTGCCTAAAGGTTGATGAATTTTTTGGAGCCTACTTGGAAGCCTTCATTGGAGTGGCCTAGAGACTGCATTCAATCCAGCAAAAACTTGAGTACTTACTGTAAAAAGAAGATTATTCTTTATGTTGTTGAGGACACACAGAAGTTGACGAGACAAAGGCCCTGTCCCCCAAGAACTCAAGGGGATAACAGAGTCATAATTGTCCCTGGGATTTCAAGTTAGAGAGGAAGTAATTCTGTTTGAAAGGATGGGTAAAATGTCTTTGGGGAATGTGAGGTTTGAACTGGATTTTGTGAGTAGACTGTCAATAGGCAAATAAGGGAAAAGAAGGAAGTTTTAGGTCAAAGAAACACCAAGACTAAGACCCCAAGTGTGAGAGAATACACTCTGAATCCTGGGTGAAGAGGGTAAACCAACCTACCTGGGAGCCCAGAATATGTGTGTGTTTGAGCGTGCGCTCGGGCCCACACGCACGTGCACGCAGCCACACACTCGCACATGCCTGCAGGCACCTGTGCATGGGGACAAAAGGAGAGGGTGCTCTAACAAGGTCTGAAAATATAAGCAGGGCAATGTCATGTGTGGTAAAGGATGAGCAACTTTATTCTACGTGCCAAGGCGGTGGACGGTCATCCAAGTTTCTGAGCAGTTGAATGATACGATTAGGACTTTAAGAAGAATTGAAATGTCTTTCAGGAAGTGCACCCCAGTTGCAGGTCATAACGACCCTAGTTGTCAGACCCAGAGGATGCCTTGGGTAATAGCATCCCTGAAGTCTCTCTCTGGCTTCAGCGTAGGCCTACAGACTATAGGACAGATGGACAGGGTCAATTTGGCACTGGCTTCTCCCTGGGAAATAATAATATAATCAGCATTTCACCAACAGTGTGATATGGCGGACCAGTAGTTACTGTGTGATATTGAGATTACATCGCACCCCTCACCCCACACTGATGAGCTCATACATTTTCATGGAGCATAAAGCCCAGAACAAGATTTCATTGACTCGGAGGCTGTAGAGGTTGGTGTTAAATGGAGCTTATGCTCCAGACTCAGACACAGAAGTTCATACGTGAGCCTCAGACCCCAATATCTAGGTGATCCTGACAGTGGATTAGTCTGCTAGGGCTGCCATGACAGGGTACCACACGCTGGGCGGCTTACACAACAGAAATTTCTCATCTTGCAGATTTGGAGGCTGGAAGTCTAGGAACAAGGTGTCAGCAGGGTTGGTTCCTTCTGAGAGCTGTGAGGGAGGATCAGCTCCTGGCCTCTCTCCTTGGCTTTGAGGGTTGCCTTCATGATCCCATGGTGTTCTCTGTGTCCAAATTTACCCTGCTGATAAGGACAACAGTTTATTGGACTAGGCCCCACCCTAATGGTCTCATTTTACCTTAATTACGTTTAGAGATCCCCCATCTCCAAATAGGATCACACTGAGGGTTAGGACACTTCAATGTGAATTTTAAGGATACACAATTCAACACATAATTTGTGAGATGTCACTAGTAATATCAACCGCCCATTGTAAATGTTATGAGAAATAAGTGGCTCGGGCTTATGAATTGCTTTTAAATTAAAAGTGCTTGATACACAGTAAGTGCTCAGTGCATAATAGCTAGTGTTACGCAAATTAACAAAGGGATGTAGAATGTTCTATATCCCTGCCCCTCTGTCCTGATGGCTCATGCCTTGCTCCCAGAGGAAAGTTGGGCTGATTGATATACAAGCAACCCCTCAAAATTCCAAGACATTCATTATGAAAGTGGTCACAACGGCTCTTAACTGACCTTTCACAACTTTGAATGCACATATTCTTCACTGAGCAAAGTTTCCTATTATAAAATGAAAAAAGGACACAGGCAGTTACTTTAATTTTTTTTTCTCAGAAAACATAAGCCTCACTGCACTTTTAAATGCAGACTGACAGCAGCCTGATTGATGAGCTTGTATAACCAAGGCCAAATGGAGCTGCAATGTTGTGGCTCACTCTGCCTTAGCATCCCTCCTGCTGGATAAGAGAGCCAGGACAGCCCTGGGAAACAGACTGTGTTTAACTGCCAGTGCCGACTCAGCAGCAAGCGTGCAAGCATGGTTATTTGTGGGAGGCATGAAGAGTGGCTATTATTTTAAAAGAAATTCTCATAGAAAGAATGTTGGATTTAAAATAAATAAATGGGCTCATGGAAGCTGAATAAAACTGCAATATAAGTCAAATGCTGAGCATTAGACCGTGTCCATCCACTACACATGAAAACAGCTGTCACAGTTCTGTGCCTTCAGTACTTTCAAGATTCACATAATAATAATTGCAGTAAAACAGAGTGCTTCTAAAATAACAGTTCATTTAATTCATAATGCCTACTTTGTAATTTGGGACTGTAGCTTGGATTGGGCATGGCACATCACTGATTCTATTGATAGGCAAGATACATGTACCTGTTTTGTAGATTTCTTTTTTCATTTTAACATCCCCCAAATTAGCATGTATCTTAAAAATGATGTGATAAAAAGCATTGTGTCATAATTCAATTGTCAGCACTTTTTTCTTAGTGGTACATAAATACTGCCAGGCTAACAATGGTAACAGATTCAAAGTAACGTGGTAGTGATTGTAAAGTTACTTGAGTTTCCTTTGAGAATAGAAGCATGACTTGTGTCATCCTCCTTATATCCCCCTATATTTCTCCTTCTAGACTTATATTGTGGCATAAGTAAGAATATCCTCAAGATACAAATGTAAAAAAACATGGATGCAGAGATTAGGGATCTAAATATCACGCTGCAAATTAGCAGTGAGTACTTTAGACTCAACAATAGTGGAGTGGATCTAATAAGTCATGCAGGTGAAGACTGTGATATGGTAAAAGGGTAACGATGGAGGTGCTTGTGTGTGTACTGTGTCACTGTGCATTTGTATCTTCAGGGCCATAGCATATCCTGGGAATTGGAAAGGAGAAAGAAGCTGAAACAATATAAGCAGAAAGTGCCAGATATAAGACACCTGAGCAACAGAGACAGTTGTTGAGGCCCTGAGCCTCAAAGAAAAGTCAGACCCCAGCCTTTTTATTGTGCAAATACACTGTTCCCAACTGTAGCTTTCTCTACAGATTTCAGCTCCACAAAGGGGACCATGCAATTTTAGGTCCTTATAGTTAGAAGAGCTGGACCTATCAATTAGCGTGTAATAAACATCTCCTCTCTTAAGGAAACTTTAAAACATTTCTGTTATGGTATCTACCATATGCTCGTGGAGAAGAAAAAAAGGTGGATAAACTCATACCCAAGCTCCAGGAAAATTCTTCCAGCAGAACTAAGGCCTCTAGTGTCAACGAAAGTCAAAATAAAATTTTAACTTGTTCACACAAATTGAGGAGTTATCAGTCCTGTAAGTACAACTGCTTCCTTTAAGTTAATGACTCTTTTTGTTTATGTTGTAATTACATCCAGAAGTAGAATTTTATTTTATTATTTTTTAAATTTATCTTTATTGTTGAAAGTATTACACATGTCCCCTTTTCTTCCCCCACTAACTCCCCTCCCCCCCTCCTGCACCCTCCCCAGGCTTTCACCACATTATTGTCTGTGTCCATGGGTTATGCATATATGCATATATGTTCTTTGGTTAATCTCTTCCCACCTTCCCTCTTCTTTCCCTCTGATATATGCCAGTCTGTTGCATGCTTCAGTGTTTCTGGGTCTATTTGTTCATCAGTTTATTTTGTTTATTAAGTTCCACATGTAAGTGAGATCATGTGATACTTGTCTTTCTCTAATTGGCATATTTCACTTAGCATAGTACTCTCCAGGTCCATCCATGCTGTCTCGAAGAGTAAGAGATCCTTCTTTTTTATAGCTGCATAGCATTCCATTATGTAAATGTACCTCAGAATAGCTGCAGCAATCTTGAGGAAGAAGAATAAAGTTGCAGGGATCACAATACCAGATATCAAGTTATACTACAAAGCCACTGTAATCACAACAGCCTGGTACTGGCACAAGAACAGGCATATAGATCAATGGAACAGAACAGAGAACCTAGAAATTGACCCAAGCCATTATGCTCAATTAATATTTGACAAAGGAAGCAAGAGCATACAATGGAGTAAAGACAGTCTCTTCAATAAATGGTGTGGGCAAAATTGGACAATTTAGTGACTCTTAATGCTTCTTCTCTCTACTGAAGTAACCCTATGTTACACTAGCCTAAACAATAACATTTTCTGGTTTTTGGCCCTGTCTAAGGCATTGTCTAACATTGTTTGTCAGACATAAATCTATTTAAGATTTTTAAAAAAAAAAAAAGAAAACAAGTGTATTTTAAAACAGAGAAAGGATAGGTTCACCATATGACCCAAGGGAATCTACACTTCATGGTCTTCTTTCTCCAGCTATGAAAGAAATGGAAATAATAGCAATCATTTAAGAAAGCGTCTTCAAGCCCAGCTGGACGTGACTCAGTGGTTGAGCATCAGCCTAGGATCCAGGAGATTGCAGTTCAATTCCTGGTCAGGACACATGCCCGGGTTGCAGGCTCAATCCCCAGTCAGGGGCGTGCAGGAGGCAGCTGATCAATGACTCTCTCATCATTGATGTTTCTCTCTCTCTCTCTTCCTCTCCCTTCCTCTCTCTGAAATCAATAAAGATTTTTTTAAAAAAGTGTCTTCAAGACAGCCTAAGAAGGACAATATAATTGTAGAAGACATATTTTAAATAAAATAATGTAAGTTCATTTTGTTACCACCTTTCCTCCTTTTTTACATTTTCTCCTTCCTACTTCCCGTGTACACAGGAGGCTTCCCTCCCATCTCCATGCTTTATTACTTGTTACATATATAGTTGAACAGCTATCTACTGGGAACATTAGATGTCAAGCAGTCTGCTAGGCTCTAGGGATATAATACTGAAGAAAATAAAGAGTCTCTGCAATTTGGAGCTTAAGCCAATTACTAGTTTAGAGGGCCAATTCCCACCTCTAGCTCTTCTGTGAATTTTCTCAGTGAGCATTTCTCCTTGAGTTTGTAAAGCAAACATGAATGTAGTCCTAGGTGTTTATGATAGAAATTCTAGTAAAATGGAGTTTCCAACTGAGAAGAGTATCTCTCCCATCTCTGCCTGGGGCCTCCTGTTTTTGCTTAGCATCTGTAAGTGTCATTGTCATACAATATGGATGTGAAAAGTGCCTAATAACCTACAGAGATCTGTAACACTCCTCTTGTTATTCCTGCACTATGATTATTAGCTCTATATCCCCAGCACTGTTTTTTCAAGACTGGAAGAGATCCTGGCTTCATTATTCTTAGTTATAGAACACTTTCTGAAGCTTTCATCTGGAAACAAAGTGAATTTCAACAGCCTAAAGGAACTGAGATAGAAAAAAGACAAAATGGAAACCAGAAAAGCTGGTTTAAAGTGGAACCATGTAGATGAAATAGATCTAAGCTGAACATGAGGTGTGAGGTCTTGAACTAGTAGCAATCTACTGCATGATACACATTTTTATTTAGATATTTACATCCTATAAATTCCATGTATTGTCTTGAGAAATGTGATTTGCGATGAGAAAGACCAGGATAAGTGGTCTATTACTTTATGTGTCATTACAGACTTGGGATAGAACCACAAACCAGAAACAGAGAAGCCAGACAAGTTCACGACCCATCAGCAATACCACTATCAGCCATTATCATTAACTACACTTTCTCTTGCCTACCGCCAAAACCCCGCTAAAGCAGAGTTTGCCTGAAATATCATGCAACGATTTAGATTTTCCTTTTTCACCATTCTGAATTTTTTTTATAGCATCAGCCACACAAGCTAGAGCCCTGGGCAGCATATGGCTGACATGTGATTGGAAGCCTCACAAACTCTTTTGCTTTGAACAAAAAATTGGGGCTTTTTCCTCACCTTTGAGGGGTCCCACAAAGAGAACTTTCAGCAGCATCTTTCCAGCAACTCAATATTCCTTCAAAAGACTTCTAAGCCCACAGAGAGGGAAGGAGGGTAAATGGTAGGTTGCTAGAAAGGGAGGTCGGTTGAAAGATAAATAACTGAAAGAGAAGATGCAGTATTCTGAGGGGGGCGGGGCTGCAGATAGGGCTCAGCAGACTCATGTGGACTTGGTGAAGAGAGACGGGAGGAAGGAAAGAAGGTGGAGAGGAGGGAGGGAGGAAGTGGGTTAGTACTAGCCTCCCATATCTTACAACCCAGAGGAGGAGAGAGATAATCAGATAAAATCCCTCTAGTGTAAAATCACAACTGTGATAATGGCTGGAAAGGAGCCCTCTGACTGATAACTCGCACATTTGACAAGAGGAGCCTGATTCCTTCTGAGCAGGCAGAGAAGGCTTCTCCCAGGAAGTGATGCTCAAGCTGATAGAGGAACACTACGCTTTGACCACGAAATTATGCCGGGGAGGAAGCCTCAGGCAGAGGAACAGCATGCGCAAAGGCCATGTGGCTGGATGAATCACGGCCTACCTGAAGAATGAAAGAAAAGCAGAGTTGATGGGTCCCAGAGGACAGAGGGGTGAGTGGGGGAGAGGAGGCTTCACAGAAGCTTGATCACACAGGGCAGGTCAGACGGCAAAAGATTTTTGTCTTCATCCTAAGGAAATGGGAAAACCCAAAGGGTTTTAAGCACAGAACAGACTTTTTTTAAGTTTGTTAATTTTTTAAATCCTCACCTGAACATATGTGTTTATTGATTTTAGAGAGAGAAGGGAGAGAGAGAGAGAGAGAGAGGCATCAATGTGAGAGAGAAGCATTGATCGGTTGCCTCCCTCGCGCTCCCTGACTGGGGATGGAGCCCACAACATTTTGGTGTAAGGGATGACATTCCAACCAACCAAGCCACCTGGCTAGGGCAGGGCAGACATTTTTTAAAAGATCATTGTGGTTTCCCTGTGGAGACTCACTTTTGGAGGGTAAAAAGGGATACAAAATATCAGTTAGGATAAGAGCTACAGCAGCCCTCCAGGCTAACTACTCATCAGATGCAATGAGTAACTGAGTCATGGAATGGGCATTGTCCATAGGAAAGCGGCAAGGAGGACCAGCCAGTAGCCACTCAGCATCCAAGCTGCCAGCTGGGGCAAAGGAAGCTCCTTGCTGGGAGTGAGGCACCCTGTGCCATTCCCCTTCCCCTCCTCCCCTTCCTGACCTCCTGCAGCTGTCCTGTGAGAGCTGGGAAGACTTGCCCTGAGCTCTGCTTCCAGATGCCTGGTTTCTCACTCAGCTCCTGCCCAGTGTTTGTAGCCTTTGTTTCTGCTGCCACAATGGGTGGTTAATGAATGACTCTATCTACAGTCTTGAGGCACAAGAGGCCCTCAGGATCTAAGCAAAGGGATTTGCAAAGTACAGAGGTAAAGGAGAAATTTACTAATTAGTATTTTGCATAATTATCCAAATATATAACTTCTAATAAAACAATAGCTCACCTCTGTTTGCTGGCTCCATGGCACTTGGCAACACTTACACTACCCCTTGGAATCAGGCTGAAGCAGACCCCAGATCCTTGGTCCTTTGATACTTTTCTCTTTTGCTCCTACTTCACCTACTCATTAGTCAATGCTCACCTTCTCCTGTTGGTTCCCAGAAAAGTTAACTCTCATCCAGCTCTAGGGTTAGTTAAGTCTCCTCCCAAAGGTGAGAGGGTCATGGTCCCAAGACAGTAAACCTTTCTCAACATTTCTCTGCCTACTGTTCCTCTTTCGCAGACTTCCTTCCTCATTCTCGTAGAGGGCGGCCTGACTCACCTGTTTCTGTTTGATGATACAAAATCACAACCTCTGCTTCTTGCAGCCTGTGACATCCATGATCTCAGAGGCAGACCAAAGCTAAAGGAAAGAGCAGGTGAGCAAGCAAAGTAGATCAAGATGAGTGATTGTCAAAACACCAATAAAAAGGAAATATGGCAACTATGTTTTGTCAGTGAATACAAATTTTAATAAAGAGAAAATACTATCCTGTAATAATGGTCTGCATTGTGGAAACCAAACCCTTCTGGTATTTTATCACACCCCTGACAGAGATCATTTCTTTCCCGAGGTCCGCCTTGCCCCTACGTTGTCGTTGTTCATCGTTTCTGAAAGAATGCGGCACTACCCTGTAAGAGCAATAATGAGCCGGCAGATGTATTGACGACACTCTTCCACATAAAAAGCTGTAAGAGAAAAAGACTTTGATTTTAGACGATCGATTTTTCTGCTCTAATGTAATGGGAATATTGGCTGCTCTCCAGGAAGTTTCAGGGAAACATTGACTTTGTTTTTTTTCAGACTCTTAAGGAAACAGTGATTCACGTTCACCTGGCTTTAGGATGATTATGATGAGTAGGTAGGTGGTTTATACTTTCGCAGCAGAGACACAGAGCAATATGAAGATGGTTTTATTTATATATGATTTTCGAACATTAACCCAGATTAAATGAAGAGCGTGTGTTGTGTGCCAATAGCTACAGTCATTTCTACATATCCCATGCACGGCTTTGGGGGAGAAGGAGATGGATCCAAGAATGGACTAGCCCAGGGCCCATCTCATGAACAGGCTGCTGCCTGTATGAAGTGCCTTCAAAGTCACTAGGAAACACCTCTCTAGCCTCAGTTGGCTCTCTGATGATATTTAAAAATGTCCACACATTGCTCACTTTTTAAAGTTGAGCTTTTGTTAAAATGTAAATGTTAATGAGGAAGCTAAGCCATTATACATCCTGATACTGTATTAGTTGGGGTTCTTTAGAAAAACAGAACCAATACAATGTGTGTGTGTGTGTGTGTGTGTGTGTGTGCATGTGTGTAGAGAGAGAGAAAGAGATTTATTTTAAAGAATTGACTCCCATAATTGTGGAGGCTGGCAAGTCTAAATTTTGTAGGGTAGGTGGTCAGGCTGGAAATCCTGTGAGGAGTTGATGTTGCAGTCTTGAGTCCAAAGTTGATCTGGAGGCAGAATTCCTTGCTTGTTAACAGGATCTCAGTCTTTTCTCTTAAAGCCTTTGACTGATTAGATGAGGCCCACCCACATTACAAAGAGTAATGTGCATTATCAAAGTCTACATCTAAAAAATATCTTAACAGGAACTCTAGACTAGTGTTAGGTGAAACAACTGGGCACCATAGCCTAGCAAAGTTGATACATAAAATAAACCATTACAAACAACTTGGCTTGAATTAATCCACTATATTTATTTGTCAGTTTCCTGAGAGGTCAGTACTTGGGAAAGGCTAGTTCTAGCAAATCATAAATGAGGAGACCGGAGAAAAGAACAACAGGATAGGAATACCTGACAGCAGGAACCACAATTAACATTGTAGAAAGGAATCGAAGGCCAGGAAAGGGATGGTGATGGCACAGGGTGCTGGGAATTTGGCTGTGGGAAAGCAGATAGGCTTTGGAAAGGAAGTTCCCCCAAAAGTTGGAGGATGAGGCGTATGGAAGTAATCTAAGACAGAATTAACCTAGAGGCCCTCTGCTCACCTGTAGAGGTCTTTGGACCACTCTTGAACTAGTGATTTGTTGGACTAGTGCTTAGTCTCTACTTAGGATTAATATAAGAAATAACAAGATGATGAAAGTTTACTGATTGATCTCACCATGTGCCAGACTCTATTCTAATTTCTTTATGTATTAATTAATTTAATTTCCCTGACAATGAAATGAAAGCAGTTCTATTATTGTCTCCATTTTACAAATAAAAAGACTGGGACCTAGAGAGGCTAAGCAACTTGCCCAGAGTCACACAAGTAGAAATCAGCACAGCTGGGATTTAAACTATGCAACCTGTCATCAGAGCTCATACTCATGAGCATTATACCATTGTCTCCAAAACTGCTGTTGAAGATATTGTCTAGTAAGTGGTTCTGTGTTCCTTGTGTTAGGACTTATACATATACAATATGTTCCTTTTAGTACCAAGAAAAAGATTGTATCTCCCAAGGAACTGGTTTATTTAGATGTACCAGATAATAAAACCCATTTGGTTTTCTCCTTCTGCAGACTTTGTCATTTTCTTTTTCAATTTCAGCAATCTCAGTTTATGAATGCTTGGTTTTCAAATTACCCCAAACTCTATTTATAAGTAAAAAAGATATAAATTCTACAACATTTGTAGCATTTATACATTATTTTGTCACATAAAATAATCAAATAACTATGGACATTGGGAAATTTCATATTTTTTAAGAAGTCTTATTACCCTAGACAACAGAGCTCTAAAAGTAATTTCTCTGACAGGAACAGCTGAGGCTCAAGCAAACACCAGAATTTCAATTACTCACATTCCAGGATTACATGGGTATAGATAGGAATAATCCACTGGAAATTTCAGGCTTGGGAAGACTCAGCCCTGCTACCTCTCCGGCACCCAGAGAAACCAAACTTCCCATACAGGTCCCCTAGGGATCCATGTAGAAATTATTGAACAACACACAAGGTTCTTGAGGAAAGGTGACTCAGAAAAGAGGTAGGACCTTGGACTTCTAAGGCCTAGAACAATTCCAAGAGGTGAATAAGGGAAGGTAAAAGTCTGCCATTGCCCACAGTGTCCTAGCAAAGCAACCAGTCTGCTCCTTGGAGCTGGTCCTTATTCTGTTTCTCATTACGCTCCTCTTTCTACTGCTTCTCCAGCCCTGACTTAACTTGCTGACCAAGCCTGGCAAGTGCTATACACTCCCTGACCTTGATTTTTGTATATAGAGCCCAGCCTCTATGTCCTGTCAGGGGTTTCCATCTGACATCAAGCCGTCTCTCGACTCTCACCAGTAAATATGTCCATTCTAGCCAACATCCTGCCTTATCTCAGCTCCAGCCCACTGTGACTCAGACAGCTGATTCCACCACTAAACATTGCCTTTATCCCAGCCCTTTGTAGTGGGATGGCAGTTCCCACACACTATGTGGTACAGGACAGAAGACCATGGACACAAACCAGGTCCATCACCTGATACTCCATGACCACAGCTTTCAGGACCATTACACCGAGGTTGTAGGGTCCCACCTTGGTTCCTTTGTACAACTGCCAGAATCAAGAACAATATGACACAGCATGCTCAGCTTGTTTTCTAGCTCAGGCTGAAGTCTTCATGGAGCTGTGGACAAGGCATCTCTTTCTTCCATACAGGGTGAGCTTTCATATGAACTAGCAAACAGGGCAGGGCTGCCAATGAATTATATCCCACATATGCTCTAAACCAGCAACCACAGGAAAAATCAGGTCAGAAAACACTAAGGCCAAGGCTATGAGACAATTGGGAAAGTCCAGAGGACTTCACTGAAGTATCCCTCACAAACCACTCATACATCTTAGCAATAAAATTCCAGCCATGTGGTAGTACTTGCAGTAGACTGAAGGATACTTGAGACACCAGAGTCTCAAAACTTTTCCATGACAACTGATATCCAATTGTCTCACCTATTGGTTGACAATCCCTTTGAGGTTTCAAACTACCCCCTTTTTTCTTCACAGTCCTTGGGACCCTGTTTCCAGGAATTATACCATGTTTGAATATCCCATGGTCTTAACTCTGAGTTTAAATGCTGAGCCATTCTTCAGGACTACTGGCCCACCCACCATTTGGAAACATCACTCAGAGCATCTCTATCTAAAAAGTTCTGTGATACAGAGGGTGTCTGGCTTTTGAGGGCTCCCTGCATCAACTTCATGGTCATGCCATCAACCTAGTTCTAGGTTCACCTGTGCATTCACTCCATGCTCTCATCCAGACAGCATGACCTTTATGAACTTACTTTTAAAAACATACAACAAAGATATTTATATGGAGCCTGAACCACTCTGGGTCAAAGCTGTACATGGATAGAAAATTTGGTAATGAGATAAGACTGTGCAATCCTGTATCAGCAAATGGCCCATCTGGCTGCAAATGATAGAAACCCAAACAAAACTAGCTTAAATAAAAATGGGTTTAACTGACCCACAAAACAAAAAATGTCTCATGGTAGAGCTTGGGGGCTTCAGGTTCAGCTGGATTCAGGGCCCAAACAATGTCATTAAGATTTAGTTTTAGTTTTTTTCTTTCCCTCAGTTTCACAGCACAATCTTCCCAGTGTTGACTTTAGACACAGGATACACATGGTAATAAGATGGTGGCAGCAGATTCTGCCCTTACATAATTTTGGGTTTCAGGTTCAACTGAAAATATTGAGTCCACTTTACCAGCTACTCAAACAATCATTTTGGAATTCATCGTGTTGGCTCTGATTGCCCTAAATTAGGTCATGTGCCATACCCGAACCCATCCCAATGGTTGGGAGATGAAGTGCGCTAATTGGCTGAGGCTAGGTCACAAGTTCCACCCTGGATCCTAGAAAAGAGTGGCTTAGGCTTCTCTGGAAACATACACACAAAGAGCAAGGGAAGAGTAGGTTCTTAGTAGAATGGGAGTTCTATAATCACCAGAAGGAAGAGTGGATTCTGGGTGGGAAAAACAGCAAAAGCAGAACCTGGCCTTGTTTTCTGCCACACTTGTTTCTGTGTTCTTGATCTAGCCTCAGCCTCAGCCTCAGCCTGCTTCACTCTCTTATCTGGTCTTGAATTTTGCATATAAGTAACCCACAGCCTGTCTGATCTGTTACCCTGCCTCTGGCTTCCCCTTGGTCACTCTCTGCCTATCAAACCTCAATTCCACAGAAGCCTCACTGAGACTATGAGCCAAGCCAAGCTGAAGCCTGCTAGAGGGTGTCTCCAATTTGAGTCCTCCTGACTCTACTTGTTACAAGTCATACTAAAAGAAGGCAGAACCTGAGATTTCTGTGAGTCAGACCAGGAGACACAAATCTGTAAACGTTCTAACCAAACAGACAGCTGGCTTTGGATAACTAAATGTATTCTTTAGGAATTTATCCCAGAAGAAAATTATGTGATAGCTATAGAGAAAAGCAGAATTGCATTTTACCAAAGAACTCTTTCCAACAATAGTTGACTTATAAACTGTTAGAACTGCAAGGAATTTTGAAAGTATTCTTGACTGTCATGTGGAGAAAGTGTGTAAATGTGTATAATTGATTTTAGTATGTATCAGTTAAAAATCTAGCTGAAAAAAAACCCCACCAATTATTATAAGCAAAGTAATCAATGTCTAGCTTAGGACATGTGGAGATCCAAATGCTCAAATGAGGTCCTTAGGAATCTCTTTCTCTCTAACTCTAAGCTCTGCTTTCATCAGTAGTTGTATCATTGTCAGACACAATACACTGTTCCCCAGAAGGAGAAAGAAGGTCACAAGCAGCTCTAGACTCACATCATACCAGCTTAGCACTCTAGCAAAAACAAAAAATACGTATCCCTGTTAATATCTCTAGCCTAAGTCCCACGGAAAGCTCTCACTGACCAAGCTTGGGTCACATGCCCATCTGTCAACCAATTGCCATGGCCAAGTATAAGCAATACTGTAAACTGGCCTGGGCCAAGGCATTTTAACATATGATTAAGAGCATAGTGCTCCAAAACCAGATATCCTGGATTCAAATCTCACTTTCTCTTCATACTATATGTGTGTTCTGTGAATCATTTTCTTTATCTGTAAAATGGAGATACAGTTTAACCTTATATGAGTATTGCAAAAATCAAAAGAGCTAATAGATGTAAAGCACTTAGTACAGATCTTGTGCATACTACACACTGCATAAATTAGATACTTTAATTATCACAATGATGATGTTGCTGCTGCTGCTGCTGCTGCTCCTGATGATGATGATGGTGACGATGGTGATAGTGATGATAATTAGCCCTTCCATAGGTGGGGATTGTGGTTAGCCACACAAAACCAGCATGTTTTAAGGGTGAGAGAGAGGTGATTCCTAGAAGATAGGGGTCTATTATCAGAAGATGGGTAAAGAAGATGGATCAAGCCAAAATAACAGGTAGCCACCATAGCAAGTATGTCAACAACTGACATTTACATGTGATGTGGGGGTGTAGGGTTGGTATGTATGTGTGGTGTGTATCGTACTATAGAAGAGGGACTGGAGAAAAACTGATCCCTGTAATTCTTTCTTCCAGTTAGACCCTCAAGTATAATCTCCTGTGCCCCCTAATGAGGAGAAGGAGTGCAGCGCTGAGTGTGTTGCACTGGGACCTGACCTGCTTGAGTGTGTCCATCACAGTCCCTGAGTGGGCACTCCAGAATTACTGCTATATCAGTGATGCATTAATCCACTGGTGACTTGAATAGAGCTAACACTTTACAGTGGAGGCCTGGCTCAAGCTGGAGAAAATATGAGTAAAAATAAAAGATATGCTTGTATGCAACAAGGAGGTTTTTCTTTTTCCCAGAACTCATGGATTCACTCTATAAAACTTCCTTAGTACATACCATCTACCCAGAACCCATTTAGGGTCTAGAATTGAAGTACAGGGAAAGAAATAGAATTGGGACTGAGGATAATGAAGTCTAGGGCCAGAGGCACTGTAAGAGACAGGGAGAGCCAGAAAACTGTGTTTGTTTTAAGCAAAAGTGTTATCCTTGTGAAATTATTTCCTATATTTATCTTCTAAGAGCAGAGTTCACATTAGATAGACCTTAAATCCAACTGAGTTTTGAGAAATAATATATTCTCAGACTTGCCTGAGGTGGGGTTTGCATGGCTTGATGTTTTTCTTGGTTTTATTTGCATGAGGGGAAAAAAAGAGTAGGGAAGAAAAGCTTACCAAGCACAGCTGTAAGACTTTAGTTTCAACAAGCTATTAAAATTACTTCTCTGCTCGAAGGGTGGATTTTTTTATTTTCATGAGCATATCTTATACAAAACGTTAGCCCCATAATTTTCTCCTAAACTTAGATTATTCAGTCTGACTTTCACTTAGTTGATCATCCAAAATGCTTCTATATAATCATGCGTAAAGGAGAAAGGAAGCTACAGATTTGGGGTTGGTTTGGTTTTTGACTCCTTAAAGAAAAATTGTTGAAGTTATCACTTCAGACATGATTCTTTAGATAGAACGGCTCTAGCTAAGAAGGTTTACAAATAAGTGCTATTTTTCTGGCTAACCGTTTTTACTTATTTATATTCTTCATCCAGTATATGATTTAAATCATTTTCTAGTTCCTCATCCACTATCAATTATTATTTATTCTGAGTAAGAAAGTTGTCACAGGATGTAATAAAACATTTTAATCAGCTCGATGACACGGTAGAATTCCACACTGTTGAATGGGATGCTGTGCCTGGGAAGCATCGGCCGGGCCCCTTGCGTGTCTAAGTGGCGGGCAACGACTGTCTCCTGAAGCGGAAGGGTGCTCACCCATGGGGAAGCGAAAGCGGGAGTTTCATTCGAAGATGCTCTCACTGATAACTTACTCGCCAAGCACACAAAGTTGGCTAGAAAGCAAAACAAATTGCAACATACAAAGTTCAGAGAAAATTTTGAAGTGTAACAAATTTCCCCCATTCTAGTTAGGATCATTTGCAGAACAAAAACTGTGGGCTGTGAAGAATCTATTTGAAAGAAGTTGGGCATTAAAAATAACTCCTCGTGGAAAAACAAGATGGCGGCGTAGATAACAGCTACACCCGCCGCCTCCCGCAACCACATCAAAATTACAACTAAAATACAGAACCACCATCCCTCAGAGCCTCCTGAGATCTAGCTGAAGAGAGGCCCCACAACCAGGGAGCTGAAGAAGCACCGAGAGCGGGAGGAGGGGCGCAGACGCGGGCGGGGCGGGGCTGAATGGCAGAGACGGGGCCGCGGGCCCACACCCAGTGCCGACGGGTAAACCCGGGAGGGAATCTTGGCAGCGGAGTTTTCCCGGAGGAGGGAGGGGGTCCCAGCCCCACAGCCAGCCCCCACCCAGGGCTCCAGGCCGGCAAGAGACGTCCCCACAGCTCCAGGCTGTGAAACCAGCGGGGACTGTCCCTGAGGGTCGCAGAGGCTGCGGGAGCCCCAGCAGCTCCTCTAAAGGGCCTGCGCACGGACACACCCGGACGCTCCCTCTGCGCCCAGCGCCGGGCAGCAGCCTGAAAGGACCTGGGACACTCGGGGAGGAACTCACCTGCCTGAAATCTGGGCGAGAGGTGGAGGGGTGGCTTCCTCCCAGGCAGAAGGGCTGGCGGAGGCCATGGCTCCTGTGGCGAGTCCTCCCCGCACACAGCCCGCAGGCAGGCGCCATATTCGAATCGCCAGCACCTGACTCACGCCTTTGGCCCCGCCCCGTGATTCCCAGAGGCCCCGCCCCTCCCCACCTGCAGGCTCATCCAGGCCATTTCCAGGGGCTTTTCTATGCAAGTGGCCTTTGGAGCCTCATGCTTAGGACTTTCCTAAAATCTCTCAAACAAGCAGCAGCGTGCCCCATATGGCTTGATAAGCTACCCCAGGCCTGGCACTAGTAGCAGCCTGCATTGGCTCATAGCTTGGCCTCTCCTGGACACCTCCAAGCCCAGCACACATAGCAGCCAACTATGGTTTGCTGTGTAGCTCATGCTGGGTGGCCCTGGGCAAGGCACTGGCACAGGATGACTTTGCACCTCCCGGGAGGCCCCAGAGACAGTGCACCTGGTGGTCAGACTCGACCACGCTGGATTACAACCCTACCACATCCACGAGTGACACACTCAAGGGGCGCACTTGGTGAACACCAAAGCTCCACTGAAGTAAATCCTGCTCCACAGGGGTGTCTCCCGCACAGCAGCTCTCTGGCCGTAGTAGCAGCTTGTCCTCACAGCTGACTGGCCTGGGGGTCAGTTCCTCCCAGTGACGCCAACAGCAATCAAGGCTCAACTACAACAGGACAGTGCACAATGCCCACACAGGGGAGCACTTAGAAGTCCCAGCTCAGGTGACTGGGGAGGTTGAGCCACTGGACCTTACAGGACACCTACTACACAAAGCCACTCTACATATTCCAGGAGACATAGCAGCTCTACCTAATACATATAAACAAACACTTGGAAGCAGCCAAAATGCAGAAGCAAAGAAACATGTCACAAAGGAAAGAACAGAAGAAATCTCTAGAAGAGGAACTAAATGAAATAGATCCAAGCGAGCTAACAGAGAGTTCGGAATTTTGGTTATAAGGATGTTTAAGCAGACTGTTAGGGAAATAACTGAGAAAATCAATAACATAATAAAGTACCAATTTGAAATGAAGGTTACAGGAACTGAAATGAAGAATAATTTACATGGAATCAACAGTAGAGTAGAGGACGCTGAGAATCAAATCAGCAATTTGGAACATGAGGAAACAAAAAACACACAACCAGAAGAGCAAAAAGAAAAAAGAATCCAGAAATATGAAAATAGCATAAGGAGCCTCTGGGACAACTTCAAGAGGCCCAACATTCATATTATTGGGGTACCAGAAGAAGCAGAAAGAGACCAAGGAATTGAAAACCTATTTGAAAAAGTAATGACAGAAAACTTCCCCTACCTGGGGAAAGAAATCGACTTACAAGTCCAGGAAGCACAGAGGGTCCCAAACAAGAGGAACCCAAAGAGGCCCACAGCAAGACACATCATCATTAAAATGCCAAAGGTTAAAGACAAAGAGGGAATCTTAAAAGCAGCAAGAGAAAAGCAATTACTTACCAACAAGGGAGCACCCATACGACTGTCAGCTGATTTCTCAATAGAAACCTTGCAGGCCAGAAGGGAGTGGCAAGAAATATTCAAAGTGGTGAAAAACATGGAACTACAACCAAGATTGCTCTACCCAGCAAAACTATCATTTAAAATTAAAGGTCAGATTAAGAGCTTCACAGATAAGAAAAAGCTAAAGGAGTTCATCACCACCAGACCAGCACTACAGGAAAAGTTGAAGGGTCTTCTTTAAGAAGAAGCTAATGAACAAAAGAATCTGATGAACTAAATAGATCCAGAGACATTGACACATGCAACAGACGATCATATTTCAGAGGAAAGAGGGAAGGGGGGTGGAGGGTGAGAAGAGATTAACCAAAGAAGTTATATGCATATATGCATAACCCATGGTCACAGTCAATAACAGGGTGAAGGCCTGGGGAGTGGGTGGGAGCGAAGTGGAGGGGTCAATTGGGGGGGAAATGGCATACCTGTAATATTCTCAACAATAAAGATAAATTTTAAAAGGAAAAAAAAAAATAACTCTTCGTCAGTCCCTGTAAAGTCTCATGGAGCCAAGGTTAGACCCAATAAAAGTTGTACAACATCCTAATGATATCCCGCTGCTCCAATCCAATGACCCCTTAGAAATCAAAGAAAGCCTTTGCTCAGATGGATTCTTGTGCTGATATCAGTGATGTATAACCTTTTGGCTGTTTGAATCTTCTGGGGGAAAAAAATGAAAGAGTGACTGGTCATGCATTCTAGACAAAAATAACGACTACAACCTGTGATGGGTACATTGGAGGTCTAAGTGCCTACCATGTTTGATCTCTCCAGTTCTATCCTGTAAGCCTGTACCAAAAGTGAACAAAATTTTCAAGGATCTTTGTTACTTTTTAGTGGACTTGTCAAGTGTACCACTTGCAATAGCAGGAGATTTTGTATCTGACTACTTCCCTTACGAAATGCAGCTTGACCTCAATTTAAGCATTTTGATTCATTTTAATTATTTTTACAAAATAAAGCTCTGGTTTACATTTCTAGTAATTCCATAAATTAATTTAATGCATTTCTCTCTCTCCAAACAACTTGGTATAGTAGGGAGTATACTGATTTTGGAGGAAGATGGAGAAAGATGGAGGTGGATTGAAGTCACTCAAGAGCTATGATAACTAATATAAGATAATATAGGGTGGCGCAAAAGTAGGTTTACAGTTGTTTGTATGAAAAATAATACAATAATTAATAAAAATACAAGCATAAACTCTGTGTTTCACATACGACTGTAAACATACTTTTGCCCCACTTGTATTGAATGTCAACTATAATTGAAAAATAAAAAATTTTAAAGAGCTGTGATGGCTAGACAAGCTTTTAATCACCCACCTTCCAGCACTAGCTGCTTCTCTTCCACACAATGACAAAAAGTCTCTTGACTTAAGTTGTTGAAGGTTAAAATGCAAAGTATCTGGTAATTCTTGACACATAGTATGTGCTTAATATCCTCTTCCCAAATATATTTTGGTTTTAATAAGTCCTATGCATGCAAGTTAAATAGCTTCACACTTGGGTTATGTTTGCAATTGCCCAATTATCCCCAAGGGTCAGACTTCCCTGCTCCCTAGACCACATGTTAATGCACCTGCAACATCACTCCTCTAACCACTAATGTTATCCATTTGTTCAATGAACCCCTGGCGAGCACCTGTTCCCTGCAGGCCATGTGCTTGGCAATACTAACAAAAAAGACCCAGGGCTAGCACTCAAAAAGCTGATTGCCTTGTGAAGGAACTGGGCAAGCAAACCAACGATTACACCATAGTGTTTTAAGTCTCATCCAGGGCGTCTGCACACAATATTTGAAAAAAGACAGTCTGGTTCCCCCAATGACAATATAGGTAAAAGGGAAGTCCAAGACACTTCACCTGCATCTACACCAGCAGAAACGTTAGCCAGGCAAAAGGAGCACAGGAGGGAATACAGAAAATTGGGTTCCAGGTGGAAAAAGAAATTGCCTCTCTTTTGTTACCACAAAACCCAGCACACTTGGTAACTATAATCTCGTCATCATAGCTAATGATGGAAAAACTATTTGATTTGTGGCCAAGGTAGGCTGCTCAAAGTATGTACAGACTGAGTCAATGCCCTCAGGAAGTGCACAATCTAGCTAGAAGAGTAAGATGCACATATGTCAAAGAATCACATGAGGCTGGAATTTGACACTTGTTGCAGGAACTGTCTGAGCTCTCCAGGACTGATGAGTGCTGCATAGTGATTTGTTGAGCCTATTCTACAGAAGTAATGGTTTCCCCAGAACTAAAGGAGTTGAGTGCCAAAGTATTAGAGCCTAAGATTTCCAAGCCCAGTCTCTGAAACAAAGCTGGAGAAAAAATAAAAACGCCATTCCTGCTCAAAAGGGATGTTTTCAAGCTGAAAACATGAATGTGAGTGAATTACATGTCATCTAATATTTTGAAATAAGAGAAAAGTTGCAAAAAAATGGTTAAACAAGCAGTAGAGAAGGAAGCAGGTGACCTAAGCATCTTTGGAAAACAGGGTTTTGACTGAATACTGTAAGATTAAATACAAAGAAAACTGTACACAAATATTATACTCAAGTTGGTAAATATGTTCCTCACAAGGATGTGGGTTCATAAGTCTGAAACTATTTTATATGCATAATAGGGTTGAACCAACAAGTAAACATATTATATAATACAACTCTAGAGAAAATATTGCTGTTGACAACTAAAAATGTATTGCATGTATTTTTAAATTATAATATTTATATGGAGAATAAAACATAGAGTTCACTCATAAGATTAATTTGTGAATTACATTGTTTGATATTGAGAAATGTCTGATAAAGATCTGAGTAAAAAATCAGTCTTTTAAGTACAATGTTTTTTCACTGCTAAGGAGAGATAATCTAAACTTTATATAAACCACTTTCCTTGGTTTGCTCCAGAAAGTCTAATATTCCTTATGTTTGTAGGCCTGGACCATGAAGGATCTCTCTTGTGAGGGTGGAGGAACTATATTTGATGTGTGGGGAGGTCTCTGGATCCATAGGCCTGATGACACTCAGATGGAGGTCAAGGTGGGTGAACACAGATTGGCCTCTCTGGAGGCCTGAGTGGAGGGGAGAGAACAGTGCTGATCCTGCAGAGGGACCATGAGGGCTTGGCTCTTGGCATCCTGGCAGGTTTGGGAAGTTTCATGTGGTATGGTGAGTCTCATGACGCCTTCTAAGGACTTGAGCGTTTTAGCATCTCACCATCTCTTCTTGTTTTGAGCATTTGGATCTCTCTTCTTTCAGCGCTTGAACCAGGGAAGTTAATTCCTCTGTCAACCTCAAGCTGATCCTCTTCACCTTTCTGTCAGTGTCTATAAGGCTGGTTATATTTAAAGACTCTTTCTCCAGCCTGGAATTCTCTAAAAGTGATTAAATCCCTGTAGACTCCTTTTTCTAAGTTTGTCAATGAGTGGCATTTCTCCTTAATCTGTGTACCCATTGTTTCCGAGAGCCACTTTCCACATCTTACATAAATTCAGTTTCTAACAGACTGAACAAGTCTAAATATAAATAAGAGACCCACCAAGGAGATGACAAGTAGACACACCACTGACTTCCACTGGATGCTGCAGAAAGCGAGTCGGGGCTCAGTTCATTGGGCCGCAGCTCCACCACCATCTCACCCAGCTTCCCAAGGATCAGCCCAAAGCCAAGTTCTGCGAAGGATCACAGCTCCTCAATGGCACTGATCTACCACAGGGCTCTGCCCAGTAACTGTGGATTCACCAGCCACAACAAACCAGGAAACACCCAACAGTCTGCCAGCAACTGGCAGCCTGGACTAATCAGTGATATGGTCGATGGAGCGAGGAGAGTTGTAAATAAAGTATCCTTGTCTTCAAAAAATAAAATAAGTAAACATATTGTAGATAATGAAAGCCAGGTTTCTCACAGTTGGAGAAACAAGCCTTAGAAAAGGAGGAAGGTTAGAATAAATCCTATGGTGGTAGAGAGATAGATACAGAAATACATTCATACATATAATACATACATACGTGTGTGTGTGTACTTGCATGGGTTAGTACACTTACATATATCTCTAGGTAAGTGATCAAAGTAACATCACCAGTAATAAGACAAATCAGCACCATGTATCCCTGATATGATGCCCTGAGAAAGGCAGAGCTAATCATGAGAAAACATTAGACGAACCCAAATCCAGGGCATTCTACAGGTCGTGAGAGGCAAGGAAAGTCTGAGAAACTGTCCTAGATTGCAGGAGACCAAAGAGACATTAGAACTAAATGCAAAGAGTGGGATCCTGAAACAGAAAGGAAGGGTTTTGGTAGAAAAGCTGGTAAAATCTGAATGAAATCTGTAGTTTAGTTAATAGTATTGTACCAGTATTCATTTCTTAATACTTATCATTTAACTATTATTATTTATGATGTTAACATTATGAAAAGCTGCATAAATGGGCATGGAAACTCTGTTCTATTTTCAATTCTTCTGTAAGTCTAAGATTATCTCAAAATAAAAAGCTTAAAAAACAAAAACTTAAGCATCATTTCTCTTCCTTCTACAAATGGATTTGGGATCCTTCAGGGTTGTATTAGGTCCTGTTGTTACTGTAACAAATTACCAGAAATTTAATGGATTATAACAACATAAATGTATCTTATAATTCTGTAGATCAGACTCCAACATGGGTCTCATGAGCCTAAAATTGGTGTCATCAGGACTGCTTCTCTGTCTGGAAGCTTTAGTGAAGAATCCTTTTTCTTGTCTTTTTCAGCTCCTAGGGACTGCCTGCACTCCTTGGCTTATGGCCCCTTCCTCCACCCTCAACGCCCACACTGGCAGGTCACACCACCATCCCTCTGACCCCACTTCCATTGTTACAGCTCTCAGACTACAGCTGGAAATGGTTTTCCTCTTTTAAGGACATGCGATTAGATTGGGCCTATCTGCATAATCCCCATCTCAAAATCCTTAACTTAATCCCACCCACAAAGTCCACTTGGCCACATAATGCAACATATTCACAGTTTGTGGAGTAGGACATCTTTGGGAGGCCATTATCCTGTCTACCATAGGGACTTTTTGGGGAAAGGGAGACACACCTCTCTCCATAGCAGCACCAGAGAACCCCCAAAAAGCAGATGAGACAAATTCCCAGGGCTTCCTCTATAAAATCAGTTGAAGTACCCTGCATAGTGCCAACACATAGAAGGTTCTGAATTAATTAATGATTGCTGATTTGTACTGAAAATGAAATTACTATACTACTATCACCAGTTCTTTAGTCATTGTCAGACTGCCTTCCGGTGGTTCATCTTTATCTAGATGGTATTTCCCTTTCCACCATAAAGGCCTCTGCAGCTTTTAAAGCTGCACCTCCAGGCCCTCCAAGTCCCAAGCAGAGCTGGATCCAGGTATCCTGGGGGAACCACCTTGCTCTGTTGTATGTCACATCTGCTCCAGCTCCCTGTAGGCACCAGGCAAGGGTAAGTATTCAATGAATAATTGCTGAAATGAACCCTGAGTAAGGTGTTTGGTTCTGCTTTCTGTGCTTGCTTCATATCTGCTTTAACCTATTAAGAAATGGAAACTGGTTTTCTCCCTGCTCCCACAAGATAAATGTGAGAAGGGAGTGGGAATAATTCTTTCCATAATTTTGGTGTGACAGGGCAGATAGTGTTTTTATGATGGTGTTTGATGCAAACTGAGAGTCAGGCTGAAAATACAACTGCCATGGATTATTTCAATGTTAAATCTCAGCACTTTGAAGCACTTTATATGAGTCATGCCCTCAAATTATTCACAGACATTGATGTGAGTAAATGTACATTTTACCCATGGGCCCTTCGCATGTCTGTTCATGGTTTTCAGATCCATTTGCTAAAGCAGCTAAACCTGGGCTGCACTTGACCGTCATCTGAGATGCTTTAAGAAATGCTGACATCCATACTCGCCTTCAAAAATGCTGATTGAATTACTCTGATAGGGTCCCAGGCACTGGTATACTCAGGCTTCCCCAGGGGATTACAACATGGAACCAAGGAAGGAACCACTGTGCTAAAGAAATGAAGTGTGTTTGGCCGCAGTAATGGGTGTGAGGTACCACGCGGCTGAAATACGCGTTTCTCATGTGGCCGTGACATCCACGCTCTAATGTGATGCTTTCTGTCAAGGTCCAGCCAGCACAGTTGTTTTCACTCCTTGTCAAAATGTCTCATCGTGTAAGTATCGCTCTTCTCTCAGCCCCACCCACATCTTTCTCTTTGATCTGTGGCTGCGCCAGGACTAATGCTGCATGAAATGCCCCCTCTGCTCCCGCAGCCACCTTCGTGCAACCCCGTTTGTCACTTTCTTAGCTCTGCTGCTGTCTTTCTTCCCACTGTCATACACCTTCACCCCTCAGAACCCTTCGCTATTTCTAAACACAAATAACGGGGAGAATCAGAGTGGGAAAGGAATTCAGGGGATGTACTAAGGCCACCATCTGCCTCTCAGATCTCTACCTGCAGGAGCATAAATGACCTCTGACCTCAAGTGCTACACTCTCAATGGTCTGTGCAGTGTCCCCTCAGCGCGAGGCCACCCTTCCTGCCTGCGCTCAAAGTCAATGGCCCAGCATGGGCGCTAAGTCCGGCCTGCCCCTGGAGGCCTTGAGCTCCTCTCCTTACAGGCCTTGCCCAGCTTACCTACAACTGCGCTGCAAGCTGAGAGTCTTCACCTACCCTTTATTCCTCTGTATCTCCCTTCCGCAGGTCAGCCCTATATCCAGCTTCCTCTCCATTATCCCTCCCAGGTGTCTTCCCAAATGAATTTCTTGCACATCAAATCCCATCTTGGGATCTGCTTCTTGGAGGATCCAAACTAGCACATGTACTGTTGGAGAAAATGTAAGAATAACTGAATTTTACTCTTAAAAAAGTGACTATTTCTAACTCATTTATATAATCATCATAAACTAATGTGTATATATATGTATGTATGCACATCCACTTGCTTTCAAAAAAAGATTTCAAAGCTAACGAAGACATATAAGGAATGAACACATTGGGACGTTGGGTAGAAAAAGAAAATGCCCCTAATACAACCCTGGCTGTGCCTTAAAAGCATCCAGGGAACTTATGTTCCTCTTGAGATTCTGATGCAGTTGGTCTGGGGTCAGCCTGGGCATTTGCATTTAAAAGCTCCCTGGAGGGCTCCAGTGTGCAGTAAGGCTTGAGAACCCTGCACTATAGGTGTGCATAGAGATAAGCCACAATTTACAGCACCTATGGTATGTAAACTGTCCAGTTGCTCAGGAGAAATGTGATTAATAGCAGTCCTGAGGGAAGAGAAAAATTTCTTCAGCAGATATTCATAAAGGAAACACTGTGGGATGTCATCAACCACATCCTTAACAACATCCCTGCAGTAAACACAAAATGAGTTTCATGGAGTTGTTTCCTACGACATTCCTCAATGTTGCCAGGTTCTTTCCATGTGCTACCACTTAGCGCAAGCAGGTTCTGCTCACGTACAAGTTGAGAGGAATTTTCCACTTGGGTTAGTGTGTCTCCCCCTGAGAAGGCCTCCGCTGTGCCTTGGGCAAAGCTCGATGGTTGAACTCCAGGGTTACCAGAGAACATACGTTTTTGTCTATTTTTTTATTCTGATGTTCCACACAAAATTGTGTTTAACCAAAAGATTTTACCGCTACTGAGTCTTTGAAAATTACTCTTCACTCTATGGAAAAAGTAATCCTCCCATTGTTCAACAATTCTAGGTTGATTCCAATTGAACCCACAATAGTCCTGAGTTCAGAGTCCCAGAATAATGAACTTCACTATGTGATGATCAATAAAGATGCTTCAGACTGTGACTTGATATCCAAACAGAAGAGGTACACCTGACCAGGAGTGATATCAGCACTGAGGTAGAACCCATTCAAGCTAACACCAGGCCATAACAGACCAGAGAAACAAATCCCTCCCACATGGCCAGAGAGTTCAATGTAGTAACCCAAAGACTGACAGAGTCCCCATCTCACAGTTAGTCTTTTCATTTCCTCATGGTCATGAAACAAAACTATCTAAATGTCTGACAATGTGAGGAAATGAGTTTGTGAAAGTCCAGCTTTCTTGGGACATGGTCCTGAAACCCAGTGCAAAGGTCAGCCTGTTGGGATCCTCGCCTCCCACATCCTGCCTGGCCATTCCTTACCTGCAGGAAGCCCTCCACCTGGGCACAGCCCATACCTGCACAGATCATACAGGGGCCACCGGCTTCCCGTGCCTGACTCACACCAATGCCGCAGGCTGAACTTCTGGCTTCCTCCCCTTCCCGAGCTTTTCTTCCCGGCATCCTTGCAACAAACCTGGAATGCCAAGGTTTAAGATGTTTAGTAAATGAGTTCTCTTCACCAGTTATGATTTCCTAACCTCCTTGCTTACTGAGCTGCAGTTCATTACAACTCCAGTGAAACTGATTAGAAAAAACTTACTATACAGTTTTATTACCTATGAATTAATGTACTCTTCAAGGGTGTTGCTCTTTAGTAGATGGGAGGTGCATGCTATTAGCATTATGAAATGGCTATAGTAGATATTTTTAATAACTTAAGTAAGAGCTGGACTGAAAATCAAAGAAACAAAGAGCGTCAGTTGAATGTAAGCTCCAAGGTGGGTCTTCATGCCTTTCAAATGGGTGAAAAACACTGTCCAAAGAATCAGAGTAGAAGGACTGCTGACCACTTTAGATTCTTGTTATTTTATCTCCCCCACTCTTAGTTTCAAATAGACATACTCAGAAAGTGCTGATGTGGAGCAAGAGTATTATTTTTTAAATATTGTGATTTACAATTTAAAATGAATATTCATCCACTCACCCCTATTCCCTTCTCACTAATAAATTTCCATTCTCTACAGATGGTAGAAATACAGCCATCGTTATTCTCCTCACAAGGAGAAGGGGGAGCTCTATAACCTGCAGAATTTCAGGGGCAAGCCAGGCCTGCCATCCGCACCTCCCCGCAGTTTACCAGTCCCTGACTTCTTCTAAAGTGTGGGGGTAATAAACCTGTCAGATTTTTTGGAAAAAAGCCTGAACAATGCAGAGTTATAAAAAACAGTGAGCATGTTAGTAAATAAAGTAACCAAATATACTATTAAATAAATCTAGGATGAAAGTAGAAAATGCCCAGAAGAACCAGGATTCAGTATCTTACCAACATCACTACCGTCTTGGTTTTACCATGTGTTGGCCTTAGGCACAGACCTGATATTGGTGGAGCCTGGATGGGCCAAAGGCCTCACTCTTCTAGCTCAGCACTGAGATTCTTTTGGACTGTTGACACTTTTCGGTTTCTGTTCATTCCGTCTCTCCTCCTTTGCTGGCCCAGCGTGGCCTCATCAGGGTGGCTCGGGAAGCAGTCACATGAGACAGCTTCTCCCATGGAGTTTGGTCAAAGCTTGTGGCTGGCTTACCGGTTAGCGCACTAAAACCTGCCTCCTTACTTCTAGTTTTAAAGGCTGTTCCACATGCGTGTGAGGAATGACAGGGGGGGATTTTCACACCTGGTGATTTGCTAAACCCTTCACCTTCGTGACAACTGTACACCCTCCGGAGAGACAATGCAAGGACAGGTTTTGAGATTAAATGAGGAACCAGGATGTTGAAAAAGAAAGGGCTCCGGCAGTGCCAGGCCGAAGGGAATAGCTGCACCCCTGGGTCGCAGGATGAAAGCTCAGTAAATCAGCTCGGAAAATTGTCCTTCCCCTTTCTTCCCCAAAGGCCAGAAAAAGTGAAGGAAGAAACGAGAGGCTTTATCAAACAGGACTTCACTTCATTATTTTCACTCTCGCACAGACCCACCGCTCTGCGGGATAACCTCGCCCGGGTAATGCTTTTTAAATGAGGTGCTCTTCCTCAGACTTGTCTCGTCACAACCCACTGGCGACTGGTGGGGAGGCTAAGTGTGGGAGATTCGGCCTCTAATGCCTTTGAAATAGGCCTGGGGATTTTAAATTTATTGAGCTTTTTCTGCTGTGTATATGTGTGTGCCTGGTCAATGGCATTTTAAAAAATGATTTTTTAAAAATTAGTTTAAGGGTTTTTGTCTGATTATAAATTTTCTAAAAAAAACATGATAAAATGTACCATCAGAAAATATTTAGAAAGGTGCACAAAGATTTATTGAAGGGGTAGGGGTTAATCATTGCATTATTTTAAATTCCAAAACTGTAAATGATCTGAATGGTCAAAAATTTGCTGGGTAGTCATTAAAAATAATTTAAAGATATGGGATAGGGATCCCAATATATTATGAGGGAAAAAGAAGGACACAAAAAATCTGTACATTATGATCCCATTGAATTTTAAGCATTTATTCATTTATTTACTTATGGAAGAAAGGAATGTTCCAAACGGTTAACTATGCTGTGATTTCTGGATGATTCCAAGTGATTTAGATATTTTTTATATTTTTTGTGTTCTATAAAATGTTTTCAATCACTATACATTACTTTTAGAATCAGAAAAAAAGAAAAAAGAAAAAAAAGGTTCTTTACTGCTTTTCAGTTTAAACAAACAATTGCCCCAATACCTAAAAATGAGTTGTGTTCACAATGGTTAAGTCAGTCCTATGAGGGCTGGGTCTTCCTGTTATAAGTGAAAGAGGTGAACCCAGTGAGCTTCTAGCCAGGCTCACTGTCTTTCTTTTTTTTTTAATTTAATTTGTAATTTTATTTCTTTTTTTTCTCTTCCTTTTTGTTGAATTTATTGTAATGACACTGATTTACAAAATTATACAGGTTTCTGGTGCACAATTCCACAATACATCATCTGTACACTGTATTGTGTGTTCACCATCTCAAATCAAGTCTCCTTCCATCCCATTTATTCCCCTATACCCTCCTCCATCTCCCCCCTCCCACCTGCAATCGCCACACTTGTCCATGTCCATAAGTTTTTCTCTCTTTTTCCCTTTTTGCTCAATCCCTCCACCCCCTCACCCAGCCCCCCAACCCTCTCCCCAACAACTGTCACCCTGCTCTATCGATGAGTCTGTCTCTATTTTGTTTGTTAGTTTATTTTGTTCATTAGATTGCGCATGAGTGAAATCATATGGTACTTATCTCTCCCTGACTGGCTTCTTTAATTTAGTGTAATGTTCTCCAGGTCCATCCATGCTGTCGCAAAGGGTAAGATTTCCTTCTTTTTTCATGGCGGAGTAGTATTCCATGGTGTAACTGTACCACAGCTTTTTTATCCACTCATCTATTGATGGGCACTTGGGCTGCTTTCAAATCTTGGATATTGTAAATAACGCTGCAATGAACATAGGGGTGCATATATTCTATTAGTGTTACAGAAGTGAGATTGCTGGATCATAAGGCAGTTCCATTTTTAATTTTTTTAGGAAACTCCATACTATTTTCCACAGTGGCTACACCAAACTACATTCCCACCAAAAGAGCACAAGGGTTCCCTTTCCTCTACATTCTCACCCACAATTGTTATTTGTTGATTTATTGGCGGTAGCTATTCTGACAGGCGTGAGGTGATATCTCATTGTGGTTTTAATTTGAATTTCTCTGATGATTAGTGACATTGAGCATCTTTTCAGATGTCTATTGGCCATCTGTATGTCCTCAGGCTCCTTGTCTTTCAAGATATTTAGCTACTCAAACATTTCTGAATGGGAGACAATTTGCCCCACCCAAAGCCCTATTTTCCATCTTCTTCCAGCACCAGGCAGGCCCGAAGAAGACACAGGCCTGCATCCAGCTGTTCTATCCTGGCACTAGCCTCCCACCTCTGACCTTTTCTTAACCATCTCTGACCATCATTGCAAGGTAACCTGAACTAGTGTGTTCCCTATGAGGAACCCTAAGTCCAGAGACATGGGATGGTCAAAGTTCTAGAAAAGCGCTTAGTTTTGATTTTCCAACACTGCACACTTCGACCTCCTTAAGGAAACCAGTATACATGTAAGTGAGAAAATGGCATAGTGATGCTTTTCTGTATCCAGATCTCCTTCCCTACATTCCTTCCCATGTAATGAGCCACTAAGTCAGTGTTCCAGATCTTTAATTTTAACACACATAGATGTATTCACCTTCATCAACAAATTCTCACTGGGTCCCTTCTCTTCACCAGGCAAAGTCAAGTCAGAGTATGAAGAAATGACTGGGATTTCTTGCCCTGAGAAATTAGAATCACTGGAAAGTTACCTAAGAATATAGGAGCGTGAGCTTACTGTAGGTAAAACAATATATGTGGGACTTCCAGCTTTTTATTTCAAACTGCTCTGTACCAGAATAATCTTAATGAATTTTATTGCACAAAATTAAAATTCAGAAACATTTTTATTGTATTTTCCCCAAATCTCATTTTTGTAAGAGAGTGGGATTTAATGAATGTACCCATTTAGAGATACAGTACTATCCTTTTTTGTTTGTTTTCATAAAGATAGTGAGTTTAATGATATTATTATCTTCACCAGCCTCTAACACTAAGGAACATAAGATTGATCCATTTTCCCTAAAATGTTTTGTGTAGTAAGTTTTTATGCAAGTGGAAAACTTAATGCTAACAGAAACAAATTTGACCACACTTTTTAAATTATAGGATAATTGCTAATTCTGTGGTCATTCATTCCCATGCCATCAACTGCAGCACAGGAAACTATGAGAAATATAACCACTGGTAAAATTAAACCTGCAATTATAGCACCAATTTCTAGGATATGTTGATTTTTCCTATTTTGCAACATGTAGACAGATATATAAAATTTCCTCATTTATTTCTCACATGCTGGCCTTGTAAATCCAGTGTTTGTCGTGTCATGATGATTTTATAAATTGAAGGCAGTTTTTATCTTGCTTATAGCCATCCCTTTTAGTTGATTTTTTAAATTTTTATTTATTTTTTTATCTTTATTGTTGAAAGTATTACAAATGTTCTTCTTTTTCTCTCCATCGACCCCCTCCACACCAATCCCACCCCTTCCTCAGGCCTCCTTTCCCAACCCCCACCCCCACACTATTATTTGTCTTTGGGTTATGCATATATGCATGTAAATTCTTTGGTTAATCCCTCCTCCCCCTTCCCTCTGAAATACATCAGTCTGTTCCATGCTTCACTGTCTCTGGATCTGTTCTGTTCATCAGTTCATTTTGTTCATTATATTCCACATATAAGTGAGATCATGTTTTAATGTGAGGGTGATAATATATTCAATGTGTTAGCACATCTATCTTTGAAAACACTAATCAAAAAAAAAAAAGAAAGAAAGAAAGAAACAGAAATAAAGCAACTTCATGCTTTATCTTAATTCACCATCATTTAGCCAATAATCATCTTTGTCACCCAGGGTTTGGATCAGTTTCTGTACTTGCAATGAATTCCCATCAAGCCTCATATCTATAACTAATATCTGTCATCTACTTCCAAAACTTTTTCTAGGTACTGTTTACTTCTCTCATCACTACCCTCAGCCCTGCTCAGTTCTTAGGGCCATGTATTCAAGGTTTCACTATACGTAACATTCAAACAGCTCCCAAATTTTCATTAGTTGAAGCCCTCTCTAACCAGTCTTCCTTCCATCCCCAATATTTGCATAATTATTCTGTGATCTTTTTCTTTTCTATAGCCATAGCACACTTTTAGTTTAATGAATTTCATCCCATTCTCCATGTATTACATGCCTCTCTGGATCAGTCTTATATTATCAGTTCCATTGGCAGGGGCCTGGTTAATTCAAATTACACACCCCATGTATCTGATTTGACATACCCTCCCCCCTCACAGATTGGAAGTGGGGAGGAGAGCAATCAGTAATAATACATATTTAGCACTTAGTGCCTTGCATGGGATATTTGGATTTAAACTCAGATAGTCTAAATGTGAAGCCTCCAGTTTACCACTACACTATGCTGTTGTAATGAGGAAGAAGAGAAGCGAGAAGGCATAAGAGGAAGGGAGGAAGGGAGAATAACATTGGTTAAACCCCTAGTGCCAGAGAAGTACTGGAATAGGATCCTGACTTCCTAGCTGCATGGCTGCGTATATGGCCCAGTGGCAACATGCACTGAACAATTAAAAAGTCCCCTGTACTAGGCAGTGCGCTGTATACTGTACACCACCTAATGAGCAAAAGTGACATGGCCCCTGCCCTCTGAGAGCTTGTAGTTTAGTAATGGAGAAAAATAAGGGAGCACAGAAGGACACAGAGTTCAAGGTAGGGGTGGGGGGGAGTTCTTCCCAGGGTAAGTGCTCTCTGAAGTATTCTCTAAAGGCTGGGTCAGCCAGTGTTAACCAGAAAGGGGCAAGTAAGAGCATCACAAGAAATGGAACTAGCATGTGCAAAGGCCCCACTTCCTATGAAAAAGGATGTCTATTAAAATAGTGCAACCAACAGTTCCTGGCAGATGGTCATGGTTAATAATGTTCATGATGATGATAGTGGTAGTAGTGTTGATGATGATGATGGCGATAGAGAGGCTTGGTGGTGACAGTGGTGGTGACGAAGGTAGTGGTAGTAATTGTGCTGATGACCACAACAGCTGTGATGGAGGAACATTTCCTTTTCAAATATTGCCATCAGCCTTGGACAGTTTTGCTCAGTGTTTAGAGCGTCTGCCCTCAAACTGAAGAGTCTCGGGTTTGATTCCGGCCAAGGGCATGTACCTCAGTTGCAGGCTTGATCCCTGGCCTGGTCGAGGTGCATGTGGGAGACAACCAATGGATGTGTCTCTCTCACATTGATGTTTCTCTCTCTCTCCCTCTCTCTCTCTCTCTCTTCCACTCTCTCTGAAAAAAAAATATCCTCAAGTGAGGATTAAAAAAAACACCTATTGCCATCATATTTTCTTAACCAGCACTAGAGCTGATTACCTGAGATTTATTCTTTTCCTAGCTTCCAGGTCACCCTTTTAATGAAAACACTCATTCAAAGTTCATTTCTTTAAAGGCAGGCAAGAGAGAGAGAAAAGGAGAACCAGAAATCTAGATCAGGGACATCTGACTAATATATCTTTTATTTGTAAATTTTTAGTGCAGTATTGCAGAGTTTATTGATTTAAACTTTACAAATGGAAGAAAAAATATAGAGATAAGCTGTTTTGTTCATTGTGGTATGGATGACCAGTTTCTCCAGAGAAAAAATCTAACTAGAGCAATTAGATGAGACATTCAGCTAATACTAAAACTTTCTCAGCAGTAGCAGAACAAAGAAAACAGTATTTCTTCCGGACCACATCCCTTAGACTACCTTTGAGCAATAATTGTTAGTAACGGTGTAAGTTTTCAAACAGTCTTACAAATAGTGTGGAAATCATGGTCCTTGCAGTTTCCTTGACCCCCTTCACATTAACCAGCCGTCTGTCACAGGTGGACACTCACTTGAAACGCTTCTGAAACGCTGCGGTGAAATGTGCAGTGAAACAGAATTTGCATGGCCTTCGCCTCTTTCAACAGGTGCTGTACATATAACAAGGTTCAAAGGATAAGAGAATCTAGCGGTTACAAACACAGAATTCCCACACTCAGAAGATTTCCATAAACACCAAATAAAAACATAGGGAAAGGTGTGGTTGCTCACTCTTTGCCTTTTAAGTGGACCAGCCATTTTCTATTAGACCTCACCTGATTTGTTTATTTTTGGTTTATTTCTAGAAGACAGCTGCTTGAAAGAAAAGACATGATCATTGCAAGCATGAGCTAGAGAAACTGCAATCTGCCTGCCAGTGCATGGAAAATAAATTAATTCTTTAAAGCAGAGATTCTAGGAGAATCACTCCTTCCACCTAAATCCTGACACCATATGTCCACATGCATAGGTACATTTTCCACCCTAGGGAGAAGAGTCATCGCTTTCTTTAGATCTTTGAAGGTGACCTCAACTGCAGAATTGTTAAAACCCATTGCTCAGCAGTAGCCTCCTAGATACTTTAAAAGGGCAATACCTTTAACTGCTCATAAATAAGTCTGAGCAACACAGTGCACCATATGTATAAAAATGCTAAACAGTGGATGTTAAACAGTGTAATAAAGTGGTCACTTGTCCAATCATCAGAAAAATATCACCAACAAGGGTAAGAGACAAATTAAAACATATAGCATTATTTCAATTTTTTTCAATTGTTATTTCAAAAAACTTTAAAACTTCAGGGTATGTGTGGATTATTGTGTGATATCCTTCTGACAAAATTCTCTTTGGTTGACGTGCAGGACAGGAATTCGAGTGCTGCAGAAGAATGACCACATTTGCTGATATCACTTTTTTGGTGACTGTCATGGTCTGTGAATTTTTGGAGTCATAGTTTCTTCTGCACTTGGTCCTCCTATGCCTTGCTCATTTTTGCCAATGGTCCTCATCTCTTGGTGGGTTGTAATTCTAAATTTTGTCAAAGGTGGGATGCCACACACAGTACTGAGTTCAGGACCACTGATAATCAGGAAGTGACCTACACTGGAGAGCCAAATGGCAGCTCGGCGACACAATGAATGCTGGGGGGCGGGGGTGTTACATAAGGTGATAGTATTCACTCACCTGCAGGGACATAATTAGTGCTTTGGATTCTTTCCCCCAAAAGTAAAAGATTTTACCGAGCTCATGCTAATTACATGATGTGCCTATTAAAGATATCTTTTAAAAGCATGTTATAACTTTTAAGGTACATTATAATTAATGATGTGCCTCTGTAAAATGACAGAAAAAGGTTGGTTTTGAGGAAGAAGAAGATGGGGCGGGGGGGGGGGGGAGAATGAATGGCCAGTGAGAGAACTGTTTTATAAGACTGCAGTCAAAGAACATATAGGCCAATATACACCAACGTCTTGGCACTAAATTTCTGTCTCTGTTTGTGGAGAGGAGAAACAAAATGAGGGAAAGAAGTCAGGTGAGAGGGCCCAGTCCTTTCTGTTGAGCTCCCGATACAGTCGTCTTGGGAAGGGGCTGTGAAGAAACAAGATAGTGTCCCCAAGGTGCCAGACTGAGTGCTGAGACTGTGAACAGGGAGAGTATTTCTCTAAAGCAGGGCTTCTAGGAGAAACATTACCCCATCCAAATCCTGAAATTATACTCAAAAGTTTGTGTTCACACGCATAGCTGCATTTTTCCACTGGGGAGAAGAGATACAGCTTTCTTTAGATATTCAACGAAGTCCATGACCTCAAAAAGTTTGTTGAAACCTGTTGCTCAGAGTCAGGACTTCCCAGAACCTCCCTTTTCAGAAGTGTCCAAGTTGCTCTGCATCTCCTAAGCCCTGAGTATGACAGAAGGGACAGAACCAACACTTAGGGTATTGGAACAGCTTTTCCTTTAGTGGCTTGAACCCACAACCTCGGCCTCCTTAAGGTCATGTCCGAATCCAAGCCCAGAATTCAGACAAACTGCCCCAGCCACATGCAGGCAGTACTGGGCAGTTCTCCAATATCCTCAGCCATTCGCTATGTCATTTGTTCTTCACAACACCTCTGGAGATAAGTAGGACGCCTTATCATTGGTTCCCATTTACAGAAGAGGAAATTGAGGGCCAGAGAGCTACAGTACCTTGTTCAAGTTCACAAGCGGTGGTGGCTGGCCAGGCTGAGAATCGAGGCCCCCGGCCCCAGGCCAGTGTGTGCTCTGCTGCAGCACCCGGCCCTGTTTCTCTCATGTGCAGGAATTCACAGAAGGGTAAGTAAGACATGTCTGCCCACAAGGAAGTTGAAATCTAAACACAATTTGTTTGTTTTTCTCTCCCATGGGCAAAACACTTTTTTAATCCCCTCCACCCAACCCCCCACAAGTCCCTGTATCATGCCCTGCCCTTTCTCAGTGGTCCCCTGAGTCAAAACCATTTAAAGGGAGGCGGTGCTCTCCCCAAAAAACAAAGAAAGTAGCCAGTGCTTATTGTGCTGCCAGAGATCAAAAAAACAAACAGGCTTCTCATCACATTTTTGAAGATATATTTTGTTTGAATGAACAGAGCCAAAACCTTGCTCATAGGGGAAATCATCTTCCTTCAGTAAACATGTATTATACAAATTAATATTTTTAGAAATATGTTTATATACTGGAATCTGTTATAGGAAATGTGATTAGCTCTGGTTTTTCACCTGTCCTTGTATGCATGCTGTTTTCTACATAACTCTGCAATGCACACCCGATCTGGACATGCTGTACCTCGATGTTGGCTTTGAGTTTGGACATATGACTTGCTTTTGCAAATAGAATAAAGCTAAGGTCATATTGTGTTCATTCTGAGCCAAGACCTCAGGAAGTTTTATGTATTTCCACTGGCCTGTGGTACTTCTGTAATCACCCTGAGAATATCATGCCAGACCAGCCCACTAGGACCAAGAAGAGGAGGCTGGACATTTAATAGCACAGAGCTGTACCAACCACGTTACCCCAGCTGAGCCTAGCCTACATTAGCCAATGCGCCCTCTCTGAAGATGTCTCCAAGACCGACCCATCAGCTGTGTTTGTTACAAAGTGAAGTTATTTTTTTTTTTTAAAGTATTTTTTTTTGTCCCAGTGCAGGGATAAGGCAATTTTACTTGAACTTTCCAGTTGAGTTTTAATAAAGAAGTTTCAAGACTCCTAGATTCTTTTTCATGAGATCCCTTTATAGTGGGAATGACCGGACATACCTAGGAAGGGGTATAACCCAGTTATTAACTGGACTGTTTGTGCATCAGTGTCTCGTCTTCCATAACCACCCATTATTCTTGCTTACATGAAAGTTTGTGACTAGAAGGACAGAACCACAAAGAGAATAAATTACTTAGTTGTCAAAGAGCCTGTGAAAAAAAATCTAGACTCCCTCACAATGCCTTGAAAATTCTAAGGGAAAATTATTTGTAACCTAGAACTCCATACCTAAACTATTATTCAAGTAAAGGGGAAGACAAAGACAGCTCCAGATATATAAGAACTATGAGAAAATGTTTCAGCAAAATAATGGTGTAAATAAAGAAACGGGAAGTCGTAAGATCCAGGAAACAGTAGATCTACTGCAGGAGGGCAGTGAAGGGAAGAACCAGGACAGCAGCTTTGCAGCAAATCTTAAGCACCACCAGCTAGAATTGGAATGTGAACATGGAGAAAAATAAAAATACAACCCTTGGTTCTGCAATGGATTTTATTTACTGTCATAATATAATAAACCTCAATTGATAGTTTAACAAAAAATAGCAATTTACAGTATTTAAAGAATAGGATAGGAGGAGCTCACCCACCATAACAGGAAATAAATAATATTTCAAATGGATAAATTAAGAAGTAGCAGTATAAGCATATTATTTATAAATGTGATCATAAGTATCATAGGAGGTAGCTAAAAGTTAAAATAAATTACGTTTATAAGCTTTTCAGAATTATTTGACTTTTTAACCATGTACATTTTTATTCTGCTCACAAGAGAGGAAGAAACAGTGGCATTAGGCTGGAAGCACAGAGAAAGAGGGGGAGGGTGGCGCAAGAGGAGGCTGGGGAGGTTGGGAGCCAGACAACTGGGATCTTGTACATTCGGTTAAGGATCTTGATCTTCAATGGAAAGTCACTGAAGTTTTTTTTAGGGGTGTGTGTGTGTGTGTGTGTGTGTGTGTGTGTGTGTGTGTGTGTGATGAAATAATTTTGAATATATCTTTATTGATTTCAGAGAGAGGGAAAGAGAGGGAGAAAGAGAGACAGAAACATCAATGATGAGAGAGTCATTGATTGGCTGCAGCCTGCAGCCCCGGCATGTGCCCTGACTGGGAATTGAACCCCAATCGCCTGGATCCTAGGTCGACGCTTAACGGCTGAGCCACGCCCGGCCGGGCTAATTTTGAAAAACACTCTGGCTGCAAAGTATGAACTTATTTGGGGAGAGGGGTACAAGAGTGTTGTTATAGCTAAAATGAGACTTAGAGGTATCTTAGACAGCTCAGTAGAAACAGAGGATTTGATAAATTTGAGTAAAATTTAGAAAATAAGATTGATAGGTTATAACAATAGAGAGCACATAAGAAGCTAGATATAATAAAAGATAACTGAATCCACATAATGAGTAGAAAATTATGTATAGTTCACTTTAGGTAGCTTAGCATCATTATGCAAAATTAACCTCCAATCATATTCAGTAGGGTTGTAATATTAATTACCAGGCCTTCTATTTAAGGATTTAGAGAAAACTTTACATAGGTATGACAAAGTTCCATGGCAACCAGAGTTCCATGACAGAATTAAGCTCTACAGAAAATTACCTGAGAGACAGTGTTTTCAGTTCTCCCAAGGATACATAGCTAGTACCATTGTAGACGCAGAGAACATTTGAGATTAAATCTCTCACAAAATCCCAGTTGAGAAGGACTGGTAACAAGAGTAGTTTCTGATTTGATTCAATCCATAATTTTCTTTTTTTAATAGCCAATTTTACTGTTCTTCCACAGTGCTATATTCCATCTGTTGTTGGCCTATAGCATAATATATATTTCCCAGTGTGGGAATTCACTGTATATATTTATGTATTTGCAATTGTTCAAAATTTCTTAACTACAACTTTTTAATCAATTGTGTTGCTAGAATGGTGAGATAATCCTCAGGGTAGTTCCTCAAATAATTTCAGCTCTCCTTTGAGTCAGATGATAGGGTTATACTTCTCTGACCTCTTGAAATTAGGTCGTTAAAATATGAGTAAAAATGATGAGTGTCGTTTCCAAGTAGAATCTTTAAAAGCTAGAGGGTTCTTCACTATGTTCTCTTTTCCTGACCCAATGAACACAAATTCACATGTTGAGGTAGAGCCTGGGTCCCAGAGTAACTACAATGAGCAGAAGTCTCTTATCATCCCACTTTGAAGATGTACATGGGTGTATGTTGTGTTTAGCCATTGAGATTTTTGTGCTTTTTGTCACTGGAGCATAACTTAACCTATGCTGCCTGCACAGACACTTCTTCCAAAATGATCTGCAAAATTCCTACATCTAGTTGCTTATATACTAAGAATGACTTCTCTCTGTAAGTTTTACTGATCCTGCTTTGTGCCTCCCTCTAATTCAGACACTTTATGTTTTCTCTGTCAGCTGGCTCTGTCATCTACCCTCAATGGTATGAGAACTCTTTCTTTTCCAGAACTGTATCAACAGCAGGGCAGTGGGAATTCTTTATCCCAGGTACAGGACATAAGGGTATAAATCATGAGTAGAAAATTTTGAAATAATAATAAAATTAACTAAAAATCAGTGTGCTTTTTATTATTACCATGTGACTACAGTGCAAGGCAGTTTGTAAGTGCCCAAGAAGTTAACCAACAACAAATACCCACACCAGCTGGGCTCCAGGAATCCATTCATTCACTTCCTCAGCACCTCCTATGCAAGGTACAGGACTGTGCCCAGCAGGTGAAATAATGAACAGCTGACACAGTCCCTGCCCCCCGGGGGAGGAATCCATCTGAGTATGGAAGTTGTCGCGAAAGGTATTTTCTTCTCCTAAAGAAGGTGACATTTGAGTAAAACCTGAACAATATAGAAGAGTAGCCGAGTGAATATCTAGGAGAGCCTTCCAGGCAGAGTGAATGTCAACGTAAAGCCTTGAAACAAAAACAGGTCTACTGTGCCTGAAGCACTGCCAATGAGGTGGCGAGTGGGGAGATGAGGTGAGAGAGAGGCGGGCAGCAGGCACGAAGCAGGATCTCGCAGGCCATGGTAAGGAGTCTGGGTTTTAATCTGGTTGCAAAGGGAAAACACTGGAGACCTGTAAACAAGCAAGTAATATGACTTTAGAGAGACTCCTCTGGCAACTTTATGGAGTATAGAGTCAAGAAGGGAGCAGAAACCAGTTAGGGGTCCAGCATGAGGTATAGTCATGCCTTGGATGAGGGTCTTAGCAGTGAATGTGGTGAAAATGGTGACATTCCAGAACTATATTGGAAATAGAGAAGAAGAGATTTTTCTGACTGATTGGACATTGGCTGTGAGTGAAAGAGAGGACTCATAAGTGACTCCTGGTTAAAATTTTGGATTAAAAATTTGAGTGGGTGGTGGGCATCACCTTCCTGAGAAATTTTCTTCTTAGCTTATGTTCTGCTAAACTGGAAGAAAAAGCTAATACCTCTTCCCAACTTCCTTCTGCACTGGCAAATATATATATATATATATATATATATATATATATATATATATATATATATATATATATATACATATATTGTGTTTAAGAAACACAATGAAAAAATATTTTTCAGCTAATTTACATTTCATATCATCAAGCCACCAGTCATCATAGATCAATTGCCTGGGAATTACCATTCTGGAGTGTCCAAGACGGAACTCAGACAGGCGATTTGATTGAACCACGGTGATATCACAATACTATTTCAGATAAGCACTAAGGGTCCAGGTGTCCATGTCCAGAGCCTGAGGTCTGGGGGCCCACTGATTCTTGAGCCCTCGATGGGAGCCATGCTGTGCAAAGACCACTCTATGAGCTGATAAAAAGCTCACATGGCTGGGCCTTGGATCAGAGGGTTGTGTAATACAGTCCATAATATCAGTGGAGGTAAGAACAGAAACCAGAAAATATATGTCAGTGTGGTCTGACCCCTTTGTGGGTTCACATTAAAGTCCATTTGCTTTCCAGAAAGTAGTGGTGCAAGTCATTGTTCCTGTTCTGAGCTCTTGTAAGGCAGTTCTTGCTCATACTAGAAATTATTTTAAAAGTCAACAACACAAGATACCACTATTCAAAGAAAGCCTGAGGCTCTAACATCCTGCTCAGAAAAAATTTATTGTTACACCAAAAGGGGTCTCATTATAAAGAGCTTTATCCATAGATCTACAAAGAAGGTGGAAATCATGGGTGGTTTGGCCACACCTAAGAGACAGAATTGAACAGTGCCAATTCCCAAAGGCAGCAACGAATTCCAAAACAGATTTCTGCTCTAAAAAGGATTTTTGCCTATTGCCAGCTTATAAAAGAATCCTCACATGTCTAACACTGTGTAATGATGTGAGGCTTTCAAAGGGCACGGTATTTATTCTGTACAATCTGCAATTCAATAAACTGCAATGTCAATTTTCCTTTTTTGTACATGTTTCAATCACTGTGCCTGGAGCTGATGGGCGATGGGGCCAAGGGGTCGGTCCCCTTAGCTGTGACTCTCTCCCCATAGGTATGTTGAAGGCATCTCTGCCACCTGGCTCATAGCATGATATCTCTGATTAAGTCATTGTAATAGGATAAAAAAATCTCAGATTGTGGATTCACACCAATGCAATGTAAGGCAGAGCCACAAAATCACATCAGTGCAATTCACAGCAGTCACATGTGGAGTGTACACATGGCGTGCACATGTGGACACGTACATAGTACCTACACTACAGGAGATCAATGATCTAGCAGGCAGTATATCATATTGATTAAGGGTTTGGGCTCTGGAGACAGACTGTCCAAGTTCAAGTCCCACTTTTCTCATTTACTGGCTATACATGTGAACCCCTGGCAAGTCTGCTAAGTGGAGTGACAACAGACTATATTTCATAGAATTGTTAAAATGATTAAATGAATCAATACACATAATTGACAGAATAGCACCTGGAAAATTGTAGGTAGTAAATAAACGTTTGCTATTATTATAATTATACCACACTCTTCTGAGGTCATACCTACTGGGTGTTGCTTTCATTACTTCACGAGCCATCAGAAATCATCACAAGAGAGAAGATATGAGAAGCTAACATGCATTGAGCCTCTACTTCATACCAGGCACTTTTCTGGAGAAGGTAGATGCACTGTCTCAGTCTGAATCATTCCTCCCTACTGCAGTAGCCCATGACCCAAGTGGGGAGAAGTGTGGTGTGGATCCAGGTTCTTGGCATAGCCTTGCAATAACCTACCCTCTATTCAAAACCTGACTCTACCAAGAGCTAGCTGTCTGACCTCGGGCAAGTTACCTCAGCCTTCTGAGTCCTCATTTCCTTATCTGTAAAACAGATATAACACCTAATTTTCATGGTGCCTGTGAGGATCTAGCAAGTTTATATATTTATATTGAAGTTGCTGGCACCATGCAGATTCTCAAAAGTAATTTCTCTCCTTGTTAGCTTTTCCCTCCCAGGAAACTGGTGGCCTCCCTTGCAAGACCTTGAGGGCAGTAATCATTTTACTACTTAAACATAATTTGTTTATCATTCTTTCATGGAGAAAAAAAAAAAAAATAACACCTTAAATAGTACATATATAGTGAAAAAAATAATAATGCTGTAAAGATCTAGAAAGAGTGTTAAACTTGCAATAAGCATGTGCTTTCAGGATTAGCGCACATTCATTGTGCAGCCTGATATATTTCACAATTTTCTTTAGTCCCTGTAACTTTTTGTAACCAAAGAATAATAGAAAGAGGACAGGGAGTGATGGTTGTCCCAGTAACCTATGGGGACTTATCCTTACTATTTGAGCTGAACTGATTCTTCAGCTTCCTCAGCCAAATATTAAGGCTGTGAGGGACATGCACCTTACAGTTCTGAAGATGGGGGGTGGGGTGCAAAGTGGCAGCCCCTCTAAGAAACTAGGCTAGAAGATTTGGTCGTGTTTGATATCACTTGCCCTTTCTTTTGGTTCCAAGGCAGTGATAAGAGTGTACAATTGCACCATATATCAAATGAAAGACCCCAAACCTACACACACACCTCTATTTACCACAGTGCAGGACTAGACCAGGAACTGGCTGTGGCACACAAGGCCGGTTGGTGTCACTGATGAGTATACACATTTGCCATGGATTGGACAACAGAAGGTGCCAGATCCCAAGGTGACTGATAGAAAGTGGAGCTTGACTAGGGCTAGCATCAGTCCTGCAGGTGCTTACAGGGCAAATGGGCACTGTGGGTCAGGAGGGATTGAGACTGCATAGGGAGGGCTACAGTTTTAAATACATTGGTCAGAGTAAGTCTCATTGAGAAGATGATTTTTGAGTAAAGACTTTAAGAGGTGAGAGAGTTATCCATGTGATTACCTGAGTCAAGAGCGTGCAGGTGGACCAGCTCGGCATTGCTCAGGGGTTGAGCATCAACAGCCTAGGATCCAGAAGATCGCAGTTCGATGCCTGGGTTTCAGGCTCAATCCCCAGTTGAGGGCGTGCAGAAGGCAGTCGATCAACGACCCTCTCACCACTGATGTTTCTATCTCTCTCTCTTTCCCTCTCCCTTCCTTTCTCTGAAATCAATAAAGATATATTTTAAAAAAAAGTGTGCAGGTGGCTAGAACCACCAGTAGAAAGGCTCTAAGTGGAACATGCCTAAGGAGGCCAGTATGGCTCGAGAACAGGATGGGAGGGAGAAAGCAGGAGGAGATGACATCAGATGACAGCAAGGGGGTTGACCAGACCATGGAAGGCTGTAAACTGATTTTTATTGAGTAAAATGTGGAGCCATGCAGGATTTTGAGTGGAGGAGTGATGTGATCTGATTAATATTTTTGAAAGTTTAGGAGGCTTTTGCGGTAATTCAGGTAAGATACAATAATAGCTCAGCCCAGAGTGGTAGCAGCAGAGGTGGTGAGAAGTGGCCAAATTCTGGATAATTTCAGAATCAGGATTTCCTGATAGATTAACTGTTGTCTATGACAGAGAAGACTTGGGAATGGCTCTGAGGTTTTTGTCTTGGACTACTGGAAGGTTGAAGTTGCTGTCAACTGAGCTTTGGAAGGAACAGGTTCTGGGGGAAGAGCAGATGTTCAGTTTTGGACATGATAGGTTTGAGATAACTGTGAGATGTGCTAGAGGAAGTATAGGTGATTGTGTGTAATGAGCCTGGAGTTCAGAAAGGAGATCTACAGCGGAGGTACCAAGGCAAGGGCTCTGTGGCAGGATGAGATCTCTAAGGGCGGGGTTGCTGCCAGAAAAGAGAGCCAAGGATGGGGCACTTCAACTGTAAAAGGTAGCCAAAAGGAGAAGGAACCCACCAAAGAGGCGAGGGATTGACCAATGAGGTAATATATATATATTTTTTTGAAAAGCTGAAGAGAGAAACTTCTCAACTGGTGGGAAAGAAGCCATTTGCAAGGCTGTCTTTGTGATTCGAAATGTGTGATTTGGGGTAATGTGATGTGATCCTTGTGTATGGCTCATGGTGGTTTCATGGAGACTCTGGGTTTGGGGAAAGCGGCCTGGAGGGGTGTGTGTGTGTGTGTGTGTGTGTGTGTGTGTGTGTGTGTGTGTGTGTGTGTGTGTGTGTGTGTGTGTGCTTTGTTTGCATTATATGGCTGGGTGGACCCACATGCCCCAAGAAATAGAAGCTTGTGACCAGGCAAGCCCTCTATATAAGGCTGCTGGAAACATCTCCTTCCACCTAACAGAAGGGGAAAGTTTAATATTTTGTTTTGTCAGTTGAGACCACTTATAAAAATAACTTCCTAATTATGTGCTGGTATGAATCTTTTTAGGTGTAAATGGCCTTTTTTTTCCGAATTCACTATGTCCAGCTCTTTGGGGAAGGGGGTTTTCTAAGATTCTTATTGACTATTACTGTTTTATTCTCTTTTGAAAATACTCCTTCCTCTTCACTAATATATGTCCTTTTTATCATTTCTGTTCTAAATAATGTACTATTTACTTCCTATTACTTGGCTATAAACCTGAAGTCATGTCTCATCCCATTTAGAAAATTTGTTCACCAAACAGACTCAGCCCCAGTGGCAGAGCCTAAAGATTCTTTCTCCATGAGATGCCCCCTTAATGGAGCAATTTAAAATTACTTAGTCCCATAGATACAGAGGATATTTTTCTGTAACTTGAAATATTAACTTTCAGGTTTTCCCTGGGGTTGAATTATGCAAAAGAATGTAAATTCTTACGTTTCTTTTCAAGTGTATTTAACAATCATCATATAGCAACGATGATGTAACGGGCCAGACCCAAGAGCTTAACAAATACTAATTTTATTTTCTCAACAGCCTGGAAGATAGGGACTATTATCACCATAACCCCTATTTTATAGATGGAAAAATAACGAGTTACAGAGAGGTCAATTTACTTGCAAGGGACACACAGCTAGTAAGTGGCAGAGGCAGGATTTGAACCCACACTATTGGTCTCCAGAGCCCCAGTGCTTAGTCACCTCCCTTTGCTGTGTTCTCTGCGTCTTCTGGTAGTTTTCCACCATGTGAGCTGCTTTGGTTTTCTTCTGTAAGATCAAAATTTCACATCTAGCACTCTTGGATCACCCTTTAAACTCACAAAACAGCATCTGAAAAATGGGTGACCAAACCCACTTTGATGATGACATGGTGAGCCAGTGAGGCCACTGACCACAGAATGACCAAAGGAAGGGCCACTACGCAGATGGAATCACCCAGCCTGCCTTTTCTGTATAAAAGCAGCAGATAGTATTACAGGTCTAGTAATTGTAGCTAATGGAATTTTAAGCACATTCAGTGTAAAAGTCATTGTTTTAATACACCCATAGAAAGATTAAAAGTATTTAATCTATTTTTTCTCTATTTGATTTTTTTAAGTGAAATACTCATTGTAAAACTGTGTTTGGATGTATTAAAAATCAGTATTGCTCTGGCCAGTGTGGCTCAGTTGATTGGGCACCATCCCGTGCACAGAAAGGTCGCAGGTTTGATTCCCACTCAGAGCACTTGCCTGGGTTGCGGGCTCCATCCCCAGTAGGGGCCATGCAGGAGGCAGCCAGGTGTTTTGCTCTCTCCCATCAGTGTTTGTCTTTCTCTCTATCCCTCTCCCTTCCTCTCTCTCTAAAAAAATCAATAAAAATATTTTTAAAAATCAGTGTTGATCAGAGGGTTCGGTCACTAATATTTTCTATTGTCTGAACTAAGCACCCTCCCTTAGCACCCTGTCCGGTGTTGCAGCAGCGTAGCAGGTTCCTGTTTCTGCCGGTATTTGGAGATCACCCTGCACCATCGTTACAAAATCTCTGCTGGCTGACATGGCCCACAGTGCCTGGTCTTCCTGCAGGAGTTCCCATGCATATCGAAGTTCGAGAAGTTCGCCTGTTATACGCAGATGCTGACTCAGCAGTCCGGGGTGGGGCCTGAGCGCCTATATTTCTAACCAGATGCTGCTGCTGGTCCCCCCAGTTCCAATTGAATTGCAAGGGTCTAAAGCTGTGCTTCTCAACCTTGGCTGCTCTATTGGAAACACTTGGGAGCATTTGAAAACTAGTATTGACAGACTCAATTTAATATGATCTAACTGGTCTAGGGTGTGGCCTGGGCAGCAGTTTTCAAAGCTCCTCAGGTGAATCTACTGTCTAGTTGTGATTAAGATACTACTTTAGAGTGGTGGTCCTCAAAAGTGTGGTTCTGGACCAGCAGCAGTGACATCTCTGGGGAACAGGTTGGAAATGCAAAGTCTTGGGCCCCACCCCAGGCCCAGATTGGAAACCTCCATGTGATCGTGATGATCACATACATGTGAGAATCACGGATTTAGAGGCTCACAGAATATATTTTCCATTTCTCTACTTTTCCCCCATCTTCTCTCTCCTCCTTTTCTCTTTCTCCCTCTGTCTCTTTCCCTCCACCCTCCTCAACGTGCGTTAGCTATTGCAGGTCTGATCCAAAATACATTGATAAAATGCTGAGAGTCCGAGGAGGGGTATGCAGGAAGCAACCCAATTGCTGCCAAATATGTTAATATTTGAGCCACCTCAATAACCAACAGTTGGCTGCTTTTAGTCACTTTAGGAACTGTGTATCCCAAGCCAGAATAAGCTTGATGCAAGAAAGTTGTGTAAATCCTTGGCTTATACATATTCACATTTCTAATTAAACCCAATGACGTCATATTGTGTAGTAAACTGAAAGAAACCCAGTAGGAATTGTTTTAGTATATGCTTTTGCCAGTCGCCTTCCAGGGCTTCTTATGGGTGCCGGTAGGTCGATTCAGTCAGAATGTGCTCAAGCCCAGGCCAAAACAGTGCCACTGTCATTGAACCACCAGTGAGCCTCCGGGGCGATGTTCTCCAAGTTTGTGCAAGTAGGTCTTCACCTATGTCTTCTTAAGCTCTTGATGTCTTGAGACTCTCAGGCCCTGGACACTCGAGTCTCACTGTCCACATCTAAGGAAGAGGCCAACATTCATGAAGGGAAGCTCAAGGAGGCGAAGCAGTTCCTACGGGGGAGTTTCCATCTGAGAGGAGGGTGAGCACAGCACCCAGAAACAAGAGATCTGATAGGAACACGTGGCCGCCTGGCATGCCTCTTACCCCAGGGGAGAGCCTCATCAGCCTCCCCCAAGGGAGAGGAAGAGTACCTCTTACATGTGTTCTGCATAAGGACATTAACATCAGGCATTTTTTAAAATTGTGGCAAAATACACATAACATACAATTTTCCATCTTAACCATTTTTAAGGGTACGGATCAGTAGTGTTAAGTATATTCGCTTTTTTGTGCAACCATTCTCTAGAACTTTTTCATCTTGCTAAACTGAAATTGTACCCATTAAACAACAACTCCCCAAGCCACCGGCAACCTCCATTCTGCTTTCTATGAATCTGACTACTCTAGACCTGATGGAAGTGGAATCATAAAGTATTTGCTTTTTTGTGACTGGCCTATGTCATCTAGCACAATGTCCTCAAGGTTCATCAGCTTGAAGCATGTCAGAATTTTCTTCCTTGCTAAGGCTGGGCAACCCCATTGTATGTGTGTGACGCATTTTGTTTATGCATCGGGCAGTGGGCATTTGGGTTGCTTCCCTTTCGGCTGTTGTGAATGATGCTGCCATGAACATGGGGGTACAAATATCTCCTTGAGAGCCCGCTTTCAAACTCGGTGTTCATTGTTTGGCTCTGTTTGGCTCTGCTGCTCAATTAGGATGTTTGTTGTTTTTTTTTTAAGTAACCCAAAATGCGTCTAAAATGTCTTAAACAATAAAAAATATTTGTCTCAAAAAAGAAAAAAAGACCCTGCTTTCAATTTTTTTGGATATATACTTAGAAGAGGAATTTCCATCTGGATCATATGGTGGTTCTATGTAATTTTTTGAGGAACTGCCATACCATTTTCCATAATGACTGTAACATTTTACATTTCCACTGACAGTGTACAAGGGTTTTAATTCTTCTACATCCTTGCCAACAGTTGTTATTTTCTGTTTTTTCTATAGTAGCCATCTTAATGGGTATGAGGTTGTTTTGATTTACATTTCCCTAGTGATTAGTGATGTTAAACATCTTTTTATGTGCTTATTGGCTATTTGTATATCTTCTTGGGAGAAATGTTAATTCAGGTCCTTTGCTAATGGTTTTAATTGGGTTGGTTTTTTTGTTGTGAATTTGTAGGTATTCTTTATATATTCTGGACATTAACCCTGTATCAGATGTATGAGTTTCAAATATTTCTGTTCTGTAGGTTGTAGGTTGCTTTTTTTTTACTCTGTTAATTGTCTTTTGATACTTAGAAATTTTAAATTTTGATGTAGTACAATTTATCTATTTTTAGTTTTGCTACCTGTGTTTTTGGTGTCACCTACATTGCCAAAGCCAGTGAAGCTTTTCCTCTGTTTTCTTCTAATAATTGTATAGTTTTAAGCCTTATATATTTAGGTCTTTGATTCATTTTGAGTTAATTCTTGTATATGATGTAAGGTAGGGGTCCAACTTCATTTTTTGGTATGTGGCTATCCAATTTTTCCAACACCATTTGTTGAAAAGACTGTCCTTTCCCCCTTTAAGGGTCTTGACAGCCTTATCAAAAAATTTTTGAGCACATATGCAAGGGTTTATTTCTGGGCTTTCTATCTATTGCATTGCTCTACATGTCTGTCTTAATGCCAGTATCACACTGTTTTGCTTACTATAGTTTTATAATAAGTTTTGAAATCAAGAAGTGTGTGCTTCCAGCTTTGTTCTTCTTTTTTAAGATAATTTAAGCTATTTGGGGTAACATAAGGCAAACTTTTAAACCAAAATCCAGATTATTTCTATCTTAAAACTTTCAAATGACTTCTCATGACATGTAAAATTCCAAAATCCCTACCATGACCTCCTCTTTGCTCCCCAGCTTGTCCCTCATCCCCAAGTGCTTTTAACTCACACATCCACTTATTCATTAATTCTGGGCATATTTGTTGAGGCCCTACCATGTGCTGGGCCCTGTTAGAGGCACTGCGAATGTACCTTACCCCCAGCTTTTAGCTGAGAGGCCTTCCTCCCCACCTTGTCTAAAGTGGGTGTCCTTCTCCTCCCAGCCATCCCTCTCCATCCCTATACTCTGTTCTTACTGCTTTCATAGGCATGCCTTCAATCTTCATTTTGTTTATCTATATATTTTGTTTACCCCAAAAGATTTTTAGCTTCAAAAACTTAGTGACTTAGAAGACACTTGGAGGACAAGCGACGCACATCTGTTGAAAGCATAAGCTGAGTTTATTGTTGGCTTTCTGAAAGGACAGCAAACCTGAGCAGCAAAGGCTCCCTTAATCATAATTTTGCTGTTTAAACTGAACAGGATTTTTAGTTCCCTGAACTTTTTTTCTCATCTTTCCAAAGGAAATAGGGAGATAGTAAGTGTATCTCCTTGTGTGACCTGGGAGCAAGAATCGGGTATCTTAGAAAAGGAAAGAAATTATTTCCTCTGAAAGACTAGCTTTTTCGATGACCTTGAATTGTACTACTGACTCGTTTAAGGTCATTGACTTAAAATGGAGGGTTATTAGATTCCATTACTCTTCTGGACAAAAATGCTTTAAAAATATGAGTCAATCCAGCTTTAACCAAAAAGAAAAGGGAATGCCTCCCAAATAGTCCCATTTTTGATGGTCATTTGATTAAATATAGCCATTTATGTTATAATTCCCCAAATTACAAATGTGCCTCTGCCACATTTGTGTTAACCAAGTAAACTGAAATGCATGAGGCCTTTTTACCACTTTTTTCCCCTTGGGTTCACAACCCAAAAGTATTTCTCATAGTAGATGAGTGTAACATGGACACATACTTGCAAGTTTACCTCATAGTCAGCCACAAGGTAAATGGACTTGTTCATATTATAAACCCAAAATACCATATTATAACTTTACACCATTAAATCTGCCAAAATTACATTTTATATCCTTCCTAAATGTACAATCCTAAATTACTACTTCTTAAGCAAAATAAGAATGTCAGAGCTTGTTGTCCTGTGTAAGACAAATCATGTGAGTTCTATTGTTTTATCATACTATGTTTTTATACAGACAATTTCAATCGCCTGCAACCCATTCAAACTAAAGTGTTTGTTTAGTACATTCTCCTGGCCCATTACTCAGGAAAGAATCAGATACTCTAGTGATTATCTTGCGGAGGCTCGCTCGTTGCTTTTGGAAACAGGCCACAGATGAAGTAACAATAACCACACTGACAGAAAAAAAGCTAACCCAGCAATACGGTGTTATGACAACAGATCACATCTTGATTTGAAAAAGCAGAGGTGGTATTCTGGCTTTTTTTCCTTCGTGTACACGTATCATTTCCCTTGACGCTCTGCCACTACCTGCCGCCAATAAATCTTCATCTAAGAAAGAGGGTCTGAATTTTCCCCAAGGACCTTCAGGGATGACTGACTGAACGTAGCTGACAATGCATAAGAAATTTTATTTCAAAAACAAATATTTCCATTATGCTTCACTCGAGGATTATGAGGTCAGGATATATTACAAAATTTTGCTTCTCAGCATATATTTTTAAAATTTTCATCACAATTATTTCTCTTCAAAATATATTAGATTCTTTGATAGAATGTTCCTTACAAGGAACCCAAATTACCAACACCAAGGGATTGGCTGAATACAACATGATACACACATACCAGTGGAGTATGATGCAGCCATCGAAACGATGCTATAAAAATATATTTATTAATGTGGCAAGATGTTCATTTTATATCGCCTATTAAAGAAAACATATTAAGCAATATTTATAACATATCTAAGAGAAAGAGCATATTTATCATGTATGAAATTAAATATGTATATAATATCTGAAACATATTCAATAATGTATGAAATACATTATTATATATATAACATATATATAACATAATATTTCTTAAGGGATGCTTTTCCGACCTCAGACTACATGAGACCTTCTGTTAAACACTCCCCTAGCATACTGTTTCCCTTTCACAGCACTTCTCAGAACTGTAACTGACTGTTTAACTGCCTCACAGTTCTTGATTTTGTCTTCCTACCTGAATATAATCTCCTCGAGGTCAGTGACGTGTCTATATTATACACTGCTGCATCTAGTGTTTGGTAAGCAACTCAAAATTGTTTGTTGAGTGAAAGAATATGTGAGTAACTGAATTAATATGCACAGAAAAAGTCTGGAAGTATGTATATATAAATGATAACTTTTTTCTGTTGTCAGTGATATTACAGTGATTTTTTTCTTTCTTAGTCTCCTAATTTTTATACAATGGTTATATCCTTTTCGAATAAAAATTATTTGATAAAATTTTTAAATGAAGCCCTAGCCAATCTGGCTCAGTGGTTAGAGTGTTAGCCCGCAGACTGAAGAGCCCCGGGTTCGATTCCGGCTAAGGGCACATACCTCGGTTGCAGGCTTGATCCCCACCCCAGTTAAGGCACACATGGGAGGTAACCAACCCCTCTCTCTCTCTCTCTCTCTCTCTCTCTTCCACTCTCTCTGAAAAAACAATGGAAAAAATATCCTTAGGTGAGGATTTAAAAACATAAAAAATTTAAAAATTTTTAAATGGAAATTGTTTTACTTGGCTTTTGATGTGATAATGCTACAATCAATTCCAAAATATCAGCCTTACAACAATAAGTCTTCATTTCTCACTCAATATCTGTGGGTCAGCTGTGATAGCTCTATTCCTGACTCCCTGTGAAGTTCAGGTCTTCTCCACAAGTCTTCTCCTACAGGGAACCAGGCAAAATGATTAATTTCTACCTGGAACATGCAGCAGACAGAAGCATGAGAGGGACCTCTGCTCAGAATTGGCCAAAACAAGCCAGAGGGGCAAGACCAAAGACAATGAAACAAGAATGTGTATCTGCTTCCTGTGATGCATGCTAAGTCATATGACAATATAAATCTATTATTACAGAGAGAAAACAAAGATTTGAGGATAATAGGTATCAAAATACCTAATATTGTCTCATAATCAAGGTCAGTTCCATGCTAGCAAAGTCTAAGTCTAAAAGTCAGAATCATAAATAGCATCAAGTTCTGAAAACAAGGGCTGAATCCCTGAACCAACCACTTTTCAAAATCACACACCTTAGTAGAAATAATCAGCACAGGCTCACAATGTGAGGTTAATGATACAGAAAACATTAATACTTTGAGTTACTACATCAATTGTTGTATGTGGTAGACTGCTGCATTAATAACCCCCAATGACATACACCAAATTTCTATCTCCCTATAAACCAGTGATTCTCAACTGGAGGCAGGTTTGCCACCCAGAGATCATTGGCAATATCTAGAGACAAGTTTGGTTGTCATGACCTGAGAGGTGTGGAGAGAGCTTTTACTGGCATCTGGAAGGTAGAAGCCAGGGATGCTGCTAAACATCCTACAAGGCACAGCTCCATAAGGAATTATCCAGGCCCAAATGTCAATAGTGTTGTTGACAAACCCTGCTGAAAACATATAAAGCTAGGCTGGTCTCCTCCTGCATTTACTCTAGGTTTGACCGTGTGATTTGCTTTAGCCAGCGGGACATTACCAACCATGATATAAACAGTGGTGTGAAAAGTGCATGCTCAATGGGCCTTGCTAATTCTTGCTGCATTTGGAGTCCCGGCCACCATGTAAAGAAGCCTAGACTTCTTTGGAACTGCTGAAGACACGTGGCTTAGTTGTTCCAATTGCCCCTGTTAACTGCCAGCTATATAAATAGGCCATCTAGGGCCAGTTATCTCCAAGCAAGCCCTCCAGCTACCTATAGGCAGTAAGTGAACCCAAACAAACTAGTAAAAGGAGCTCCCAGCAGAGCATAGGCCAAATTGACAAACCGTAGTCCTATGAGTTAATCAATAATTGTTTTAAGCCACTATGTTTGAGGGAAGTTTATTATGAAGCAAAGATACATTGCATTTGTTGGGATACGGGCCAAAATGCTGTGACAAAGAGACTCAGACATACAATAGTTTAAATATTTTTTACCCTTGGCTGGCATGGCTCAGCAGTTGAGCATTGACCTATGATCCAGAAAATTGTGTTTCGATTCCTGGTCAGAGCACATGCCCCGGTTGCAGACTCTATCCTCTGTAGGGGATGTGCAGGAGGCAGCCAATCAATGACTCTCTTATCATTGATGTTTCTATCTCTTTCTCTCTCTTCCTTCCTCTCTCTGAAATCAATAAAGACATATTATTTTATTTTTTTACATTTAAGTCCAAGACTCTTCAACATGTTTTTCATATCTGGGTCCAAGATGGTTCTTCCAACTCCTACCATCACAACTACATCCCAGCCAGCAGAAAGGGAGGAAACACAATGGATGGCCACATGCAATCCTTACAGGTCTAGACTCAGATGTACCACATTTCATACCTGCTGGCTTCCCAGTGCCAGAACATAATCGTATGACCATATCTAGCAGGAAAGAGGGCTGAGTAATATTGACTTCAGTTGGGCCAAAATTCTTTGTACCCAGAAATAATTCTAGTAGAGTAGGGGGAAAAAAAGAATGTATACCGGAAAATAGTTGACTGCCATAGTTATTTTAAGTTTTGAAAAAATTGTTAACTCATCTATATAAACAGTGTGGGGCAAAAGTAGGTCTATAGTTGTGAGAACGTGAAACACAGAGTTTATTCTTGTATTATTATTTATTTATTATTGTATTATTTCCCATGCAAACAATTGTAAACCTACTGTTGCTCCACCCTGTACATCAAATGAAGTAGTTGGTAGCCAGAGAACTCCACAAAATTGCTTCAGTGCTCCATTTCACTTTGCTAATATAGTCTTGACTATACCACTGTAAAAAAAGTCACTTGCTCTTGAATCTATATCAGAATGTTTATTGCTCTTGGGGAGGGGATTATTTCTATCAAAGTGGAAGATAACACAAGTTTTCATAATGCAAATATTTCTTCCTGTGAAATTAAAATACTTTCCCAAGGAGCTACTCCCAATAACTTCAAAGAAAAAGTTCATGCCTGACCAGAGCCCCCGGGAGATTTTGGCATCATTTTCCAATTTTCATCATCTCCTTCTTGCATAAATTTCCCCCTGTATTTTCTAGTCCACATTAAGTTCTCACATGCCTGGGTACCAGGTGGTAGGATGTAATAAACCCTGGAAAGAATTTACCTTTAACCGAGTGATATGTTCAACACAATATACAATTAGACAAAATATAGAAATGAGAGTGCACATAGGAGGAAATATGAATGACATATAAGCCTGGAAACATGTGTGTCCTCCCTCCGTAAAAGAAATGGAAATTAAAACTACACTGAGATACCAATTTTCACTTACAGATATCTATGCCTGAGAACATCCTGGTAGTGAGAAAGGTGAGAGAGTGAAATTGGTTAACCCACAGGAAGAAAAATTTAGCAGAAACTACAGAATTTTAAAAACTCATACACACTTTTATTTATGAATTCTATTTGTAGAAATTTATTCTGCAAATATACTTGTACACATAAAAAATTATGTATGTTTTGAGATTATTTTCTGAAGCCTCGTTTGTCAAAGGGAACAAAGGACACAACCTAATTATTCTGCAGCCAGGGATTTGATAAATAGAGTTCACCCACCCAGACAATGGGGTATTATATAGCTGTAAATAAAGAATATGTAGTAAATAATACCTAAAATACTCTGTTTAATTTTTAAAAAACTCAAAATTCAGAGGTATGGAATATTACACAAAATGCTGCCATTTGTTGTTAAAGGGAGGGAATGTTTGTAACTACACCAAGTCCTTAGAAGGACAAACAAGAGCCAGCACCACTGCTTCCCTGCTGGGGGAGATGGGCACCAGGCTGATGCAAAATAGGATGAGAGGGGGAAATTTCCAATAAGTGTTACTTTTACACTTTTTGGTATTTGAACCATGTGAAGAAGATATTTGCTCTTCAAAGAAAATCATACAGGGTTTTGTTTGTTCATTTGTTTGTTTTCATGAAAAGTACAGCAGAAAATTACCTTCTTGTTGAGACATTGTATTTATATTAGTGTAGCCTGAGATTATACTGCTTTATTTTTAATCACTTCATCATATTGAGATCTTAGTAAAATAAACCCTCAGTCTCTTTTTCAGATATACTGCTTTTACATCAAATCTTTTTCTTATACTTAGTTGATTCTTCCACCCAAATATAAACTTGTAAAAAAAAAAAAAAAAGCTTACAATTATTTCCAAAGTTACATAACTTAAAAATAAGACATAGTATTTTTATGTCTGATCATTTTTAATAATTAAAGTCCAGGATAGCACATATAAAGTTTCTTCCACTTCCAACAACTATTTGGCAGTTACTGAGACACTGAGCTAAATGTCGGGCACAAAGCTAAACTCTGTGATACAAAGATATATATGTTTACAAAATATATTATACATATATATCATTATAATATGTATGCTGTATACATATATACTGCTGTGGCATATATAATGACCATGTGGTTAAAACATATATATTGTAATCATATGGTTAAAGTTGTGTTAGATATACTAGACATACTACTTATATTTAGTAAAATCTCTATTTGTGTTTTCTTAGAAAATCTCTACGTAGTCAAGGCAGCTTTCACAGACAGGCAATTTATAAGAAGGAAGTCCCAGATCTGTCATTTGAATCTTAAAAAGAGACAAAAACGTAGTTCCTTTCAATAAAGATGGCCATTTGAAATGCCTACAATTCTTATAGCACTGGAAATTACAAAACTGTTTTGTTTAGATTGGGGTTTTTTTAAGAAGCACACACTCATTGCAGAAAATTTGCAAAATATAGAGGCATACAAAGAAAAAAATAAAAGTCACCACCTGAAATACCACCACTTAGAGATACCCACTGTTCTCATTCTAGTTCATCACCAATGATTCTGATAAGACAAAATTAACTCCATATCAAACTATCAGCTTTGGCTTCTGGTAGTGCTCTATCACTGATTGCTGCTCACTCTTCTTCACTATGACAGGTTTTCTGAGTCACCCTTGGGGACTTCAGTAACCCACACCTGACTGGTTCAGCTTGTAAGGTCAAGAGAGGCTGGAGGTCAGTCTGGAGCATGGAAAGTACAGGACGGCACGTTCCCTGAAAAAGGCGTTTCCTCTTCCTGATGCATCCAGCACATCTGGGGATGCCTTGTCTACACTCACCCAAGTCTCACCTGTCCACACCACCAAACACAAACTCAACACACCGCCTGTGAGGCCACATCATAGATGTGGCTCATGGGTATGTGTTCTGACCAGCGCCCAGAAATACATGAAAACTCCTGGAATGAGGGGTGGAAAGAAGGAAGCACAGAAAAGAGAGGGGATATGTAGAGCAATCCTTTCTACCAACACGCTTTTTTGCAAGGTCTAAAAGTAGAAGAACATCAGATAGCAATAAGTGATGATAAAACATCGATAAAATGAAATATAACATGGTAAAATTAGTAACATCCTAATTCGGTTAACTTTCATTAGTGAAGAACTGTAACATAACCACACATATTTTAATATATATGGATCAATTATAATTCATTCTCAGTTTCTCCCTCACCAACCATGTCAATCTATCACTAAGCCCTGTCGATCATATTTCCAAAATTTGCCTTGAATATGATATCTTCTTTCCCCTGCCCCCATGATCTTCCACCAGAATTATCTGGCCTCCCTGCTTCCATTGCTGCCTGCTCACAATCAGTTCTCCTCCTGGCTGCTAGGCGGTCTTATTTAAAAGTACGGCAATGGCCCTGGCCGGTGTGGCTCAGTGGGTTGAGCATCGTCTCATGCACCGAAAGGTTCGCCAGTTCGATTGCGGGTTCACTCCCCAGTTGGGGTGCATATGGGAGGCAACCAATGGATGTTTTCCCTCTCACACTAATGTTTCTTTCTCTCTCTCCCCTTCTCTCTTCTTCTCACTCTAAAATCAATTTTTAAAAATCTATATGTTTTAAAGTAAGCCAATGTTGTATCAGTTTCCTGATGAGTTTCAAAACTCCTCAAAGTTCCCCTTGCCCAGATGCTCTGCTCCTACCAACCCTCACCCTCCTCCCCTCCTCTTCCCTAGAACTTCGGCCCCCCTGGTTTTCCAGCTTAGTCCATAAGCCAGCCTCTCCCCACCTTGGGGTCTCCCACAAGCTCCTCTCTGTCCAGAGGCTCCTGCCCTTGCTCTGCCACCTTTCCTTCTCATTCTTCAGGTCTCAGCGTAAATGACACAGAGAAAATATGGAAATACATAGAATGTACTTTTTTAAAACATTGAAATATTAGTTATTTCTGGAGAGATTCTGGATGGTTTTTATTTCCTTTTTTATATGCTTGTGTATTTTCTAAATTTACTACAATAAAAGTGCATTGCTTTCATAATCAGAAAACCTCTTGAATCATTTACTTAGTCTAAGGTTTTGTTACAGTTGATGGGCAACTGTAAAATGAGGGGTGCAGGAGCAACATCTCCGTGCAGACACATTGAGTGCTCCTGTGCTCTACCTTCCTCCTGGAGCGGCCCTTCCCTGTTCTGAGATGCTTCTACATTGCCCCTCTGTATCCAAAATACTATTCCCCTAGGTTCAGAATGCATTTCGCCTGCTCCTGCTCCAAGCCTCGTCATGGCTTAACACAATCCCGGCTCATCTTTCTAGGCTCAGCTGAAAACATCACCTCTAGATGGAGCTTGACCATCCCAGCAGAATAAGTTTCTTTGGCCTCTGTATTCCAAGGGCTCTGGGTTGTTATCTCTTAAGGACACTGAGCTCTTTGCTTTGGGGTTTATTCCTGAACAATGACTAGCCAAAGGACCAAGGGCTCCGCTAGGCGGGACTCAGTTTTCTTTCCCATTGTACCTTCAGGACCCAGAACAATGACCAACAGAAGGAAAATACTCAATTGATGTTTGTTGAATGAATAAATGAACTCTATTATACTGGTGAGGAAATCAACCTCAAACAGATTAATTAACTTGGTAATGTTGCACACCCATTCATTCACTTTTTTTTATTTATTTGAGAAGCACTTCCATACAAATTAAACCTGTTAAGAAAGGAATAAGAAACAATTAAAAATGAATTGAAGACATGTAAAGGACTCACTCAGCTTATAAATGGTGAGCTGGGACCTGCAGTGAGGCTTTCTGATTACAATTTCAGCGCTCTCCACTGTGCTAGGCTATTACCAAAAGTGGATGTTTGTCATCTGTGTTGGCTGGCAGAGGTTTATTTTTTATTTATTGTTTAGGTGACTTCGATCTTAACGGTTGAAGCAGAATACACTCGGGGCAGCATGTGTTCCCACAATATTTTGTTACAGACACAGTCGTGAAACCTATGGCTTCTGTCCAATGTACCCCTCCAGCCACCACAATTGCACAATGAGGCAAATGCAATGTGTAAACTAAGTGGCTTAAAACACGGAACACAGAGAACTGACAGCCACATAAAGCAGTGAGATACTTAAGCAAGTGTGTCCCCCTGACAGCGTTCTGAGCAAGCAGACCAGAGCCTTTATCTGGTGGCCACTTGGCTCGCAGAAAGCAGCTCGCTGACACAACTTGGCAGTGCTCCCTGGAGCCGCGCTCATTCCTGGTGGCAACAGGCAGGATGCCAGGCATCACCCTCTGTATACAAGACAACAGGGCAAGGTGCCCGAGGGCTAGAGACAAAAACATCTGTCGGAGTCACCGAGTTGTTGGTTGCCTGAGTTCACCCGCAGAGAACGCCCGAGGAGCCAACTGTCAGACCGTTTCCAGGATGTGTTCTGTCCTTGCGAGGGACACTGCAAGCTCCAGAACCCCAACCCAAAGGTCAGCCAACGTGAAACAAATTCAGAAGCTTCCCCATCAGCATCAGCAAGCGGACAAGGGTTGGCGCAGAACACAAGCCCCTCCCAACTCAGGCTGAAACATTATATATAAGGTTTAAGCCATTTCTAGGTGGAAAGTAAAGAAAAAGTCCATCATATATATTTTTTTAATCTTGTCTTTTCAATAAGCCACAAAGTAACACAGTTTGATTAATTTTTTTTCTCAGAAAATACTGATTCCAAGAGCAGGGATTTCTTATTTTGTTTTCTTTTGTTGGTTTTTATGGACTTAGAACATTTCAGGAACACGAGTCTGTAAATAAAGGTCATCTTGTCCAGCCCCCGGCCCATGGAGCTGCCTCGGCCTTTCTGCTGAGTTGTCACTGCTTCCCTTCACAACAGAGCTGCCGGGGTGTGCAGGAGGGAGCAGCAGAGGTGTGTGCTAAGGACAGTCAGTCACCTTACTGGGAGGAAACTAGAGCTCAGAATTACATTCCTCACCGGGGACCCATCCAAGTCACTTTGCCATTCAATGCACGGTTTTATTTTTTTAATTAAAATCTATTTCTATTTTACATGATGTCCATTTCTAGATTATGATTTGTGGAAATAATGTGAACACTTAGAGGGTAAAAGCAATATAATCAATTTATTACCAAAATATCCTATTTGCTCAACAGCCAATGAACAAATAAGTTCTGGGTTTTCCTGGGTGGTTTAGTTTACATGGGCAAATCTAAATTCGTTCACTTGTTCATTAAAATATTTAAATGCTTACTATTCATTGGGCATTTTCTTAGTCCATTTAGGTTCCTATAACAGAATATCATAGACTGGGGGGCTATAAAACACATTCTATTTCTCAGTCTGGGGGCTGAATAGTCCAGAATCAAGAGCAAGCAGATTGGGAGTCTGGGGAGAAGCCACTTTCTGGTTCATAGATGACTGTCTTATGACTGAATCTCTTCTGACTCCCTCTTCTCATGGCAGAAGGGGCAAGGGAGCTTTATGGGGCCTCCTTTATAAGGACACTAATCACATTCATGAGGGCTCTGCCCCCAAGACCTAAACATCTCCTAACAGCCCCACCTCCAAATACCACCACATTGGGGGTTAGGTTTCAACATATGATTTTGAGACACAAACATTTGGTTCATACCAGATACCATGCTAGGCAGTAGAGCTATAATGCTAAATAAGAGCCAGCACCTCCTCTCAGAAAATTCACAAGTTTGGTGGAAGATTCTTCATCCATCAAATCCATGAGTTCTAAATGTGGGAAAGGTGCAGAAACTCTAGTTTGATAGTCTAAGGGTGGTAGAGCAGAGCCCATGACCACCCTGGCTTTCAAGAAAGCCCAACACATGGCATAGAAAACTCAGTAAAGACAGTAAAAAAAAAAACCCACTGACCTAAATAACACATGTTTTTAGTTGTTTTTCTATTTTTAATCACTCGCTTTAAGTCAAGCTATAAATTCTTGAAGATGGAAAGGGTTAGCCACCACAATGCATTATCAGGCTTTTACTTATTAGGTAACGAAAAGTTGTAAAGCTCCTCAAAGGAAGAGTACCATATATAAATAGCACCCTGACATAGGTGCCAAATCTGGATCATAAGCAGGTTGTAGCTTGTAAAGTTGGTTGCTGCAAATGTAACATTGGAACTATACTGCGTAATTGTGGTAGGAGCCTAAAATGGGATTGAACTTGGTTAATGTCACTTCTCATTGTTTCTTAGCTTGGAATCTTCAGTATGATCTCCATATTGTGCCACTCAGAAAAAGTTTTTTTCCTGTTCTTTCATTTATGTAATTCAGAACCTATTTTCCTGATGGGCATTTGTTGTATGATTCTCACTAGCATTACTAAGATAGGAGAAGTATCCTGAAAAATCCACATGTAGTCTCCAGGGACATTCTACTCAGATCCACTGAGTTTCTCAGGAAGCTAGCTGTTGGGTTAAGAAAATATATAGACCAAACATACAATGACATCAGGCCTCCTTCCCTGACGCCAGCTGGGTGTTTGATGTGGTGACATTCTGAAGACATGTGTTGCTAGTTTCAGTTGCATGATTCACATTGCTAACCTTTGGAAATGCTGAACATAAATGAGTGACCCTAAATTCTACCCAGCTGTATAAGAAACAATATTTGTAAACAGTCTGCTCCCAGTTGTAGTATTTTTGACCTGAAGAAAGTTACTCAGCAATTTAAGCAGTTCGTTCAATAAAGTAACGACAATCACAACTTGCAAGTGCCTTTAGCTACAAATGAACCATAATCATCATTTATCCTAAAGTATCATTATCCTCACACACCTACTTCAAAGTTCACCAGAAGCAATAGCGTCAACGTTTGAAGGCCAAGTTCTCTTCAAGTTACCACCCCACTACCCAGATGAAATTCTTAGAGAGTCCATATGACTTAACTTCCCAATTCTTACACACTCTTTGATCATGCAGCTACAGACACAGTTTGGAATGGCATGTCAGCACCATCCTGAAATCATTTGTTGTCCTTTCAGAACAAAATATGCGAAATGCTGCTATAGTTTCAAAGCTGATCAGATTTCCAATGACCCATGTTCAGAAATATCAGCTGATAGCATTTGTTTTGAGAATCATTTTTCTAATATAGATCAATAAAGTAAAAATAATTTTGATAATATCTATTTTAAATTCCAGCTTTAGTACAGTATAAAAATTAATGGATGTGCACCATGCAACAGTTAAGAGCATTCCGTGGATCATTTCAACAGAGATGGTGGCAGAGGTCAAAAGTTTACAACAATACTTCTGTGGGTCATTTATAGTTTCTTTTGTTAACACTTCTGGTTATAATTCCATAACAATCAAAACTGCAAATAGTTTACCCAACTTAGTTCTTTATTGCATTTTTTCACATATTTATTATTTTTTAAAGACCAGTCAACTTTAAACTTAATTTCCCCACTTTAAGATGTTTCTTATACACCGGCTTCATATAAGGTACCTAATTTTGAGCACATAATGAATTCCAGATGTGATCACAACTGTATATCTAAATAGCCACCTGATGTGCCTTCTGTGTGTCATCCGTCATGTTCAGTGTTTTACAGACCAGATCTTTTAACCTGTAAAGCCCTATTATTTTGTATATTATTGTGTTATATTTTATTTTAGCTTATTATTCTATTATTATTCTTGTTTCTCAGATGATGGAGCTGAGTCACAAAGATTTTGATAAATTCTCCACAGTCTGAGAGTAAGTATATGGCAGAGTTGGGATTGAGACCCAGTTTTAGTAGCTGTGGGATGTCCAAACATTCAACCCCTACCCTATCTGACCTCTTGGTAGCACTTTAATTGCCCTCACATTTCTTCTGGTTCAAAAAGTACCATTTTAGTCTGTTTAACTTGTCTCACATTAGACCAGAGTTTGGGATGTGGTAGAAAAGAGGCCAATTGCTCATTTGACAAATGACACTTTTAAATTGGGAAAGTTGAGTTGGTGAGCTGCCATAGCAACTGACTAGAAAAATTTCCTGATAGTTAAGAAACTGCTGGTGCAAGAAAGAGGTCTCCAGGCTTGCTTAAAATGAAGCAAGGTTTATTGGGCACAAAGTTGAGGCTATATCCTAATCACAGAGGCTATTTTCAACGTGCTCAATGTTTTAATGGATTCTGAATTTGATTATATCACCAGAGATAGACTGTATAGACTACATGAAACTAAATAATCAACCTGACTAAATTTTTCACTGGTTATCTCTATTTTTTAATAAAAAACAAGATAAAAGAGTTCAAAGATAAATAACATGGAGCAGTAGGAAAAGGCTGCTGAAGTCAACACTTGGGTCAAAAGATAGTTAACTGATTTAAGGGCATAAGATCTTGAGAGAGAGTTTTAATCAAGAGTCTCCCAGTTGCCATAACAAAAATACAAACTGAATTGGCATAAGTCAAAAAGAGGCTTTCCTGGCTCATGTAACTGAAAAGCCTAGGAGATAAGTATGGCTCATCAGAATCAGGACACTCACACGTTATCCTCAGGAATCTGTTCCTCTTCACTTCCCAAGTTTGCTTTCCTTTTCGTTAGCCTCCTTCTCAGACAGATTGTTTCTCTGTAGTAGTACAGATGATCCTTAGCAACTTCAGGCTTACATCCTGTCAGCTTAACAACCGTCACAGAAAAAAATTCACCTTTCCTAAATGCTTCTGCAAAAATCTCAAGACAGGCTCCCACTGGCTCACTTAGAGTCACATGTCTATCCCAGATCCACCAGTCACTGTGGGAAAGAAGAAAGCTGACTGACTCCAGGCCTGGTCAGATAAACACTTCTGGAATAGTGGGGAGAGTGGAAGAAGAAACGGAAAATTGGGCCACCATTATCTAAGGAAGGAAGAAACTATATTTTGAAGGCAGAAACAACAGATTCCAGGGTCAGGCAGAAAACTGTTCTGAAGTACTAATTCAGTTTCTGGCAGATAACCAATTTTATTTCTTTCATAAACTATAAGTTACATGTCTCTAATAAATCTTTCAGCATCTCCTGCAGAAAATAATCACTCTGCAGAATTAGGCATAAAGATGAGGAGGAGGATCACTCCTTTACCCACTCCGAACATTTCCACTGGGTCCCTGCGATTCCACCACCAGCATCTAATTCCTTTGTGTCTTGAAAACATTTCAGATTTTAAGGCTCTTCTATTAAAATGCTAGTGCCCCCATGGAGAAGCTGGACCTTTGTCAACAGCTGCAATAGTCAAAGCTTTTTTAAGGTGAGATTTTATTTTTTTAAAAAATGAAAGAACACAGAGCTATACCATAAATAAAGTACAGTTTTTATCATATGAACTTAAGTAGGAATTTATGTTAAACGCCTACAACCAGACACTCATTTGACTAGAAGTATCTCTCCTGACCCAGCAATATCTCTCCATGAAGAGATGTGACAAAGAATGAGTTCTTTACCTTGGTCGGGTTCTTCGCTGACCTATTTTGAGGGTTATCTGCTGGTATTTGTTGGACTCCATCTGCACCTACAAAACACACTAAACGTTATTAGATGGTATCAGGATTTACCTACAAATTTCAGAGACTTCTTAGTCTTTGTGCAATTACTCAAAGGTTGATTTTTTTTTTTTTAAAGCAAGGAATCTTTATTTCCTTGGTTCTAACCACGTCTATTTTTATTTGCTACCTCCTTGGTTCTAACCACACTATTTCCTTGTTTCTAACCACATCTGTTTTTATTTGCTACTTTATAATAGATTCCAATTATATAATGAGATAAGCTATGTAGAGCACTCAGCATGGCACACAGTAATTACTCCATATGAGTTATTGGTTACTATTATCAACACAAATGTTGTAAATACACCTTTCCCATGAGTCCACAGAATGACTGCTCTAAAATGTCTCACTGTGATAGGAGAAAGAATTTTAAGGCTTCCCCTAGCTTTAAGTAGGAAAAGATCAATTTCTGTTACGTGTAGTTCCTAAAAGTCCTCCAATTTTTCCATTTGTAGCTATCAGTCACTGTATATGTATTTTTCATGTATCACAATATCCTTCTCCAGCAGCTGTAATTATAGTTTTAAAAGCAGCCCTTTTGGCTGCTTCACCGGGTCCCTTCTATGGAACGCTAGTCATAATGGTATGCACATCTGACTACTAGACTGGACTTCAGACTTACAAACATACAAGGAATGTGCCCACTGAGTACACAAGTCATAATCTAACTGTGCCTTCATTATCCCATTCATGACCTGGGAATTAGAAATTGTTTGCAATGTACATGTTTACACAACAACTTTGGAAATTCTGATATAATAGTCATTAAGCTCTGGTGAGGAAAAAGCCTTCGGAAAGAAGTGCTATAGTATGTGGACCTCACTTATTAACACAGCATTGGCTTTGCCACTGCAGTATTTAGACACCACTGTTTCAATACAAAAAGGTCTCTGTGTACATAATTTGCTGTCTCTCAAACACTGCGGTACTTTGAGTTTAAAAACAGTCTAATCATATTTCCATTTCTTTTTATTTGCTGTCAACCTATCTGCAGACATCCCAACCCTCTACCCACTTACGAGTGACATTACTCTTTGTTTTTTGAATCCCCCATATGGACTTCAATCTTTGTGGGGTGTTAGCTATTTAAGCACTTACCCCTACCTAACTTCTCCTGTATCTATCACATTCCTTATTCTTTTTCTGTCCACTTTACACAGATCTCCACCTAAACTTTGAACTCTGAACTTCGCATCTGATTGGACAACAGAACAGAGCCACATCATCTGTTCCCGCTTAGGCTCAGTCTGTGGTGTCCACATTGCAGGAACCCATTGCCCGTGCGGTTCTCAGAGGTCCCCGGGAGAGGCTGGGTGGGAATGCTCCAGCTTTGCTCCTTCACACAGAAGAGGTCCCAGAGCAAAAGGGGAAATTAGTCTATTCGGGGCCCACTTGAACACCTCTCGTCTACTTAAGCCCATCACTGTTCCTCTGGACAGCACAAAGCCTTACTGTTCTCTCTTCTTAAACATAAAAATGTAGAATATGTTCCCATATTCAAGTCCTGCAAGGCCTTATCTGACCAATCCATGTTGATGGGTGAATAAAAAGGGATGTATTATTGTACTTAGTAAAGATGACTGCACTGTAACAAAAATCTTCTGGAGGTAATGCTGCAACCAAAAGGGAAGCTTCTGCAGGAGCAATTTTCCAATTCTATGAAGACTGCTAGAGGACAGGCATTTGAGAAAACAAAGCTTTCAGCACTTCTGAAATTATAGGTTGTAAGCAGCTCTTTATTCTTCTTAAGAGTAGGGCTGGTCCTTACAAGGCGTGTATACCCGCGTAAGACGTGTCACCAGAGGCAAAGTGGGGGGAGCTGGGAAGTGTTATAATCTTATGCACATCAGGCTGAATGAGGGATAATTAGTAAATATCCAATTTACTTCAATGCATTTGCCTGGGAGTAAAGACTGGGAATGAAGATTTATTGAAATTCAACTATGGGCTAGCCATTGTACTAGGACTTCGTATGCACCATCTGATTAATCCTAAGAAAATATACCATTTATTAAGTGCTTGATTTGTGCCATATTCAAGACTAAGACTTTTAAATATATTACTTATTTGAATCCTTCTAATAATCCTATAAATAACCCTATAATATCCTAAAATGCTACATAAGTATGATTATCTCCCATTTTTACCAGTCAGGAAAATGAGGCTGGGGAAGTCAACTTGCCCAATAATACATAGCTAGTCAATGCCAGAGTAAAAGTCAAACTTTGATGTAACTTCAAAACCTGTACTCTTAACACAGTCCTGTAAAATAGTTTTTAGGGTCCTATTTTTCAGATAAGAAAACTGAGACTGAGAGAAGTTAAGTAATTTGATGTCTCAGAGCCAATCAGTGATGAAGTGAGCTTCTTCAAATACAGGTCTACTGAGTATAATGCCCACGAGAGCCCTATCTACTAACCCTTGGCAAGAGCTGAAGAGAGGTTGTCCTCCCAAAGACCTTTATTTAAGCACCTGAGTAATTCCAAGATAAATAACATGGGTGAAAGTAAAAAAAAATATGTACCAAAAGCACAATGACAAGTACTTAAAATAAAAACTGACCTAAGTGCCTGGGGTCAAGAGAAAGAAGAAATTAAAGGAGAGTGGGAAGAAAGTGTGTGCTTTCAATCTGAAGATTCATAACCTTCTTGAAACTTCCAGTCAAGATGGCAGTGTAGATAAATGCAGTACTTGAATCCTCCCACATCCACATCAAAATTACAAATAAACTACAGATTTTAGGAAAGTATGAAGCATGAGGCAAGAGAGACTATTTGTGTAGAAAAGCGACTGGAAATGACTTGGGTGGGGCTGCAAGTTGGGTGGGACCAGGTCTCAGGGAATCATTACCACAGGGAGAGCCTGTTGTAGGGACTTCAAGAAGACAATACTTGGAGACCAATAGGAGAGGCAGAGACTCGAAAGGAGTTGGTCCCACACCCACATGTGGCAATTTAAAATTAGGAGGGATATCTCAGCTATGGAGGTGCCGTCTGAGGAGCAAGGATTACCAGTCCCACACCAGCCCTCCCAGCCCAGGTTTCCAGAGCCAGAAAGAGGAGTCCCCATAACCTTGGGTTGTAAAAATAAGCAGAGATAGTGGCTGAGTGAGACAGTGGGCTAGTAGAGTCCCAGGCAGTTCCTTTTGGTGCACAGAGACTTATGCAGACTCATTCACTCTGAGCTCCAGGGCTGGGGAAGCAGCTTGAAAAGCACCAGAGATATACGGGGAGGAGCTAAATTGTCTGGTATCAGGGTAAGAGCTGGGAGACAGCTTTCTGCCACTCAAAAGTGCCAGCAGAGGCTATTGTTCTTTTGCTGAGACACCCCCCTGACACACACACACACACACACACACACACACACACAGAGATAGCAAGCGAGCTTCATACCTGAGTCTCCATCAACCTGGTTCAGTGTTCTCCCTGTGATTCCCTGAGACCTGGTCCCATCCAACTTGCAGCCCTACCCAAGCCATTTCCAGTGGTTTTTCCATACAAATAGTGTCTCTTGCCTCATGCTTCATACTTTCCTAAAATCTCTCAAACACATATAATCTTGCCTCTGCATACCCTGTACCTCTTGCTAAGTGGCCCCATGCACAGCACTAGTGGCAGCTGGCCTTGGTTTGTAGCTTGTCCTTTCCTGGGCACCTTTAAGGCCAGAAAAAGTAGCAGGCATCTTCAGATTGTTCTGTAGCTTGTACGAGTAGCCTTAGATGGAACATAGGCAGTGGCTGACCTTGCAACTCCCAGGAAGCCCCAAAGCCAGTTCACCCAGTGGATAACTTCAGACCACACTGGATTACAATCCTAACACCTCCACAAACAACACATTCAAGGGCCAGACTCAATGCACACCATATGCCCACTGAAGCAAGTCCTACTCCATAGGGTTGACCCCTGCACAGCAGTTCCTCTGCTGTAGTCTCAGCCAGCTTCATGTTCTTGCAGCCAATCAGCCTGGGGGTCAGTCCTTACCAGTGACACCAACAGCGATCAAGGCTCAACTACAACAGGACAGTGCACACAGCCCACACATGAGTGCACCTGGAGCACCAGCTCAGGTGACTGGAAAGGCTGTGCCATTGGGCCCTACCAAACACCTACTATACAAGGCCACTCCACTAAGTGTGGTAGACATAGAGGCTTTGCCTAATACATAGAAACAAACATAGGACAAATTATGGAGACTAAAAAACAAGTCCAAAACAAAAGAATAGGAGAAATTTCCAGAAAAAGAACTAAATGAAATGGAGGGAAGCAAACTACCAGATACAGAGCTCAAACCATGGTTATAAGGGTGCTCAAAGAACTTAGTGAGAACTTCAACAGCATAAAAAAGGACATAGAGCCCTGACTGAGTGGCTCAGTTGGTTGGAGCATCATCCTGTAACCAAAAGGTTGTGGGTTCATTCCCAGTCTAGGTACATACCTAGGTTGAGGGTTCAACCCCCGGTCAGGGCATGTACAGGAAGCAAGTGATTGATCTTTCCCTCTCACATCAATATTTCTCACTCTTTCTCTCTTTCTCTTCCTCCCTCTCTCTCTGAAAAAAAGACATAGAAACCATTTAAAAAGTTAGTTAGAAATGAAGGATACACTAATTGAAATGAAATGAAGAATAAATGACAAGGAACCAACAGTAGAGTAGATGAAGCAGAGGATCAAATCAGAGATTTGTAATATAAGAAAGCAAAAAAAAAAAAAAAAGGCCTCACTCAGAATGGCAGAAAAGAAAAGAAATGAGGATAGTGTACAGAGCCTCTAGGACAACTTCAAACATACCAACATTTGCAAACTTCAAACATACCAACATTTGCATCATGGGAGTGCCAGAAGAAGAAGAAAGAGAGCAAGAAATTGAAAACCTATTTGAAAAAATAATGAAAGAAAACTTCCCTAACCTGATGAAAGAAATAGACACACAAGTTCAGGAAGCACAAAGAGTCCCAAATAAGATGAACCCAAATAGAGCCACACAGAGATACACCATAATTAAAATGCAAAAAGTTAAAGACAAAGAGAGAATCTTAAAAGCCACCAGAGAAAACCAGTTACTAATTACCTATAAGGGACCTCTGATGAGACTGTTAGTTGATTTCTCAACAGAAACATTTCAGGCCAAAGGGAGTGGCAAAAAAATATTCAAAGTGATGAAAAGCAAAAACCTACAACCAAGATTACTCTACTCAGCAAAGCTATCCTTTAAAATTGAATGACATATAAAGAGCTTCTCAGACAAGAAAAAGCTAAAGGAGTTCATCACCACCAAGCCAGTACTACATGAAATGTTAAAGGGTCTTCTTTAAGAAGAAGAAAGAAAAATGTCAAAAATATGAACAATAAAGTGGCACAATAAATGCATCAACAAGTGAATCTGAAAAAACACACACAAAATAAACAAGCAGAACAGAAACAGACTCATAGATACAGAGAACATTTTGACAGTTGTCAGATGGGAGGGGGATTGGAGGGACAGGTGAAAAAGTGAAAGGATTAAGAAGTACAAATTGGTCGTTACAGAATAGTCACAGGGATGTAAATTACAGCATAGGGAATATAGTTGATAATCTAATAACTATGTATGGTGTCAGATGGGTACAAGGTTTTTGATCCCTTAGTAAGTTATATAATGTCTAATCACTGGGTTGTAAAACCTGAAACTAATGTAATATTGTATGTCAACTGTATGTGAAAAATAAAAAATAATTTTTAAAAATATATAAATAAATAAATGTCTGGGGTCTAATTCCTGTGAGTAATAAATAGTATGCTGATCTCCAAATGTCTTTCTCTCAATTTCATTAACTTCACACTTTGGTTGTTGAAGGAAAGCTCTGAATATATTCCAGGTAATTGCTTATGTTCCTTATTCTGATGAAACAAAGAACAGCAAAAGCTCAGAGGGTAGAAATGAGAACAGGGCCAATGTTGAAACAAAGTCAAAAGCAATGTGTAGGTGTGTTAATACAAAATGATTCTAGAGGAAGAGATTGGTGAGGGTGGGAGGGAGGCAGACAACTGAGGGAAGCACTAAACTTAAAAGGAGTTGGAGAAGAGAGGGAGAAACAGATAAGAGAAGTAAACAGGCTTCTAGCCATCTGTGACAGGAAAAAACACCAACCAGGGCCTCATCTTTTTCTCTAGGACTGTCCCTGGGAGGCTGCTGGTTCTCAGCAATCACTAAAAGCTACCGGGTGGCCTTGGTCTGCCCTTCTCTGAGACTGACTTCATGACCTCATCCCTGCTCCCCGCCACCATAACCTCAGCTGGGAGCTTAGAGGACCTGACAAATCCTCTATGAATTCAATATAGACATTTATGGAAATAAGCATCGAGTTAAGGGTGGTAGCTAAGGAAGAGAGTATTGATTTGGGGGCCAGTAGACTTAGGGCAAATTTCAGCTCTAACACTGAAAGTTTAACTTCTCAGTGCCTTGGTTTCCCTAATTGTAACATGGGCACATTGTGCCAGCGTCATAAGGTTGGAAGGATAAATGGGCTAAATTACAAAATTTTAGCCCAAAAGGGAGTTTCTAAAAACAGCTTCAGCCTGCCTGGACGTGGCTCAATGGTTGAGCGTCGACCTAGGATCCAGGTGACCGGGGTTCAATTCCTGGTCAGGGCACATGCCCGGGTTGCTGGTTCGGTCCCCAGTTGGGGGTATGCAGGAGACAGCCAATCAATGACTCTCTCATCATTGATGTTTCTATCTCTCCCTCTCCCTCTCCTTTCCTCTCTCTGAAATCAATAAAGACATTTTTAAAAAATAAATAAATAAAATAAAAATAAAAAAGACTTCAGCAGTGACTCAATTTGGAATAAGAACCTGCTTTGAAAAGGACAAGAGGATAACGTTTATTTAGATATGGATGTCCTTTTGTATTTGAATAAAACAAAATAAAGAGGCTGTCACACCTGTAAGCTTCTGAAAACGACTCAGGGAAGGGAGTGGGGTGATGTAAAATCCCCCATTCTCCCTCCCTTAGGCCCTGCTGGCTGTGGAGTCAGGTGGTTACACCGTCTGTCTCCCCTGCAGGCTTTCTAGCTACCTCTGCAAGGTAAAACAGACTACATCACCTTCACCCGCGTGGTTCTCTCCGGGTTACAAAGCATCCTGAGAAACAGCACAGAAACACCGGTCGGAAAAAAGTAGGTAAAGAGAAGCAGATGTAAATGCTGATTATATGTGTGATGTTGGGCACACATCATCTCCAAGCCTTCATTTCCTCATCTCTTCGTCTGTAAAATATCAAGATTAATTGTAAGATCCTTTTTTACTAACACACTCTGTGGTCCTGCTATTGTCTTTCTTCTCAGGGAAACAATGTGATTCCCACTTCTGTAGCTGCAGAGGTGAATTCACCAGGAAGTGGCGAAGCTTAAGATTCAAGGCCCTTCAAGGGGCCCTGAGAGGGACAGTGTCCACACAACCATATCTTTCTGTAAAATTTCCCAAATACATATTTTTGTATTCGTTTCCTTAAAGAAGATCTCCAATATTGTCTAAGGCTCAATCGCCACAAAATCTGGATCTGCCCCTGTACAGAGGACAGATTCTGGCCAAACTCACCAGTAAGATTTAAAGTTCATGGAAAGTAAATAAAACCATCCAGTGAGCCAATAAGTACAGACGCTGGTTAAAGATGCAATCACTTTCAACTTCCTCCTCTTCTCACCTCTCCTCTGGCTCGTTTTGCTTTTATAGAGCAAGAAGCTGAGAACTTGAGCAGCAAACTGGCTGCCCCACATTCACAACCTGAACTGAAGTCCTAAAATGCACTCCTGATAATAGGGCACAGTTCTCTGCGCCAGTACCCGAGGCACCAAATCCCTGAAAACATGTGGTGATCCACTTTACTAATGAGAAATCGCAAACTGCACGAACCACCAGTGAAATGGGATACGGCCAGGCGCCATCCCTAGAAGGCCAGTTTTTAATTCACCTTGTGTTTTCCTCCATCATTTAAAATAGAGTAGCTGGTGGCTGTTTTTCAGGCCTGGCAGAGATTATTTTTACTCTCAATTACAGTGACCGAAATAGCAACTACAGTACTGCCCTAGGAACAGAGAATGGGTTGGCATTCATTTAACTGGTAAAAATTAGGTGTTTTGGTTTTTTACTCCCCTATAGTTTCTCCCGGTTGCTTCCCTGGGACTTGCTTTCCTAGGTGACATCTTCAAACCTCATGCCTCTGGCTTGCTTTTGGGGCTCAACTAGCTGTAGGTGTTCTCCTGCCAGGGTCTCACAAGGCATCTCAAGGCTCTCGGAGTTTACACCGAGGTCCCTGGGCTTTCTGAAGCGGCCACGCTCTTTCAGGCTGCACCCCACCTCTTCGCCAGCTCCTCTCCTCATGGACAGCATCAGCCACAGGGCATTCCATTCCCAGAGGGAGTCAGTTGCCTCGCAATTACTAAACACCAATTCGGAGTCCAGCTGCAGGGGAGCCAGGAGAAGTATCCTTGGGGGGTAAACTACACACAAACATATTTATTCAACATGTCGGGAATGTAAGCTACTAAGTGATATTTCACAAGCCACTTATGCAATGGTCAGCCTACTTCCCGAAACTTATACTGCTGGTGGTATGGGTAGAAGAGATCTATCAAGGAAATTTTTCTAAACCAACGGTAATTATATAAGTATTAAACTCTACATTCCTCTGTCCTTGCACATTGTTTCTTTCCATCTTGTCTCCTGCCATGCTTCTAGCACCTTGCTCCGCCTCTACCCATATCTAATATTGTCCTCTAGAGACACTAGGTATCAAACACCTTTAGCATTCATTCAAAAAAATATTTACCAAGTGCATACCTTGTGCCAACGCTGTGTTTTGCTCTGGGGGAGCAAAAACGAAGAAGAAATGGTGTCTGTCGTCACTGAGTTTAGTGGCAATGACGGCTGCATCATTACTTACTTATAATAAATGTTGGGATGGACAGTGGTGTTCCCAGTGTATGTCTACACCTGAATCTGTGCAAGTGCTTTTAGCGGCTGCGTGGGAGGAATGTGCAGTGGAATCCTGCCCCAGATTTGAACAAAGGAGCCCTGCACTGATCCAACTATTTCATTTGAAGGAAGTGTTCTGCTGCTTTAGCATAAATAATTAATATCTGATGTGCTGTATTAGTTTTCTATTCTGCCATAATAAATTCCCACAACCTAGCAGCTTAAAACAACACTCACTTATTATCTCACAGTTCTGTAGGTCAGAAGTCCAGCAGGCCCGGCTGGGTTCTCTGCTGAGGGTCTCAAAAACCCAAAGTCAGATTGTCGGTTGGCTTGGGTTCTTTCCTGGAAACTCAGAGGCAGAATCTATGCCCAGGCTCATTTGAGTCATTGGTAAAATGTATTTCCTTCTCATGGTCCCCATGTGGCCCCCTCTATCTTCAAGCCAGGAATGGTGGGTGAGTCTTTCCCATACTTTGAATCTCTCTGCCTTCCTCTTCTGCTTTCAAGGGTTTACATGACTACATTGGGTCCATCTGTATAACCCAAGATCCTTGCCCTACTTTAAGGTCAGCTGATTAGTAATCTTAATTATATCTGCAAAGTCTCTTTTGCCACATAACAACATAAGCACAAGACTAACACCAGGGCCCAAGATCATGGGGAGCCAAATTTCTGTCTACCTCAGTCCACCCTGTGGCCCCCAGAATTCATATCCATCCTACACACAAAATACTTTCACCCCATTATTAAGTCTCCAAAAGTTTTATCACGTTGCAGCATCACGATCCCAGTCCAAAAGTCCCAAATCTCATGATCTAAATCAAGTACAGGTGAGGTTCTGGGTCACTCCATTAAGTACAAGTCTTGAGGCACGATCCTTCTCCATCTGTAGACCTATGAAACTAGGAAATCAGATTATCTGCTCCCAGCACAGAAAGGCAGGAGAGGCAGAGGATAACAGTTACAGACATTCCTGTTCAACAAAGGAAAAGCTAAAAAGAAGTCATGAGTTCAAAACAGTTTTGAAATCCAGCCAGACAAACTCCATTGGGTTTTAATGCCCGGAAATAATTGTCTGTGGCTGTCAGTTCTGCCTTCTCAGTCATCAGGTAAACGAAAATAGCACTAATTATATTCTAAGCTCTGTGCTATGGGCTTTACATATATAGTGACATTTCATCTTCCCACTGCCCTCTGAAGTACGTTGCTATTAATTATCCCTGTTTTTCAGATGAGGACTCCAAGGCATATATGGGTACAGGGCTTGTCCAAAGTCATAAGTCGGGCAAAGGAAGATCTGGACTCAAACCCAGGCAGTCTGGCCTCAGGACCACTATACTACACTCCACTGTCTTGCAAAATCAGTAATAATTTTAAACTCCTCACTTCTGCTCAAGAAAAAAGCAGTTTGGTAAGTATCCCAGGTTTTCCCCATTACACCACACTTTTCTGTAGATGTGTAAATACGTGTATATAACAATGTGCAGCATCCAGCTGCAGTACAGAAGATTGAGAGAACATCTGGCATCTGCGGTGGGATATAGGGGTGAGAGTATGAAGGGAAAACCCAAGCCTTGGACTATTTACATTCAGGACTATTCTCCAGAAACAACATATAACATGAGTCTATATGCGAGTCTCCCTCCCACTTCAAAATAATCTGTCCCTTCCTTTTAAGAAAAGAAAACCATAACTCTTTGTGAACATAAATACGATTATCCTTTTGTCTTTGCCCCTGAAGGAGGGACACACTGGTTTAGTTTCAGTCTTCCTCCTGGGAAGGTGGGATTGCACTGTGGTTAGAAGTGGTAGCTCGTGGATTGCACTAGCTGGGTTTGAATGTTGGTCTCATCTCTTCAGATCTGTTTAATCCTGGATTACTTATTTAACTCCTCTGAGGCTCATTTTCAATATTGAGATCATACAGAGATTTTGTGATAACTAAATGCATATAAACTCTCTGTGCTTAGGATCCAGTAAGTTCTCACTGAATCTTTTTTTTGAAAAATTGATTTTAGACAGAGAAAAGCATTGTGTAAGAGATTGTGTAAAACATCAATCTGTTGCCTCCTGCATGCACCCCAACCGGGGATCGAACCCTCAACCCAGGCATATGCCCTTACTGTAACTGAACCCCCCACCTTCTGGTACATATGGGAAGACACTTCAACCAGCTGAGCCACACCGAATATCTCACAAACCTCTTTCCCTTGCTTAGGTAAACATCAGTTTTTCACAATATTTCATCTGTAGAATTTTTGTCCCAACCCTAAATAGGAAGTTGGCAGTTAACTTGACCACAATGGGCCATCAAAATTCATGAAAGTTCAATAACAAGAAAAAAAGTCTGTGATAGAATCAAAATTTCTGAATTCTGTACCTTACACCCATTAAGATGGTTACTATCAACAATAATAATAACAGGATATGAATAACAAGTGTTGGGGAGGATATGGAGAAACAGAAACCCTTGTGCACTATTAGAATTGTAAAATGGTGCAACTGCTATGGAAAACAGTGTGGAGTTCCCTCAAAAAATTAAAAATAGAACTACCATATGATGCAGCAATCTGATTTCTGGGTAAATATCCCAAATAATTGAAAAACAGAGCCTCAAAGAGATATTTGCACACCCATCTTCATAGCAACACTATTTACAAGAGCCCAAAAGAAGACGCAACCCAAATATCCATCAATGGATGATTGATTGGATGAAACTTGAAGACATGCTAAGTGAAATAAACCAGTTGCTAAAAGAAAATGCTGGATGATTCCACTTATATGAAGTATCTAAAGTAGTCAAATCCATAGAAATAAAAAGTAAAGTGGAGTCTACCAGAAGCTAGGGGGAAAAGGCAAAGGGGAGTTGTTGTTTAATGGGTATAGAGTTTCTATTTTGCAAGACAAAAAAGTTCTGGAGATCTGTGTCACAACAATGCAAATGCACTTAACATTACTACACTGTGCACTTAAAAATAGTTAATGTGGTAAAGTATATGTTATGTTATGTGTGTTTTTTACCATGATTAAAAACAAACAAACAAACAAACAAAAACATAGAATGTACAACGCCAAGAATAAACTCTAATGTATATCAATCTGGTGGGTGATGTTGATAGTTGGCGGAGGCTGTGGGAGCGGCAGGGGTTATTTGGAAACTCTTTACTTCCTGATTAATTTTCCTGTAAACCTAAAACTGCCGTAAGAATGTATTTTTTTAAAGTTCTGAATTATTGGCTATGCTAATGTTGTAAACACCCAATGATACCTTTAGAAAGAATTAGCGTGCTATATTACGATTAAGGATGTCAGTGAATAGCCTCAAAGACATTATTAGTATATTGTAACACAAATTATAATGTATGGTCAATTCATGCTCCTTTGGAATTCACTGCTTTGGAATAGGCAGGACTCCCTGTTTCTTCATCTGCACCATAAGGAGCCATATTAAATAACCACTAAAGCCAACTTTACCAAACACGACTCTATGAGGTTATGACTATAGACCTCATATGTGATTTTCATTGAGTAAAAGGTTATAAAATAGATGGCTTAACTTGGGATTTGTTTTTGTGATTCATGGTTATGTAATACTTCCCAGATTCACCATTTAGAGATGCAAGAAAAATGACTGTTTCTATGAATTACCACTCAGCTCTAACTTAAATTTTTATATGCAATACCTAAAAACAATTCAGCTGCCCATCTTTTAAAATAACTTAGAGACACAAAATATCTCAACAATTTTTTAAAAGATTGAAGTTTTACAAAGTATGTTTTCCAATCATAATGGAAACAAACTAGAAATCAATAGCAGAAGAAAAACTGAAAAATCCACAAATATGTGGATTTAAACAAAACACTCTTAATCAACTGGTCAAAGAGAAAATCACAAGGAAAATTATAAAATACTTCCAGATAAATAAAAATAAAACATGTATACAGCAAAAGCAGTGCTAAGAGGGAAGTTTATAGCTATAAATACATACATTAAAAGAGAAAGATCTTAAATTAATTCACTAACTTTATACCTCAACAAACTAGAAAAAGAACAAATTATACCTAGAGCCACCAGAAGGAAGGAAATAAAGATTAGAGCAGAGATAATAAAATAAAGAATTAAAAAAACATAAATAAAACAATAGAAACTAAGAATTGGTTTTTTGAAAAGATCAACAAAATTTACAAATCCTTAGCTATGTTAATTAAAATGAAAAGAGAAAAGACTCAAATAACTAAAATTAGTAATTACAGAGGGGATAGTATAACCAATGTCAAGGAAATAAAAAAAATTAAAAGAATATTATAAACAATTGTATACCAACAAAATGAATAGCCTAGAAGAAATGTATAAATTCCTACAAACACACAATCTACCAAGACTGAATCATAAAAAATAGAAAAACTGAACAGGTTAATAATTAGTAAAGAGACTGAATCAGCAATCAAAAACCTCATAACAAAAAAAAATCCTGGGACCAGATGGCTTCACTAGAGAATTGAACTAAACATTTACAGAAAAATTAACACCAATCTTTCTCAAACTCGTCCCAAAATTTTGAAGAGGAGGGAACACTTCCAAGCTCATTCTATGAAGCCAGCATTACCCTCATACTAAAGTCAGGCAAAAAACACTGCAAGGAAGCTACAAATTAATGACCCTGAGAAGTATTAATGCAAAAGTCCTGAACAAAATACTACCAAATAGAATTCAGCATCAGATCAAAGGGACTATACACTATGACCAAGTGGTATTTATTCCTGGAATGCAAGGATAGTTTAACATACAAAAATCAATCCATATAATACACCACATTACCAGAACGAAAGACAAAAACAATATGATCATCTAAATTGATGCAGAAAAAGCATCTAACATTGTATTTACTTCAAGTTTTATTTTTAAGAAATAAAATATTAAAGCTGTGATTGAAGTTCTCATGTATACCTTCATAATTTCTTTTTCCAAAGAAGATATTCAAATAGCCAACAAGCATATGAAAAGATGCCCATCATCACTAATAATCAGAGAAATGCAAATCACAATGAGAAATCAACCCACACCCTTAGGATGGCAACTCTCAAATAATATAATAATAGTAAATATTGTTGAGAAGGTGGAGAAGTCAGAATTTTTATGCACTGTTGATAGAGTTGTAAAATAGAGCAGCCACTATGGAAAACAGCATGGTGGTTCCTCAAAAAATTAAAACTAGAACTACCAAATGGTTTATCAATTCCATTTCTGGGTAAATAGCTAAAAGAACTGAAAGCAGGGTCTTAAGGAGATATTTGTACACCCATGATCATGGCAGCATTATTTACAACAGCCAAGAGGTAGAAGAAACCCAAATGCTCATCAATGAATAAATGGATAAACAAAAGGTAGCATATACATACAATTAAATACTATGTAGCCTTAAAAAAAGAAGAAAATTTTACCACATACTATAATAAGAATTAATATGGAGGAAATTATGCTAAGTGAAAAAAAGCCAGTCACAAAAAGTCAAATGCTGAATGATTCCATTTATATGGGGTATCTAAAGTAGTCAAATTCATAGTTCTAGAAAGTGGGAATGGTGATTTCCAGGGGTTGGGGGTAGGGTTTAGGGACATTGTTTTTTTAATGGATATAGAGTTGCTGTTCTGCAAGATGCAAAGTTCTGGAGATCTGTGTCACAACAATGTGAATCACTTAACACTACAAAACTGCACTAAAAATGGTTAAGAAGGTAAAGTTTGTGATGGAAGTTTTTTACCACAATGAAAAAAAATACTTAGAATTCAGGTTTACCATCACAGCTAGATGGTGCCAATAGTTCACCACCCTTACCCCCAAATACATAGCCGTTCGCCATAATTTGGTCGGTGAGCCCTGTGAAAGGTAACAGGGCCAAGGCTATGTCCAAGAATGGCCTCACAAGCAGCACACAGTGGGACCAAGGAGCGCCCAGTCACACCTCACACCCTTCACCTCCAGTCCCACTAAGTCAAGGTTCAGGCCCCCAAACCAGCTAATTCTATCAATGGACAAATAAAATAGTCATATATGTAAAGTGTACATCATGAAGATTTGAGATAGATATAAATGTGGCAGGAATCCTCACAACTAGTTAATTAACACTTCCATCATTTATCTTTTTCTGATGAGAACATTTTTTACACCCTTAGCAAATTTCTATACAATACAGTATTTTCAACTGTATTTACCATATTTTACGTTAGCTCTTCAGACTTATTCATCTTTTTTTTTAAAAAAAAAGTAAATCTCTCTCTTTTTTAAAAAAATATATCTTTATTGATTTCAGAGAGAGGAAGGGAGAGGGAGAGAGAGAGACAGAAACATCAATGATGAGAGAGTCATTGATCAGCTGCAGCCTGCAACCCTGGACATGTGCCCCGACAGGGAATCGAACCCTGATAGGCTGGATCCTAGGTTGATGCTCAACCGTTGAGCCACGCCCCGGCTGGGCCAGACTTTATTCATCTTATAGCTGAAAGTTTATACCTTTTTACCAACCTCTCTCTTATTTCCCCTAGCCCCACCCCCCAGCACCTGGCAACCACTTTTCCCCTCTCTGTTTCTATGAGTTTGAGTGATTTAAATTCCACATATTAGTGAGATCATCCAGTATTTGTCTTTGGCTGGTTTCACTTAGCATAATGTTCTCAGTGTCCATTCATACTGTTGCAAACAGCAGGATTTCCTTTCTTCTTGTGGCTGAATAATTTTCGTGTGTGTGTGTGTGCTCATCTTGACTATTGTGAATAATACTGTACTGACTATGACAGTGCAGATATCTCTTCAATATCTTGATTTTATTCCCTTTGGACACATATCTAAAAGTGAGATTGCTGGATCATATCGTAGCTTTATTTTTAATTTTTTAAGGAACCACCATAATTTTTCCATAGTGTCTGCACCAATTTACATTCCCACCAACAGTGCACAAGGATTCAGTTTTCTCCACACCCTCACCCATATTTATACCCTGTCCTTTTTTTTTCCTTTTTTTTAAGTTTTATTATTGTTTAAAATATTACAGATGTCCCTTTTTCTCCCCAATGACCCGTTCCACCCCGTTCCTTCCCCCTCCCCAGTCCCTCTCCCCACCATTGTCCATGTCCTCGAGTTGTGCATATCTGCATATAAATTCTTTGGTTACTCTCTCCCCCTCCACCCACCCGCCCTCCTCCATCCCTCTGACATTCATCAGTCTCATCTATGCTTCCATATCATTGAATCTATTCTGTTCATCAGTTTATTAAGTTCTTACCCTGTCCTTTTGATAATAGCCATTCTAACGGGTGTGAGGTGATATCGCATTGCAGTTTTGCTTTGCATTTTCTAGATGATTAGTGACGTTGAGCACCTTTTCATGCACTTATTAGCCACTTATATGTCTTCTTTGGAGAACTGTCTATTCAGTTCCTCTGCCCATTTTTTAGTCAAACTGCTTTTGTTTGGTTTTGTTTTTCTGTTGAATGGTGTGTGTTTTTTGGATATTAACCCCTTCTCAATTATATGAGTTGAAAGTATTTTCTCCCATTCCCTAGGTTGCCTTTTTGTTTTGTTGATGGTTTCCTTTGGTGTGCAGCAGTTTTAGAGTTTGATGTAGTCCAATTTTTGTTGTGTTTTGTACCTCTTTGAATGAGCAGAAATTAATGTTTTGCTTATTTATTGAGATAAAACTGACATTAAAAAACTGCACATATTAAAGGGTCCAATTTGATGACTTTGACATAGGCACACACCTGCAAAACCATTACTACATTTAAGATAATGAACATTTCCATCACCCCCTAAAGTTTCCTTGTGACCTTTTGTAATCTATTCCTCCCTCCCTCCTTCTCCCTAGACACCTACTCCTGCTAATCTGCTTTATGTCACTACATATTAGTTTACGTTTTTTAAATTTTTATATAAAAAGAATTATAGTGTATATACTCTATTTTTGTCTGGCCTCTTTCACTCAGCATAACGATTTTGAAATCAATCCTTATCAAGAGTTATTTCCTATTGATGAAACATTATATTCATCAGCACAATAACAGTGCTACCTCCTCCACCTTCTCCTTTCCCAGATCCTTTTAACTTCAGGGAAATGAATAGCAGCTTGCCAGAGACTTCTTATGGAAGGAATCATTTTTTAGACACTACCATTAGGTTGGACGTGGTAATAGACATATTTCAAAATAGCAAGTGGTGCTGTATCATATCCTTGTCTTTAGGTGCTCCGGAATTTTAAGGTAACAGACAAAGCTGCGATATTTTATGCGGAGACTGACTCTTGATACTTGAGGAGCACCACAGAGAGATTTTGAAAAGTGATTTTGTAAAATCTACACTATGGTCTCTGTTTCTGCCAAGTAGGTGTTTGCAATTTGTTCCTAATATTGCAGCGAGTTAAAAAACAAAAAAGAAAAAAAGAACATAAATATTAAAGTTCATTTCAATGTTGGGCAAATTTTGGTTTTAGACACCAATGAAACATATTTGAAAAAAATCCCTCCTTGGCATCTTCCTCCACCTTCCTCCATCTGCAGTTCCTCTTGCCCCGGCTCCCCCTTAAATGCTGGTTGATGCCATATAATTCTATCATTCTATTAGCAACAAGCAGTTATCAAAGGTTTTCGCAAAGAATAATAGAATATTTCAGACATCTATGTAAAATGGATTTTTTAAAAGCCTATCTAGAAGAAGTTCTTTGTTACATTTGTGTGTATATTTCATATATATTGGAGGGGAAAAGATAAATACAGGAAAACTGCTCTTCCCAGAGCACTAATCACTCTTCACGGTAGAATCACACAACAAATTATCTTGTACTAACACAGATTCTTTCTCCAGAGCAACTGTAATTCACTTTCAAGATACGACATGATGAAATGTAAGTATGTGTCGCATTGGCAACTAGCAAGAATCAAACACAGGGCTAATCTGCTTTTTCTTGGCAATGCATGGTTTTGAAGCAAGCCGGATGCCTTAGTTCAGAAAACTGTCTGGTAGCCAACACTGCCATCAAATAAGAGTCACGTGCATAACTCCCTTGGAAAAGAGAAGGCCCAGTTTCCTCCTTTCTACCCTTTCAAATCATGAAAGTAAAGTTAATTTCAGAGACCAAGATGCACCCCATTGCCTTGGAACAATACTGATAGTCCTAATAACAATAACAATAACAATAACAATAACAATAAATGATAATAACTAACATGGACTGAGTTTTTATGTGCCAGGTATTGTTCTGGGTACTTTACACACACTTATTAATTTAACCCTCATAACCTTGCTATAAGGGAGGTAGTTATATTATATCTCCATTTTGCATATAACGAAACTTAGGAACAGAGAGAACTAGTAAGTTGACCATGGATGTAATATTCCTTAAAGATCCCCAAACTGTTTTGCCTCTTTTCTTTCTAAGAACTCTCTTCTATTCCTCCAATCACCCAAAGAAAGTGTTGACAGATAATACACAGGACACCCAGTTATATATGAAGTTCAGATAAACAGCGAATAACTTTTCAGTACCAGTACATCTCACACTATATTTGGGCATACTTACACGTAAGTTTATCCTATGTTTTGATTTACTGAATCTGACAACCCTATCCAGGGGCTTTGTGTTCGCTGTACCTCATCAAAATCTCTTGTCAAGAAAATTATAGCCCAGCCGAGTGTGGCTCAGCAGTTGAGCATCGACCTAGGATCCAGGCGATTGGGGTTCGATTCCCGGTCAGGGCACATACCCGGGTTAAGGGCTACAGCCGATCAATGACTCTCTCATCACTGATGTTTCTATCTCTCTCCCTCTCCTTTCCTCTCTCTGAAATCAATAAAGATATATTTAAAAAGAAAAAAAAAAGAAAATTATAACTACCTCACTTATTCTTTGAAAATTGAAGTCAATCTGTTTTCTTTCCCAGGTGTAGTTACAACCTAAGCTTCCTTTCAAATTATGGAAAGGAACCTGATGAAATTATTTTAGGCCTCAGTGAACAAGTGAGGGAGATTTTAGGGGAGGGACTCAAGAAAGTTTGTTTCCAGAGCCCTTAGAACCCTCTAGAGGCCTCAATGCGCTTAGTCTTACATAGAGGTGTTCTGGATGGATATTCAGGACAAATATCAGGAGAATCCTTGCTCAAACTACCCCTGTCACACCGTTGATTCCAGGGTTTCTCTACCCTGGTACTATTGACATTTTCCCAGATAATTTTCTGTAGTAAAGGGACGTCCTGTGCATTGTAGGATATTTAGCAGCATCCTCGGCTTCCACCCACTAATGCCAACACCAGCCATGACTTCAATTGTGGAAATTAAAAATGTCCCCAGACATGGTTAAATGTCTCCTGGGAGGCAAAATCCCACTTGGTTGAGAACCACTGATCTAGAACAACCCCAAAACAGGAGCCTCCTGGAAGATAAATCCAGGAAATCTTAGAATGAAATAAGAATGCCTCCATCCTACCTGGAACAAATCAGGTGAATCTGTAATTAACGTTGGTATCATCTAAGAAGTAGGTTCCAGAGATGCCCTTTGCTGCATTTGTCTAGTTTGCCTTCAGTGGACCAGTTTAAGGTCCACAGTTTTCAGGGAATGGTCCTATTCATATAAATAAACAAGGGAGGGTTGTAAGAACTGCCTTATCTAATTAACTTATATACCAAACCTGGTACAATAAGCCAGGCTTGGTGGATTCTATTCTTTGTCCTGTCTGGTTTTCTGGAAATCTCAGCTCAACAGTGGAATCTAAAGTAGTTTACTCAGGCCTAAAACAGTTTGGATATAGAGAACGTTACAAAGAAGTTCATAAAGCTATCCTTTGAAACATAACTATTTTCCCAATACTTAATTTGTATATTATTATTTTTTTAAATCAGAGCATCTTTGCTTGCAGCTGTAGAGTGCAAATGATGAAGTTTTGATGCAACAAGATAATGCCTATAAATGTGTAACATACTAGTATCTATGCACCCCCAAGTCATCAATATAAGTCCCACTGAAAAGCAGAGAGTTTATCCTGAGGAGGGAAAAGGGGCATGGATGTCCAGATGTGTGCTTCGAAAAGATGACTCTGTCTGCAATGTATGGGGGATGACTGGAGGCAGAGAGGCTAATCTAGAAGCATAACAGTGATCAGGTGACAGATGAGGTGGCCTGGTTAGGATAATGCCAGTGGGGAAAGAGACAAGATAAAGTCAAAGAGAAGTCTGAAGGTGGGTGCAACAGAATTTGGAGACTGAGTAGTTGGGAATCTGGATTCTGCCCAGATACCAATATGTTGGTACAGTCATTGATCCAAGGAACAAAAAGTATAAGAGTGAAGGGGTTGATGGATTTAATTTGGAATATATTAGATTCCTCAAAATCACTTCCTACACACAAGCTTCTACTGCAGAATGTTCTCTTAGATGCCCCATTAAATGGTGCAAGGTTGATCCAAGGGTGGACTAACGGCCAGGAAGCATCTGTTGGCAGGTGATGGTAGAGGTGCATGGGGCTCTCTAACAGAAAGCTACCTGTTTGAAAAATAAAGCAAAAACTGTGAGCCTAGTGGAACGCTGACAGGCAAATCCCAGGCAGGCATGAGGTCGAGGGAAGAATCAATGACTCAACTAGGAACTTATCCTTTACTTTCAAAAGCTCATAGATGGTCCAGGCACCAAGCTCGGTGAAGGCAAAATCTCCCTGAATGAATGTGAGAAAAAGAGATAATGAAGTTTCTTGTCCCATCAGGGCGTCAGAAGGATAGGAGGAGAAGTGGGAAAGAATGCAGATGGAAATAACTTTTGTTATATGTGGACATTTCGTAGGCATAAAGAGGATTTCCACAGAAATAGTACATGGACTCTAAGGCAAGCATTGGACAATCAGCTCAGGCCCCATCACCCTTGCTGTCTAATGTTAACTTCCAGAGACTCAAGTTGCTGGAGAACATCCACTAGAAGTGACCTCCTTTGCATTAAGACTGTCCCTTAATGGGATGAAAGTTTAGACATCAAGGCAGGAAGACAGGGAGAAATTTTGGAGCTTTAGCATACAGAAAATATTAATCATGCAACACACTCTAAATTTGTGTAAATGATACCTAAAAATATTGCAACAATTATTGAATAATTATTTAATACTGTGGTAAGGCTCTATGCTAAGTGCGTCTCATTCATTAACCCATTTTATTTTCACAGTGAAGTAGGAACTGCTAGTACCACCCCAAGTAAGGAAACTAAAGCTTAAACAAGTCAAGCAGCTTATTCCACAACATACAACTAAAAAGAGCCAGATTTGAACCCTGGTGTGTCTGACCCCAAAGCTCAAACTCATAACCACAGTGCTATTACCATGACTTTGCAGCTCATGAGAGACATGGGAGCTTATGGGAGACAGCACCTGGTCTGTCCTTACCGCCATGCTGAGGAAATCAGAGTGGAGCTGCCTCATGCAAGACTGGGTTGAGAGAAGGCTATTTTCTGCCGCAAGAATGAGCCTCCTCTTATCCTTGCTGCAGAAAATAGCTTCCTTTTCTTTTCCTAGCAGTGCAAGGAGCCGTTAGGGAAAATCGGGCTCATTAAATTGATCACACCCTTACTTTTTTACCATTTGAGGATATGGTTAGGAAAGGAGATATTTTACAATGAATATAGGAAAAAAATCAGGCCCTGTTATTAAGTTCTTTCTAAAAAGGTTTGTGCAAGGGAGAAATACAGATCTTCAGAGAAAGAATTTGAAAAGACTCAAATCATAGGCTCCAAAACTTATTGGAATAAAATCTATACATTCTTAATAGATTCCACTTAGACTTAAACTTACAGGACTTATCTAGGTTAATTCCACTTTGACAAAGCAAGTCAGATTCTCCAGCTAGAGGGCTGAGCAGGTTTCTGGAAGCCAATGGAAAGCATGAAAAGAAGGGAGAGCTCTGCCCTCTCTCGTCAGAGAGGCATAGGGTGGCTTTTTTCCAGAGGTCCCCGCTGTGTAGAGGGGAGGCTGGCTCTTGGGTTTGCTTGACATTCTCTTGGCAGCAAAGAGGCCAGGGCTTCAGACTTCACACAGCCATGCTGGTATTTTCCTCTGTTGTCTTCAGGGCAGGTAAGAACCCCAGAACCATGCCCTTGCAGAACACATACATTGCACCTGTCTGTATATTGTGGGAAATTACCAATGTGCTTTTTTTGAGGATCCAATCTTCCCTACATTTTTGCCATTAAAATTTTTCTACTTTTATGATGTGATGAACACATAGATGCTAGTATTAATTTTCTACTAATGCTACAACAAATTACCACAAACATAGTGGCTTAAAAAACACACACAAATTTATTATTTTACAACTCTGGAGTTCAGAAACCCAAAAATGGGTTAGCCTAACTGCATTCCTTCTGGAGGCTCTAGGGACAATCTGTTCCTTGACTTTTCTGGCTTATAGCAGTTGCCTGTATTCCTTGGCTTATGGCCCCTTCCTCCATGTTCAAAGCCAGCAGCTTGGCAACTTTCATTCTCTCTCTGACTCACCCTCCTGCCTCCCTCTTACAAGGCTTCTTGTGATTACATTGGTACCACCTAGATAATCCAGAATAATCTTCCCATCTCGAGATTCTTAAATTAATCACATCTGCAAAGCCCTTTTTATCATATAAGGGCAACATTCACAGGTTCCAGGGATTAGAACATAGACATATTGGTGGGGGGGGGGGCAGACATTATTCAGCCTACCACACTGCTGGTTATATTTATTGGACTTTCTTGACAGAATAATAACTTGGAAACCCTATGTTACTCCCTAGTGTATTTTTTGTTTTGTTTTAAGTTTTATTATCCATGAAATCCAAAAGTCAGATTACTGCTGTTAAGAACCTCCAACCAGCTTGGAGCTGAACATGAGCTTGGATAAAAAAGAGAACATCAGAGCAGAGGGAACCTGTCTTGTGGCCTCCCAAAGAAGAAAGGGGTACAAAAAGATTATTGTTTTTATTTATGCATTCAAAAAGCATTTACTTACCAAAGCACAGTCAGAGGTTTTTGCCAGGTACTTTGTAGGAACTCAGCACTATGCAGATGCAAAGAAAGATAAAATATGATTCCCCAGAGATTTTTGGTATAGCTAGAGCAGTGAGGCATCTAGATATCAGTGAACCACCTAAATAAAGCAGGGTGATTTCTTTATGTTTGCTTTTGAATGCAGAGCCCAGTTTTTATCATTCTTTATTTTGGCTGCAGCCAGGCAGAAGAGCAATGTCATACTGAAACAGCTCAGACATCCTTACCAGCTTGTTGGGAGTGGCTAATCAAGAGCTGACACCAGAGAAAACAGAGCACATACGTGACATTCACCTTGGAACTGCAGTAATGTTTTGGCTACCAGAACAGTCAAAACAAATAAGAGTTACTGACCGAAGGTTTTTACAATTATGGGTTTAAAAAAGGATGAGCCATGCTTCTACACAGCTGTAATCCAAGGAGGGCATACCTATAAAAAGATAACCAAATGGATATAACAGTGATATTTGTTTAAATTGATGATTTTTTTTTTAAATGGTGAACCTATGGTATAACTCCAAAAAGCTTAGTTAAGTTTTAATTTATTCCCAAGTTGTTGTTAGACATGGAATCTGCAGAAACAGCCGGAAGTCCAAGTTCACCTAACCAGTGCTGTGCCCCCAGCAGGAGATTGTGTGACTCAGTCATCAGAGAGGCCGGATCCTGACTCAGAGCAGTGTCAGAACAGGCCCCAACCAGCTCACTCTGCAGGTATCTGAACATCCCAACAGCGCAAGAAGCACACACTGCCCATGGCCTGGTATTTGTATATGAAAAATAATCTTCCCACCACTACTTCCACTGTTTCAATAAATGAGTGAGAAAAATAAAGTAGACGATACAATGATAATAACAGGTAATATTTATTGTGAACCTACTGCAAACCAAGCAGTGTTATAAGTGCTTAACATATATTAGGCCATTTAATCTTCTAGTGATTTTATGGGGTAGATAGCATTATTATCATCTCCCCATTTTATTATTGCAAAACTAAAGCACAGAGAATTTTATTTGATTTGCCCAGTTAATAAGTTGCAGAGTTGGAATCTGAATCTCTCTAGAGAGAGTCATACTCTCAACTATGACACGACTGCTTTGCTTTACAGAGCGGATCCTATAGCCAGGAGCATGGCATCAGCTTGGGGAGTAGCGTGGCTCCGTAGAGAGCAATCCAAGTGAATGGAAAAGAGCCCAGGAGTTGGAGCCATACAAGCCAGGCTGGAGTCCATCCTAGCCATGAGCTTTTGAGGTCTTACTAAAACTAACTGTAAAGTTCATGCTACTGTTTGTTGGGTTGCTCTACAGTGTTGTGGCAGGCAGGGATCCCCCTGGCCTCTGGATGGATCTTCAAAATCTCTTCAATGGAAGGACCCAGCTAACATCCATGAAGAGGCCTGCTTTCTTTATCTCTACTCATCAAAGAGCTAGAGTCCTACTTCCAATCCTTAAAAATAAACTCAAAGCAAGCTACCGAAATTTTGAAACAAGAAAGGCTTCTTCTTCACTGATCACAGGATGGGAAAGTTGTCAGCTTGCTGGGATGTGCTCCAGAAGTACCAGGCTATCACACACTGTGCAGAATCCCCTAAGGGTGTTTATTACGGATCCTGGAATCCAATGACACGCAGAAGAGAATGCTTTCTTAAAATTTTCCAGACATCTGTTCTATCAAGAACAACAACAAAAAATCTTTGTTCATAGGTTAAAAGTGTCACTCAATTCTCCATACTATCACACCACCAATATGTTAATATTCTTTTATTTAAGATAGTTGCTTAATTAAATGACTTAAAAACACACAAGTACATATCATGTATATTCCAGATTCAAGAAATAAAGACTGCCTTCTCACTCCATGTCTTTAGGTAGATTTTTGCTGTTCCACTCATCTTAGTTATTGTACATATGTGACCTCACATTGTATGCTTTTCAAGCGTAAGAAAGTGTCATGGAAATCTGACACTATTATAGCTTAGAGTGATTATGACCAAAAAGTCACTGATATTTTCAACTCAACTACCACAGCGAACTCCAGAGAACTGCATGGAGCACCACTGTGAAAGACCTATGGAGCAGACACTGCGAGTCACAAATCACCAGTCAGCCTACCTAATGATGTTTGTTTCTATGTACAAAATAAGTTGAGTGTTTGCTTTTTGGGGTTTTTAGTAAATGAACCGAGCAGATCCCAGAGCTAATTCTAAATTTCTTTCTCATTGATTTATAGTGAAAGTATGGATTCATTAGGGAGTTTCTAGGTCAGAAATGCACCTTTTTATTTTTATTAAAAGAATTCCAATCGTGTGTGTGTGCACGCGCACATGTGCACCCATTTTCAAAAAGTATTTAGGGTACTCGAAGCCATTCTCTTGACCTCAGATGGCTACATATTTAAAGAAAAAGAACCAATACCTCGTGTAAGCTACCACTAAAATAGGAAGGAAAAGACCTGAATTAAATGCTAGTATATTATAATTGCTTTTATTTTTATGGAGAGCCAAGAGTTTAAAAAATGCCATCATTATGCAGGATGTAGGGTGTGCATGTATGTGAGTGTGTACGTTTGTGTGTGTGATTCAAGAATATTTGATGGATTTCACTAATATGAAAATCAGTGGAGAGTAGGAGAGGAGAGGATGATGCAGTGAGATTTGGTGTAGAAACAAACCAGTCATATTCCACAAGGAGGGTGTGGAAAGCACACTTGTGCTTCTCTCAGTGGAAAGAAGGAGGACATGGGCAGGACAGGTTAAAGCAGCAAGGACTGCCCTGAGAAACTCTACCATCCAGGCGGTATTCATGAGAACTGGCCCTGAATGCTACTTGACCTTTATATTCTGACAAAAATGTTTGAAAACTAAATACTCAAAGTGCAAGTGTGTAACTGGCCACCTCTTAAGACTGGCATTGGGGTGGCAAACAACAATACAACATACAGATGATGTACTATAGAATTGTATATCTGAAACCTATATAATTTTATTGACCAATGTCACCCCAATAAATTCAATTTAAAAAATATTTAGAGTTGAAAAGGAAAGAAAAGCTCTTTATAGGATCAGACATTTGGCTTCCTGAGGAAAACTGTAGCCCTGATAGAAAAATAAGGGATGGGACAAGCCTCCGCTCCCTCTAGATGTTTCCTTTCCTCTCCTTCTCTTCACAAGCACACCCTAGCTCCTCCGTGCTTTACTTCCTAGGTCTCCTTCAGGTGCATGTAGCCCAAGGCCATGCAAGCAGGTAGCCAGCTCCGTGCAAAGATAACCCCTGCCTCTTGAGAGCTCATGTGATCTGCTGAACTGCTCTGGGACACAACACCAGGTTCCATTCCTCTTTCCTTGTGTTTGAAGGGATACAGAGACTCACTAAGCAGCCACATGAAAGAGTACCAAACTTTTTGCTGTTTAATGGGCTGCTTTATTCAAATTCATCAGTGCCTACCAGAAACAGAGAAGCATGCTGGCTACATTGAGTAGTATGGGATTTATGAGACTATACCCAGCCACAAGATGTTTGCTACCTTGCTGGGGCTGAAACATTACATCCAACCAAGCTATGAGTCAACCCCAAAGACATACATTGGGAACCATCAATATACAGTTGACAAGTGAAGACACATAGGGCATTGCTGATATCAGCTGAGAGGACATTTGTGCTCCAGCCCTGCTGTCCTGCCCTCGGTTCCTCACACTGCCACTCTCGCTAGACCTTTGCAGATACTCTTCCCCCAAACCTGGCTAACAGCTAGAACTTATTTCCTCTGGAAAGCCTTTTCTTGCCCTTCTAACGTGTTCCTAAAACCCCTGCATTCCCCCTATCATAGCATTTGTGACACAGAACTGTAATTGCTTATTAAATTATTTCCCTGATTATACTGGCACTGTAGACTAGAAACTACACACATAGCATAAGGTTAAGCCCACTTTCATCCCGGGCCTAGAACTCACTAGCTGTGTAATATTGGATGGGGCTCTTAACTTAAAATTCCTAAGTTTCCATTTCCTCAGGCATAATAATTGTACATAACCTTAGGTAGCTGTGGCAACTGATAAAATGCATGGAAATACAACCATGATCCTGGAAAGGATTCTGGAAATGCTGAAAATGGAGAAATAATCATTGTATTCTAAGTTGTCGCCATTTTATTCTGCTTTCTTTAAAGGCATTCATTCATTCATTACTGTGAAACTCATTCCTTGATGCAGTTCAATGGGTCAGGATAAGGTTTGCATACATTATACACTCCAGTGTCCATTGAGTGACTAAATGAAAGAATGAAAGTTCTCTTCATGAGACTTCAGCAGACCAGGGATCAGTGCCTATGCCACAACTCCACCAATTCTGCATTTCTGAAGCTGTTCCACATTAGGAATCAGTGTGTATACATGCACATATAAAACTGGCCAAGTTTCTACTCAGGAAATTGTTTGTGACATAAATAGTTCAACAAAGTAACAAGTGCCCCTAAAAAATACAGCCTAAACCCTTATTTGACTTGGCAAAACCCACAAGTCTGGCAAAGCCATCAGACAGTGTAGACCATAATCCATAGTTTCTCCGTCTCACAGCACACCTTAAACCCGCCTTCTTGTGTTCCCCCTCTGCCTAGGTTCCCACTTCCCATGGTTTTTATCTTGTTATATTTATGAGCCTGAACTATAAATACATTGAAACAGGAAAGATTTTGTTGGTTTGGTGCAATTTAAATTGCTTTCAGTACCATATATATTTACAACATCTTATAAATATTTTAAATTATCATATTAATGGTTCCACTGACTCATAATAAATTCTGTATTTTGTGTAGGGATGATTGCCAAATTGATAATGTGGAAAATTGGAAAACCCCGTCAAACTACGTGACCTGTCGGTCTCAAGAGAAAATCTTTCTGATTACTGGAAGAGCCTGAACATTGAGTTCAGCTATCTTACAAGTTAATCTTAATAGATAAACATCCTGAAATATACCTCTTTGGAAAAGATAAGTAAAAGAAATATTTTTGGCTGAAGAATTTGTTCATTGGACCGTATCTTAAAAGTATCTTAAAAGACTCCAAATAGTTTTCAGGAGTCTTCGGGCAGTGCATAAAGAAAAAAATAATCCCAGAATCATGCAGTGCCTGCCATGCTCGGGGATGGAGAGGTCCAGTCATAATGGGGAAGGAGTGTGGGGGAGCACGAATGACAGCAAATGATGCTGCGGGTGAACGACGGAAGGCCTTGGGAAAGAGCCTTCAATGCTATAAAAAGTCTGGACATTTTGCCAAAGGACAATGGTTTTCCAGGTGTGGCCCCTGGAACAGCAGCATCAATATCACCTGGGAGCCTTTTAGAAATACAAATTCTCCAGCCCCAGCCCAGGCCTACTGAATCAGAAACTCGGGGGCTGGGGTGCAGTGATCTGTGTTTGTCACCCTCTAGGTGATTCTGACGCACTCTGAGATCGAGAACCTCTGCCCTAGGAATGCTTCTAAGTACTGGAATGACCTGCTCAGATCTGGGCACGCAGGTGGCAACGTGGAAAATGGACCAGAGGGGAAGAAACTGAAGGCATGGAGGCCTGAAAAGATTAATGAAAGTATTGGTTCACTAGGAAGTTTTGTATTTTATCTGTATTTTAGCAAGTCTAAGATATAATTATTAGTCACACTGTTATTTTATTTGCCTCTGGAAAGAAAATTTTTGTCAATGAAATGACAACACGATGTTCCTTATCACTTGGAATTTTTATTTTATATGTATTGAAAGGGCTCCTGTAAACTTATACTAACAGATGTTTTTCATATATCACCCTTACACATACGTAAAAAGGAAAATATAAGCAAAATAATTTGGTTAAGGTATTCTTAGCAAACACTTCTTCACTCAAGTCATCTGAATGTTAATGATGGATGCATCAGTCCTTTTAGAAATGCTCTGCTATTGTGCTCTGAGGTGTCCAAGTAACTGAGGCTCCATTCTGCAGGTTCAGATGTCCATGCTCAGGTTGCGGGGTCTACCTCATGATTGCTGCCTGGCTAACAGACACTCGGAGATGCACCCAGATTTGGGAAATGTTAAAAAGTGAGCTGTTGTGTGCATCTTGAAATTGATGAATTCCCAGTGAGAGCTAATCCAGGCCTCATTGAGGACAGTAACAGGAATAATCGGAAGGAGAAGGCAGAGACCAGCAACATTTCAGAGGTGGCTTCTAAAGACTACATGAACAATTAGATGTTGGGGAGGGGAGAGGCAGATGAGTCCAAAGTTTCTAACCTGAGTAACTAGATGGACGGCATGCCCTTAACTAAGAAAAGGCATGGATTTTACGAGCAGAAGGGGCCTGGCTAGCATGGCTCAGCAGCTGAGCATCCACCTATGACCCAGGAGACTGAGTTTTGATTCCCCATCTGGGCACATGCCCAAGTTGCAGGCTCCATCCCCAGTAGGGAGTGTGCAGGAGGCAGATGATCAATGACTCTCATCATTGATATTTCCCTCTCTCTCTCTCTCTCTTTCTCTCTTCCTTCCTCTTTCTCTCTGAAATCAATAAAAATACATATTTTTTTAAAAAGAGCAGAAGGGAAGAAATAGATAAGAGTAAAATGAGTTTAGTTTCAAGAATCCTGAGGGACATGCAGGCAGGGATGACCAGGATGTGCATGGAGGACCATGGTTAAAGGTAAAGAATTTTAATCAACAGCATTGGAATAGTATTGAAACCAGGAGGATGAGTCCCCTTTTCCCAGGGGGGTACACAGAAAGTATGAAGAGAGTTGGTGACTGAACAAAACAAAATTGAATAAGTGAACAGCAGTGAGAAGGAGCATTCAGAGAGGAAGAGAAAAGTGAGATTATGCTTGCATATCTTGTGAACTCCTCAAAGACAAAAGCTCTGAATCCCCAGGGCAATGTTTAGCCCAGAAAGGTTGGTCAGAACATGGAAACAATGGCCCAGAAGCCAAAAAAGGTGAACAGTTTAAGGAGGAAGTGGTAGTAATAACAAATATTACAGTTAATCCTTCTAGAGCAAAGAGCCATGAGATTTAGTAAATTTAGTTTAATTTGTACCACTGTCACCTCGTTTTACAGCTGAACAAAGGGAGGCCCAGAGACATGAAAAAACATGCCCAAGGCTAAGAGCTGGCTGATGGCTGAGTCAGAAGCGGGACCCCAGTCTCTTGACTCTTGTCCTGGGGCTGTTTCTTCTACACTGAGCTTTTCCTCTTAGAAGAGGGTTATGTCCACTGCTGATAAACCTCTGGATCCAAGCCACCTCAGGTAGGCTCAAATCCATCCACACAAATGAATTCTGTTAATACAGCCATATCACCCCACGGAGCAGGAGGAGAGAGCTCTAGAGAACAGAGCGAGGGCTCTGGTGTCAGATGAGTTTCCAGGTCTTGCTCTGGACATTGTCTGAAGCTACCCCATGAAAGAAAGAATGCATATTACTTGAATCTTTGGGTCATATCTTGAGCCAGAATTTTCTCTAAGTCTCATTAAATATAACAATACAGGCAGAGACACGTAGGTGAGCAAAATATGAATTCAGGATGCTTTCATAAGTCCCTTTAATGATAACTAAGTTGTATTACTGTTCAAGCAGCTGACATCCTGAGAAAACAAGTGATTTCTCAAGAACATTGAGTCTCAAACATCAGAGTGCTCAAGCATTGCTGGGGAAGTTCCCTGTGGTAGCCTAGGGATTCTGTGGTAGGCCTAGGTGGGCTCGGCTGTTGAAGTCCAAAATTCTCTGGAAATTTATTCCAGGAGAAAGAGTGAACGTGACATTTCCCGAGTTTCAAAACTCAAAGCTTTCAAAGCTCAGGCTCCACGACTCATTCCCCTCTCTGTGACCTTTGCTGAGCCAGAGGGCCTGGAGGATGAGACATTTGCAGTCACAACCCCTGTGGCTTCAGTGTTTTCATTAACAGACACACGTACGGCAATGTGGAGGTTTCCAGAAGCCCCCATCTGGCAGAGACAACTAATGGGGCTTTCCCACTGACATCCTGGCAAAGGTGCCAGAAGTATATTCGTTCCAGATCACAGCCCTAATAGGGCAGTTCCTCCCGGGACATTACTCTGACAGATGACCTGCCTTCCTTTTACAATCTATGGCCACCCACCTGTGTTACCTCCCTCTCCACAGTGGTGGGCATGGAAATGTACATCTGACCTGCACCTCTGAACTGAATCTTTCACAGCAAATGTCAACCTTGCAGTGAACTAGTAAGAGTGCAGTTTTTCTTCCTTTATGCAGGTTGCAATTTTCACTCTTTTATATCCCATGGACAAAAAAATGAAAAGCAGATATGGTCCAGCTAGAATTCTAATCAAAGAAGTGCCAAGTAGGTACAAAAGCAGATGCAAACTTATGCAGGTATTATTGGCTGGTCGATAAAAATCATCAAAGAATCTTATAAAATGGAGTGAAGGAATTGAGTGATGGTGATTTATTCATTAATAGGCCCTATCCAGTCACAGCTTAGAAAAACATCTTGGTTTTTCTAAACCAACACATCTAAAAAAACACAAAATAAATTTACTCAGAGCTCATTCTCACAAAGATAGTCAAAATCTCAAGCTAGAGATAAAACCCATATTGCTGTTGATATAATCCTGGTCTATTAATAATTGCTTCCCCCTCCCCTTCAGTTTGTGAAGGGAAGCTGAACCAACAGGCTTAAGAAGAAGTAGGTCAGGCCCAGCCAGTATGGCTCTGTGGTTGAGAATCGAGTCATGTACCAAGTAGATTCCCAGTCAGGCACATGCCTGAATTTTGGGCTCAATCTCCAGTAGGAGGGGGTCTGATTGATGTTTCTATCTCTCTCTCTCTTCCTTTCTCTTTAAAAATAAAATAAAACAGATTTTTAAAAAAAGAAGTAGCCCAGGAGCATGAACTGTACTTTTAACTGGGCGACCTTAGGAAAGTCATATAACCTTTCTGGGCTTCAGGTAATCATAAATTAAATAAGGAAATTGATTTGCATAATTTCTAAGGTCTCTTCCATCTCTGAAGTTCCGCATGAGGTGTGTCTTAGAATATAAAAATAATTAATCTTTCAACAAAGACAGGAACTCAGAATAATATGTAGCAGTAGGAACAGGATTTGAAGAATTGTAAGGATACAGGAGCTGCTGAGCAGTTCCTGGGACACCATATTCATATGGAGGATCCACCTCTCCAAAGATGTCAAATTGTATTTTCTAAACAGCATCTTTGAGACTGGAAACTTTGCTCAGTATTAAGAAGTTTGACAAATGAACAAAATTAAATAAGTAGTTTTACTATAGAAGGCCTCAGGCCCTTTCCTGCACTGTCCAATAGAACATTCTGCAATGAGGGAAATGTGTTATATGTGCTCTTTCCAATATGGTAGCCACTAGCCACATGTGGCTGTTAGCACTTAAAATGTAGCTAATGACCTGAGGAACTGAATTTTATTAATTAAATATTAATTAATTTCTAGTTAAATAGCCACATGGGGCTAGTATCTATGTATTAGACAGTACAGGTTATACCATACACATATACAATATTAGCCCTAAGGGAGAGGTAATGCATGCAGCATTTCACAAACTTGTTGGGTGGTGGAACTGTTTCCAAAGGACTGAAATCCCCTGAAAAACCATTTGGGAAGTGCTAATCTGTAAACCGTCTTGCTGTGTGGTTGAAACCCCAAGAGGCCACTCTAGTTTTGACATTCTAATTGGTTATCAAGAGTGTTGGTCACCACCCAGAGGTGTCCTTTGTTCTCTACATGTTGTAATGTTACCTCACAATTCAATCATATAAAAATTTCCTAAGTCCTGGCATACACCCTTTGTCTCCCAGTGCAGGTCGAGTCAGTAGCATTCTACCAATTTTTTCCCACCAAAGCATAAAACAACAATAACCTGGGCTTCACAACTGACCACGCACTCTTTCTTACAACGAGATGCATTATCTCAATAACCTAGTGAGATAAGTAGCATTCCATTTCATAGATGAGAAAACGTAGGCTAGGACAATGAAGGGACTTAGTTGCTCAAGGTTATACACTTAGTTAATGGGTTTTGGCTTCCATCTTTGAATTATGTCTCACTGAGCATTCTAACAACATCATTGTGAGTTGACTCCTCAAAATATCTAGGGACCATTAACAAATTGAATTAACACATTCTCAAAGTAGCAAAAATTTATATATACCTGAAAAAAACAATTTATTTTACAGGGTTTGCTCAGATATACCTTGAGAATTATGATAAATAAAAGAAATGTTTAATGATCATGGAATAAAAGAAAGCAATATGATTATTCACAATCACCTATAATTCCTATCCTCTAAGAAGGCCTCCACTGGACCTGAAATAATCGTGTGCCTCTCCACTGAAAATCCACATTGGTGTGTAAATAAGCAGCTACAAATTTCATTCCCCCAATTATATCTCCTCTCCTGAGTATGCAATCAATTTGGTACTTCTAAGTGCCATTTATTCCGACCACAGCAGCACACACAACTGCTCATTTCTGCATCTAATTCAGCCGTGGCTCCTCAAGTGGTAGCATGTGGGCCAATATTCTTGATTCAATTTGTTGTCACATCAAATATGAGTGCATTTGACTTTGACCCACAGTTGCAGATATCAAGGTTTTTTTCAATGAAATATTGTTTCTTGAACTAGCATTTGGCCTTGTAGGAAATTGCCTGGAATCTGAAGTTACACTTTGACCCAGAGTTTGAAATTCAGACATTTCCCAATGAAAACAATGAAACGATGTATCAATGAGGTGACTCTCTACAAATTACAGACATGGCTGGCTATTAACAGGGCTCACTGCACTCACTTTGGCTCTCTAGATTATAGTATAACCACTTTCAGTCAAATGCATAGCAGTCGTTATTTTATCTGTAGTAAATCTGTATACATTTAATATAAATAATACTTGACTTTATCATGACATGCTCTGAGAAAATTCATACTATAGTTCAGTTTTCATTACAATATCGCACACAAATATGCCAGCCATAGTCACCTCAGTGGTCCTGAGGAACCTAAAGAAAAGGAAGAGTGGGAGATAAAAAACAATGAACAAAGAATAGGGAGTCAGCTGGAGGAAGATAAAGGGGGCTCAAAGGTAAAGTCTGGGTTCTTCAGGAAGAAACCTTGAACAAAGTGACCAAGCACAACACTCCCAAAGGCACAGTGGAAGAGACCTGGAGACTTGTGGGGAAGGAAGAGGCTGGTTAAAGGGGATGCTGAGTGAGAAGAAGGGAACAAAACAGCTCTGTGCCCAAATCCATTCATTCAGATGCAAAAGCTCAGGGGGACCATAGGAGGTGGGGGTGGGGGGACACTTAATATCACAGAGACCTGGTCCCTACTCTGTGTCTGGGAATCTGTGTCTTTAACAAGCACCCCCCAGGTGATACTCATGATAGTGTGGGAAGAACTACTGGTGGAAAAGGGCATGAATTGGAGATTAACAGGCTAAAGTTTGCATTCTCACCCATCCACTCACCAGCTCTGTGAACTGGAGAGAGATACTTAACTCTCTGAGCCCTGGTTTTCTCATCTGTAAAAATAAGAACACATTCATGCCCTGTAGCAATCCACCAGTTAGGTATTATTATCATTATGCCCATTTTATAGGTTAGGGAGCCAAGGCACAGAGTGATTGGTTAAGAACCTTGCCCAAAGTCAGTCTGCTGGTAAATGGCAGAGTTGGTTTCAAACTGAAGCCACTTGGCTCCAGGTGCCATGCTCATAGCCCCAGTGATGTTTGGACTCTCATCCCAGAAAGGAGCACTGCACTGAAGAGACGGGAGGAAAGCTTTCCAGAGAGATAATTTATGTTCACTCTTAGTCACATCAGATGATAACTTGATGTTTCACTTAACGTAATTTACTCGTAAACTAACAAAGTTCAAGCAAATTAATTTTTGAATCAAGCTTTTTTCCCCCAAAGATTAATAATTAATAGGAATTGAGCCATGACTCCACCTGGCAGATGGCTCAGGCATGTTAATGCTTCAACAAATATAGCAAATAACAATATCAAAGTGGTAGAAATGAATATTAAATAAGATACCGAGCACTTCCCCCACACCTGTAGTCTAGATGTGGGTCTGGGCTAATAGAATCCACCAATGTGAGACCACCTCCGCTTAGTGCATTCACCTCTACACCGCTTTACACAGCCCTATTGTCTCCTCATCATATTCCTGGGCTGGAAATCTGCGCTCTTTCAAATCAGGTCTTACTAGTTCATTTCTGAAGACACGGCAATATCTATCAAAATGCAGATCTAATCACCCGCTGTTCTGACAAAGAATATTTATTTTACCAGGATGTGTGAAATGATTGTCTCTCATTTGTCATCAAGCTCTGCACTGTGGATAGAAAGGAAAATGCATCCTGAAAGATAGGACATGACACCAGAAACTAATTCTGAATTTTCTGTTTAAAAGACACATACATATATTGCAGAAGACAGAGTCCACTGGGGGAATTTTTTTTAAAGTACTACTCAAAGTTCTCAGAATAAGCAAGCATAGCGAAAGGAAAGAGAACAGCCAAACTTCATGAACAAAAGAAATACAGATTTATCCAAGCAAAGCAAAGCGAGGATGAACAAAATCAGATGCGAAAAGGGTTGGGGTTCTACGTGACCATAAAGAAGAGAACAGTTCTAGAGCACACCTAAGGAAAGCAGGTAAGGACCTATGAGGTAAGATTTGAAGGGCCCTTGCCTTTATTAAGGGCTAAAATCCCACAACTGTCTGTTATTCCTCTTTTGGTTTAAGGCTGTGTGCCTATAGAAGGCATTCTAGTCTTTGCTTTTCCTTATAAACTCCTTAGAGAATCCTTCGCCTATTCATGTGCCCCTGGGCCCCTAAGCTGTCGCTGACTGGGGCAGGACTATACCTGTGACTCAAGGAATACTCATATTTCACATTGTCTCTGAGCATTGAGTCACACAAGGAACCTCTGCAGACTCACCATTCCGGTGTTCAACTCAAACAGGAATGATTGGCCAAGGAATTTTCTTGAAAATGATCTGCAATTATTCTACAGGGAATCCTTCCTCAAGTTGACCCCAAGCACACCTCTACATCATGTGTGTGCACAGTGCCAGTCACAGGTGCGCACTGACAAAACTCCAAAGGATGCAAAATCTCTTTGTCCACTCATTCAGAACTACTCAGCATCTACTAAGTGCTTTCCGTCTAAGAACTTACCCAGGAGACAGGGTCATTAGATGTCTCTGTGCTAAATGATTCAATAGAACACAATGTTTGAGTTGTAAAAACATGACCTACTCTAGGAGTTCAAGGGAGGGGGAGGCTAGGGGTTGGCCGGCTACGACCCCCTGAAAACCGGGGGATCTGAGCCGGATTGTGAAGTTTCAAGCTAAGATCCAGGTCACAGGAGAGTAAAGGAGTCTGGCTGCCATTTCCTCTGCCAGCCTGGAGGGCTGCGGGGAATCGGGACCGTGGCAAGGCTGGGGAATGATGCCTCCGGCGTTCCCGGCAACCCCATCGCCGCTGCGGACTTTCCGCGGAGCTCACTTCTCGGCCCCGGGAGCCACGCACATGCTCCTTTGGGCTTTTCGCACGAGGAAAACATTGTTGGGAAAGGAGCCTGAGGACCGACCACTGGAAAGTGCACTCAATAGCACTTTGGTTGAGATAATTGCTGCGTGTTTTTTTTTAAATTGTAGGCTTCGGAGGTGACCACAAGCAAAATTCGTGACAGACATTTGACACTGAGAAACTGCCGCGTATGGGTGAAATTTTTCACATCCCTCCCACCCCCGAAGACTGGTTTATTGACTAACAAAAGAAAATTATCTAAAACCGCCGGAGTACGTTGGCCAAGTCTCCTCGTTTGTCGTAATGCTCTCTCGCTAGGCACCGGATTTCCCACTGGCACAGGCGCGCGGGTTCCCATCCCCGGAGCGCGCGGGCCGCGTGGGCGCCGCGCAGGGGCCGGGCGCGCTGCCGCGGTTGCGGCCCTGCGAGCGCAACATGCACATTTGCAGCCAGACCCACCCTAGGCTCAGGGGACTTCAGGGCCCCTCTCAGTTCCTGCAGACCTGGGCCTGATGGTCTCCTTTGTCCTTTGTCCTGCGGCAAGTTCTGTCTGGAAGACTTGCAGCACCACAGCAGGAGCGCAAGGACGCAAGTCCGTCAAATGGAAACGCGCGCCAGGCAGGGAAAATAAAAGAGTGGCGAAGGCACGGTCCCTGCCCACTGCCATCAGGACCCTGTGATGTCAGCATAGCAAGGATGTAATTGGAAGAACTACGCTGAGAACTCAGAGAGACGCTTGAATGGCGCGCCAGCTGGAGGGAGCTCGCCAGCACCTTACCCGGCCATTCCCTGCGGGCACCTCCAGCAGGTTCCGGGGCTCCTCGGGCTGCCTTCCTGAGTGGGCGTCCCTCCCAGGACAGGGAGGCAGCTCTGCCTCTTGGCCTTGATGATCCTACTTCTCATGGTGAAGATGGCATGGCAGAAAAAGTGCTAAACGGGGAATCGGGCTGCTTTGGGCTCTGCCCTCTCCTGGCTTGGAGGACCTCAAGGAAGCTCTCTGTGTCTTAGCTTCACCACCACCACCCCCCCAAGACTTATAAAAACATTTATCTCCTGGGGCTCTTGAGAAAATTCAATAAGACGGCGGAGGTGAAATGGTTGAACACACATTTATCACATAGTTCGCCCTAAATGAGGGTGATGAACACACAGGCTACCTTGACAAATGAATCAGAAATATTTTCAGGGTGCACACCGCGTGTTAGGCAATGAGGAAGACGTAATGAACAAAGTATTTTTCCCTCAAGGAACTTACAGTTTAGTGGAAGAGCTGATATGAACTGGGGCCAGCATAGCAAATTAAAAAGCACTGAGCAAGCATCCAGGATGTGCACTGTAAGTGCCACAGGAATCGCGAAGACGGAAGGGCACGGGCGAGCAGGTGCTTAGCAGGAACCTTGAAAAACGAGGAAGACCTGGATGAGTCGGGAAGCCTCATTCCCAGGCTGAGAAAGGCTCCCAGGAAAACATCGGTCTCCCATTGGTTGACACAAAGTTGGTCTTCTAAGGGCACTTGAAAGACTGTTAAAACTCAAGACCAATTGCAGTGTATGAAAAAAGAAGGGCATCAATTTACTGCCTCCTCTGTGAGGCTGTCTTTGATTCAGCGCAGGACAAAGTATATCTCTGGTTTTCCAGTCCCAGAAAGAGAACAGAAGGCAAGAAAAAGACAAGAGAAAATAAAACTTGCAGAGATAACCATCTATATTTGCTGGGTTGGTGTTCCTTCAAATGTGTAATTATGATTCTAAGGGCTGAGTTGGCCATTTGGAGAGATGATGGTCCAGGTCAAGCAAATAACTGACAAAGGAGGAAATAAACCTATACACAAGAGACTGTATGTGCATGGTTTTGCTCTTTAAAAAGATGTGTGTTTTCCAACTGAAAACAAGATACTTCCTTAAAACATTTCAATTTGGTAGGAAACATCAAATTCACATGTCTTTAGCAAAGTCTAAAGTGGTGCCAACCACCTCATCCCTAGAATAAAACAGAAAACTGTATTATTTTCATTTTGTATGAAACATTCAAAGTTCAGGGCTGGAAAATTGTGTGTGGGCTGATGCCTGATAGTGCAGCCAGTTATTATGTAGTGACTCATGATAAATTTCCAAAGCCACCACACCTTAAAGTTAAACTCACTCAAGCCAGACAGTCAACTATTAGCAGAGATATTTCTGTAACCATAATTTCTAGTCTTTTAACTAATTTTTTTTAAACTTGCAGCATGGCCAGTTTTATAAAAGTCATAGAGCTCTCTTTTTTGGCATCGGGGTTTTGGAATATTTATCCTTTCAAAAACAATACAAAATAAATACATGCCCCTGGGGTATTTTAAGGAATTTTTCAGCTGACCAACTTGGTCAACCAGCGTAATCCTGGAGCACTGGCTCCATCATGGCAGCCAGCCCCGGCTCCTGGCCGCAAGGAAGACAGCGCAGGACTCCTGTGGTTGTGGCCGCGTCTGCCCCAGGTACCCAAAAGGAAGTCTCTCTGTGGTGAGGCCAAGCAGGAGATGGCACCACGAGGGAAGAGCTGCTGACAAGACAGAGGTTTCAGTGCAGAGTAGGAGCTGTCAGGCTTTCCTCTGACACAAACAAAGCAACTAGCAAAACACTCTCCATCCGTCGGCCTGAGTCCAGCGTCAGTCACCTGCGTTATCACACTTCACACACCAGCAGACCCCACAGTGAAGTCACATCTGCTTATGCCCAAGAGCCCAGAGTCACAAGCTCTGTTCAACGTCAACATATGTTCAAGGATCCTCCAAAGAGCTCCTTTAACTCTACATTTACTAGCTTAGGGTTTCACACTCTATAACCACTGTTAAATTGAAATGCATGGAATAGAAATAATATTTAATGCGTGTTGTCCATTTAGTCTCATCTCTGACACCCTCACGAGGGTCTATAAACATGTTACAAAACTCTTTCATAGAGCAGTATCTCCCATTCTTTTATACATTAATGGCGTCAACAATTGGCTTGTGGTCTCCAAACGCTCTCCGCGTTCAGGAGCAGGGCTGGGGCGTGGAGGGAAGACCTGGTGGCGTGGAGGCAGGCCGAGGCTTCCTGCCCACACTGCCAGGCCAGCCGCACGGGGCAGGGCACAGGCCGGGACAGGAGACGGGGAGGATGTTGACGCGCCACAGGCAGAGTTGGGAGTTTTTTCTTGGTTAGGAACACAAACTGTGCACACACCTCAGTCATCAGCCCTTCAAAGGGGGGAATCTGATGGAAGGGCTTAAAGGGCACAGAGAAGTCGGAAAGGTGAGGGCCTCTGTCCCCGCAGTACCGTCCCCTGGCACTGAGTTGGCACAGAGCACACCGGGGCTGCTTGAATGATACACAGCTGTTCATGGAGCAGAGGCCAGGCCATGGCTGAGGGAACGGACTGTACACTACAGGGAGGCTGACAGAGGGCACCAGCCTCCCAGAGGAAAGGTGTCTAGACGGGGGGGATAGGCCATGTTCCGGTGTTTTCTTTCCTGTTTATTTCCTGTGTGTTCTTTCCTGTTTATTTATTTATTTTAATCCTCACACAAAGATATCTTTTCCATTGCTTTTCAGAGAGAGTGGAAGGGAGAGAGAGAGAGAGAAACATCGATGTGAGACAGACATCGATTGGTTGCCTCCTGCATGAGCCCCTACCCAACCAGGGCAAGGGATCGAGCCCTCAACCAACATGCCCTTGGCTGGAATCGAATCCAGGACCCTTCAGTCCTCAGGCCAATGCTCTAACCACTGAACCAAATTGGCTAGGGCTGCTCTTTCCTGCTTAAATGTCAGTTGTGCCTAGAAGTGGTCAGCACAGAGAGACCTCCTCATGGCAAGAAGCCCCACATTCTCTCAGCAGGTTTCTTCTGATCCCAGCCCTCTGTGCTGCACCTTGTTCAAGGCCCACGGTCTGGGGTCACCCTGGAAGCCCAGCATTCCATTCCTTACATACCTTGAGGGCAGCTTCTGACTAAGAGTCAGTCTTCACCCACCTCTCTTCCTCCTACAAAACCACTTCCTCCCTTGTCCTACCCTCCTGACAATCCCCACCCATGCTTTGCCCCTCAGTGACATTTCAGTGTTTCTGTTCTGATCCATATTAAGGTTCAGGGGTCCCTTCATAACATGACACACAGAAGGAAAGAACAAGATTCTGATCATGCATCTGTCCTCCCCCTCACATCTGCTTTCCCTTACACACTCATTTCTGTGTCTGTTCCCCTGCCAGTCCTCCACCCCACGCAGCCTCACTAAAGTTGTGTGCTCTGAGTCAGAAGCTCCACAACTTTTGCCAGGAGGTGGCAAGCTTAAGAGATTACCTGCCCTGTTCTCCTTCACTTGAACCTCTAGAAAGCCCACCTGTTCTGCAGAAGCTCCCAGTTACCCAGACCACACACGTGGTGTCATTTATCTGCAAAACATTTTCCCCTGCTGTTTGCAGAATCCTGTGCCCACCTGTGCTTTCTAGCTGCTGCTTCGTTTTTCTCCAAGGCAGCAAGGAAGTGTGGTCTGATAAATGGAGAAGCTGCCTGACATTGGGAGGCTGTGTGTCATGGGGAAAATTGCTTTGACTCTCTGGGTAAGTTGATATTTTATCAGCCTTGGGTGAGTGAACAGAAAGCAGTTCAAGTGTCCAGAGAGGGGAAATCCTCAGTCAGTTGCTGGTCCTCCCTACAGTTAGGTCCACAACAACTCCAATCCCTGATAGCCCCAAGGATGGACAGATGCCCCACTTCATGGTCCTATTCCTCCTCTCTCTTCCACTAATTTTTTTAAAATTTTTTTTAATCCTCACTTGAGGATATATTTTTCACTATGTTTCAGAGAGTGGAAGAGAGAGAGAAAGAGAAACATCGATGTGAGAGAGACACAGCTATTGGTTGCCTCCCACACACACCACGACCTGGGCCACGGATGGAGCCTGCAACCGAGGTACATGTCCTTAGCTGGAATTAAACCCAGGACCCTTCAGTCCACAGGCCAGTGCTCTAACCATTGAGCAAAACTAGCTAGGGCTCTTCCCCCAATTTTGACTCGTTAGATCCTCCAGCTTCAGTTGATCAAGAAACTCAAAGTGTAGACACCCAAAAAGTCAATGTTTGCCCAATAAGCTTCATGAGCAGCTAAGGGTGCCTGAGGACCAGCCATGCGTCATAAGCAGCTTGGGCCTGGGATGGGTGAATATGCGCATAAGCTTTTCGATGTGTGACTCCCCATTCCTGACTCTTACCCATAAGGGTCAGGACACTTTCAATATCAAGTGACAGAAATTCAGCTCCAATTTGCTTAAGTCAAGAGAAAGAAATCCATGGGCTTATGTACCTGTGGGCATTTGACGTCAGGCAGGGTTGGATATAAGGTCCCAACGTCATCTGAGGCTATAATCAAAAAGAAATGAGAACAAGTGTTGGTGGGGAAGTGGAAAAAAGGGAACACTGTGCACCGCTGGTGGAATTGTAAACTGGTACAGTCACCATGGAAAACAGTATGGAGGTTCCCCCAAAAAATTAAAAATAAGAACACCATATGATTCAGCAATCCCTCTTCTGAGTATATACCAAGAAAATGAAAATGAAATCAGTACCTCAAAGAGATATCTGTACCTCATATTCACTGCAGCATTATTCACGGTAGTCGACATGGAAGCAACCGAAGTGTCAGCTGACAGATGAGTAAATAAAGAAATTGTGGTAAATAAAGAATAATGGAATATTATGCAGCCTTAAAACAAGATCTCCTGCCATATGTGACAACATGGATGAAGCTGAATGCTGTTATGCTAAATGAAATAAGCCAGACACAGAACAAAAATTGCATGATCTCACTTACAAGTGGAATCTAAAAAGTTCAATACACAGAAGCAGGGAGTGGAACAGTGGTTACCAGGGGGTAGGGGAGATTTGGCTCAAAGGGTACAAACTTGCAATTATGTAGGATGAATAATTCCAGAGATCTAATAAACAGCATGATGGTTATAGTTAACGATACTGTCTTGAATACTGGAAATTTGCTAAGAAGGTAGATTTCAGGTGCTCTTACCACCAAAAAAAAAGGTAACTGTATAAGGAGATGAATATGTCCATAGCTTGACTGTAACCATGTATATCAACTCATCACATTGTATACCTTAAACATATATAATTTTTATTACAAATAAATTAAAAAATAAATTTTAAAATGTTTTCAGAGCTCTGCCTCTGTCTCCACCTGCTGGACAGGTGCTCTCCAAAAGGATGGAAGATGATTGCCAGCTTAGAACCCAGTGGAATGAAAGTATTTTTTGATAGTGGTAGCAGAAAGGTCCTGGGACGACTCCACTTGGGTCATGTACCCATTCCTAACTCCTAGGTCATGTGGCCTCCTCTCTGGCAGCATGGACCTGACTCAGGTTGTGAAATATATTTTCCAGAAGAGAAAAGAGTTCAGTTCCTAGAAGGATGGAAACGGGGCTGGACAGGCAAAAACGCCCAATGTCTCCTGCACTTCCCGGAGCCAGCTGGGAGCCAAAACTGCAGAAAATTGCAGCAAACTGAGATGCCAATGCACCCAGGGCTCAGTCTTTTCAATCTTACACATTTCTAAGCAAAGGTCAAGAGAGCTCTGAAGCCATGTGCTAGAAATACAGACCATAACAATGTGGCACTCTAGTTCTGTTTTGTTTTTCTATAGTTGGATAAGGCTCTTCCAGCTTGGTGAAGTTAAATACAAATAGCCATAGACTTTGCTGCAATCATCAAAATATTTCTATGACTCACAAGAGAAACTAGAAAAATACACAGAAGAGTCAACATTACACTGAAGTTAGATTGTAATCACATCCTTGAGTTCTGACAACCCACTGACAAAGTTTCCTGCTGAGAGCACATAACTGACTTATTTTTCTCCACAGAAGGTACTTGATTAGCCTAAAGCAGATTATCTCATTTATGGATTATCTGAGATCAGCTTTTCACACAGGTTGGTATCCCACCAGTTATCAGAGCTGTTCCTGTCTCTACCACTGAGTCAGTCACTGAAGATAATCACTGACATACTGGCCCAAGAACCCAAACTTGAGACTAGCCAATCATCTGATGAGCCACAAATCAGCTTAGAGGCTATTACTCTTTTTTTAAGCACTGACACTGAAGGCTGTTAAGGGGATGAGTATGCTTTTCTACAATAAGAAGATCATTACTGTCTCTAGCAATAAAGACACTTGAACACCCTGATGTTCTGCCAGGAAGTAGGGGTTTCTATGGTAAGCTTTATAGTCAGAGACGAAAGGCTCAGACAACCAGTGGTGTATTAAAGCCCAACTCAATAAGCAGAACTTTCCCTGACTTCCTGTAACTTGACTTTTCTTACCCTCAAGCATCACCAACAGGCCCAAGTCTCAGTAGCACCGGTTATGTGACAAGCAGAGTAGCACAAAATAAAATAGAAGAGGCACTTCTAGGCCAGATGCCATTGTGAGTTCAATTTCTGAGCTCTCCAGCTCCACTCCAAGCATAGCAATCATACATGAAACATTTTTTGTATGTCTGTAAAATAAAATCACACTAAAATATTGCCATGGAAGAGAAATGGCCACTAGTAAGCAAGCCGAAGCCATTGGTCTCCTGGTCAAGAGGGCAGAGATAGCCACAGTTTGATTTCTCTGGGGTAACAGGGGATAAAACCTTCCAAGCGTGGCAGAGAACCTGAGCCAGGGTCACTGCTTGAAGCTTTGGGTGGTGCTGATCTCCCCCATTTATAAAAAGAGGAAGAAAAGCTGTAGCCACTGGCTTTTTTATAAAAGCAGGCACAGACTTGGAGCCCCATTCTGAGTGAAGCCACTCACCAGTTTAGGGGCTGCATGTATGTATCTCCAATATGTGGGGGGAGGACCCCCGCCAAAAACATTCAACCTGGTTCTAGAACAGAGTTCCTGGGAGCCAGGTGGAGGCAATGTCAAAACCACTAAACAGGGAAGAAAATAACCCACAGCTATGGGGAGGAACAAGCCACTCAAAACCTGAGCATGCAAGCTTAAATTCTCTTTATTTTAATTGAATTTATTGGGGTGACAATGTTAATAAAATTATATAGGTTTCAGGTGTACAATTCTATAATACATCACCTGTATATTGTATTGTGTGTTTGCCACCCAAGTTAAATCTCCTTCCATCACCATTTGTTCCCGCTATACACTCTTCTACCTTCCCCCCCCACCACCCCCGTTCCCTCTGGCAATCACAGTACCATTGTCTGTGTCCAAGAGTCTTTCTTTGTTTTTCTTTGTTTATTCGCTTCACCCTTCTCACCCAGCTCCCAAATCCCCTCCTCTGACAGCTGTCAGTCTGTTCTCTTTATCCATGAATCTGTCTCCACCTTGTTAGCTTATTTTGTTCATTAGATTCCACATATAAGTGAAATCATATGACGGAACTTGTCTTTCTCTGATCAGCTTATTTCACTTAGCATAATACTCTCCATCCAGGTCCAACTATGCTGTGGCAAAAGGTAATATTTCCTTCTTTTTTATGGCTGAATAGCATTCCATGTGGTAAATGTATCGCAGTTTTTTATCCACTGATCTACTGATGGGCACTTGGGCTGCCTTCAGATCTTGGCTATTGTAAATAACACTGCAATGAACAAACTAAAAAATTTTTGCACAGCAAAGGAAACCATCAACAAAATGAAAAGACAACCCACTAAATTGGAGAACATATTCACTGATATATCTGATAAGGGCTTCCTATCCAAAATTTATGTGGAACTTATAAAACTCAGTACCAAAAACAGAAACAATTCAATTAAGAAGTGGGCAAAGGACCTGAATAGGCACTTCTCCAAAGAGGACATACAGATGTCCAAGAGACATATGAAAAGATGCTCATCATCACTAATCATCAGAGAGATGCAAACTAAAACCACTCTGAGATATCTCACACCTGTCAGAATGACTACCATCAATAAATCAACAATCAGTATCGGCGAGGATGTGGAGAAAAGGGAACCCTAGTACACTGCTTGTGAGAATGCAGGTTAGTGCAGCCACTGTGGAAAACACTATGGAGTTTCCTTAAAAAATTAAAAATGGAGCTGCCGTTTGACCCAGCGATCCCACTTCTTGGAATATATTCAAAGAAAACTGAAACACTAATTTGAAAGAATATATGCAAACCTAAATTTTAAATGAAATCTAACAAGAAAGTCAGACGACAATCCCCAAAACCAGAAAAATGTATTCCCTCAAAAATGGAAATACCTGAGCAATCTCAAAAATCATTTAAAATAAGTATGTTTAGCCCAGTCAGCATGGCTCAGAGGTTGAGCATCAACCTAGGATCCAGGAGATCGAGGTTCAATTCCCGGTCAGGGCACATGCCCAGGTTTTGCACTTGATCCCCGGGGGGGGGGGGGGGGGGGGGGCTGCAGGAGGCAGCCAATCAATGATGATTCTCTCATCATTGATGTTTCAAGTCTCTCTCTCTCCCTTCCTCTCTCTGAAATCAATTTAAAAAAGTATGCTTTAAACCCTCAAAAAGATGAAGTAATTACATGCATGAGAAACAAAAATAAAAGAAGTAGATATGAATGAAGAACATATGGTTTCGAAAAATAACCTATTACAAATCCTGGAAATTTAAAATACCAATATTAAAATTGAAAGCTCATAGTCTGGATAAATATTGAACACAGTTAATAAGAGAATTAGACATTGAAGACAGTACTAAGACATTGAGCCAGAATATAGCACAGGAGATAAGAAGATGTGAGACGTGGAGTACAGATTAAAAGGCTGTAATAAAGGACTTACAAAAACTCCAAAGTGAAACAATAGAGGAATTGGTAGAGGTAAATATAAAAGGAACTAATGGTTGGCAAGTTTCCAGTATTGAAAAAAAACAAAATTACACGTTTATAGTGAGCACAGAATATTAAATTTTAGATAGATGATAGATGATAGATAGATAGATGATAGATAGATAGATGATAGATGATAGATAGATGATAGATAGATAGATAGATAGATAGATAGATAGATAGATAGATAGATAGATAGATAGATGATAGATAGATAGATAGATGATAGATAGATAATAGATAGATGATAGATGATAGATAGATAGATAGACCAACCTAGGCATATTGTACTGAACTTGGAGAACAGAAGAAATCTTAAATCTACCAGAGAGAATAGATAATTAAGTCACAAAGAAATAACAATAAGAACAACAGCAGATTTCCCATCAACAAAAAGAAATGATGACAAAGAAATGATGTTCAAAGTCTAAGGGAAAGTAACTGTCCGTTATAAATTCTTTACCTCACTGAACTACCATTCAGAGAAGGTAAAAGAAATAACTTAAATGTCCATCAGTGGATGAACAGATAAAGTAAATGTGGTGAATACATTGTAACGGAATACAGTCATCCCTCTCAATCCAAGGGGATTGGTTTCAGGACCTGATGCAGATACCAAAATTCACAGAAGCTTAAGACTCTTATCTAACCTGTCATAGAACGATGCATACAGTCAGCCCCCCACATCCAAGGATTCCCAACCTTGGATCAAAAACACTGTTTTTGATTCATGATTGGTTGAATCCTCAGATGCAAAACCCACAGACATGAAGGGATCACTGTATTATTTAGCCATAAAAAAGAAATGAAATACTGCCATTTTCAACAACTTGGATGGACTTTGAGGGCATTATGCTAAGTGAAATAAGCCAGACAGAGAAAGACAAACACCATATGATCTCACTTATATGTGGAATCTAAAAAAAAAAAAAACCAACAAAAAAAAAACAAGCTCAGAGAACAGACTAGTGGTTTCCAGAGTTGGGGGGAGGAGGGGTGGTTGTCAAAAAGTATAAACCTCCAGTTATAAAATAAGTCTTGGGGATGTAATGAAGAGCATGGTGCACATAGTTATTGCATACTTGAAAGTTGCTAAGAGAATAGATCTTAAAAGTCCTCAACACAAGAAAAAAAATGTTTTTGTAACTATGTAAGGTGATGGATGTTAACTAGACTTATTGTAGTAAATATTTCACAATATATACAAATATCAAATCATCATGTTGCACACCTGAAACTAACATAATATATGTGTGTGTGTGTATAATTGACAAATATATGTCAATTATACCTAAATAAAAAATTTAATAAAAATATTTTAGTAAAATATTTAAAGATATAAAAGGAAGTGATAGACATTTTTAGATATACAGACTCTAAGAACTTTCGCATCTGCAGATACTCAAAAAAAGAAATATCAAATAATCCCATAAGAGGTAAAAGAAACACAGGAAAGAACTGGAAAGCTTTTTAAAATGCTGAGCAAAGAAGCTGATACATTATATTGTTAATTTAACTATTAATTCTTTGGGGGGAAAATTGTATTTAAAATTCTAGATGACAAAAATAAGGAAGGTAGAAGAGGAAGAGTACAGGAGGATTACAACATGCCAAGGCCCTTGTCTTGTCGAGGAGGAGGGCAGAGACATTAGATGTTGCTAGAAAGTACATGTATATTAAAAGTTTATGGATGACTTACCAAAAAGTTAAATAGCTTCCAAAACAATGGAAAGAAAATGGAAGTTCAGGAGAAATAAAAATACATTCTTTTAAGATGTTAGCAATAAGTTTAAATATGACAATAATCTCACTAAATATCAACATATTAAATTCATGTGTTAAGAGAAAATCTATCAGGTTGAAATTTTTTTAAGCTCTTTTTTTATTTTATCTTTATTGTTGAAAGTATTACAGATACTCCCTTTTCCCCCCCATCAATCCTCTTCACCCCCCACCCCCTCATCCACCCCTTCCCCCCAGGCCTTGACCACACTATTGTCTGTGTCCATGGGTTATGCATATATGCATACAAGTTCTTTGATTAATCTCTCCCCACCCACCCACCCCTACCTTCCCTCTGAGATTCATCAGTCTGTTCCATGCTTCTATGTTTTTGGATCTATTTTGTTCCTTATTCTATTTTGTTTATTAGATTCCACGTATGAGTGAGATCATGTAAAACTGAATCAGGAAGAATCAGAAAACCTGAATAGGCCAAAAGCAACTGATGAAATTGAAGCAGTAATAAAAAAAAAATCCCAAGAAACAAAAACCCTTGTCCAGATGGCTTCACAGGGGAGCTTTCTAATTCTTTAAGTTGTAGGGCTAGATAGTTTTCTAAAAATTTTTCTTGCTCTTTGAGGTAGGCCTGCATTGCTATGAACTTCCTTCTTAGGACTGCTTTTGCTGTGTCCTGTAGATTTTGGGTTGTTATGTGTTCATTTTTATTTGTTTCCAGGAAGTTCTTTATTTCTTTCTTGATCTTATTGGTAACCCATTCATTGTTTAATAACATGTTTAGCTTCCGTATGTTTGAATGTTTTTGAGTGTTCTTACTATAGTTGATTTCTAATTTCATGCCATTGTGATCTGAGATGCTTGATATGATTTCAATCTTCTTGAACTTGTAGAGACTGGTTTTGTGTCCTAACATGTGGTCTGTCTTTGAAGAATGACCCATGTGCACTTAAGAGGAATGTATATTCTGCAGCTTTGGGGTGAAATGTTCTGTAAATATCAATTAAATCCATCTGATCTAGTGTGCCATTTAGAGTCATTGTTTCTGTGTTGAGTTTTTGTCTGGAAGATCTATCCAGTGAAGCCAGTGGGGTGTTAAACAATTATGATTACATTGCTGTTGATCTCTCCCTTAAAGTCCTTAAGATTATTATTTATAGCTCCTTATTTATTGCCATTTTAATTCTTTATGCCTATGTTTCTCTCTCTATTTCTTCTTCTTATTACAGCAGTCCCTTTACCATTTCTTGCAATGCTTCTATTTCTACTTCTAATTATAGCAGTTTTTTTAACATTTCCTGCAATCCTGGTTTGGTGGTATAAACTCCTTTAGCCTTTTTTTGTCTGGGAAGCTCTTTATTTCACCATCTATTTTGAATGATAGCCTTGCTGGATAGAGTAGTCTTGGTTTCAGATCCTTGTTTTGCTTTACCTTGAATACTTCATGCCATTCCCTTCTGGCCTGTAGAGTTTCTGATGAGAAGTCAGCTCACAGCCTTATGAAAGCTCCTTTGTAGGTAACAGGTTGCTTTTCTCTTGCTGCCTTTAATATTCTCTCTTTGTCTTGAATTTTTGTCATTTTAATTATGGTGTGTCTGGGCATGGGCCTCTTTGGATTCTTCTTGCTTGGGACTCTCTGTGCCTCCTGAACCTGTATGAATTTTTTACTCACCAGGTTAGGGAAGTTTTCTGCCATTATTTCTTCAAACAGGTTCTCTAACCCTTGCTTACTTTTTACCTCTTCTGGCACTCCTATAGTACAAATATTGTTATATTTCATGTTGTCCCACAGTTCCCTTTAACTGTCCTTTTGTTTTTTCATTATTTTTTCTTTTTGGGTCTCTTGATTGAGTGATTTTTTTTCTACCCTGTCTTCTAATTTGCTGACCCAATCCTCAGCTTCCTCTAATCTGCTGTTTGTTCCTTCCAATGTATTCTTTATTTCTGCTATGTCATTCTTCATCTCCTTCATAGTTTACATATCTTTTTTCATGCTGTTGAGCATCCTTACAATCAGTATTCCGAACTCTATATCTGATAGGTTATCTCCATTTGATTTAGCTCTTTTTCTGGAAACTTCTCTTGTTCTTTTATTTGGGCCTTATTTTTTTGTCTCCCCATTTTCGGTGCCTGTTTGGGTTTGTTTCTATGTATTAGGTAGATCTGCTAGGACTCTCAGTCTTTTTGGAAGGTCTCTGGTGCAGACCAATGTCAGACACAGTTTATAACTGGCCCTGAGCAACCTCTTTGGAGCTATCAACAACCCTCAGCTTGAGGTCTCCTCTGCTGGAGCTGGATGCAGTTGGACAGGACCAAGATGCATACCAAAAACTGCTTTTCCAAGTCCCAGGTCCAGAAGTTCAGGCAAAGACTCAAAGCACTCTGAGGTCTGCCTCTGCATGCAAGCTGATTTATCTGATTCCCTTAATGAGCCCCAGGCTGTAGAAACTTCCCTGGGTAGGGCAAGAGGTTTTCCAGCAGGATGGGGCAATTGCTTCCCCACCCAGGCAAAAGCAGTCAATTTTCTGCCTGAGAAAGCTGTCCTCAGCAGTATGGGGGAATGACTCAGCATAGGAACCCAGATGGGTGCCTTCTGATCTTAATCTCGAGAGCCCACAACCCCAGATTCTCTTCACACAGCTCCAGTCTACTCTTCCTCCCTCTGCTGGAGCCCAAGGTGAGTGGCTGCACATGAAACTTTGTGTGTTGGCTCTTTAAGAGAGTGCCTGCCATTTCAGCATTTCTCCCTGGCAGACAGAAACCCAGCTGCTTTTCACAGTCAGATGTTATGTGAGCACCTTTCTCAGTTCTGGTGCTCTTAGCTGGGAAGCCTAGCCTGGGATGTAGGCCCCAGAGTCCTCAGTGGGAACCCCCCACAGCTGAGATATCCCTCTGGACCTTCAGCTGCTGCCTGTGGGAACCCAGCCAGCCCTCTCAAACCTCGCACTTCCTGCCAGTCTCTATTGTGGTCTCCACTTTTCCTCCTTGGTTATGAGGGTGCCCTCCAGCTCATCTTCAGTTGCAAATTGATTTTCAGGACAGTTTTTCTATATTTTAGTTGCAATTCCAGGTTGGTCCCAGGAGAGTGTCAGTGTAGCTTCCACTCAACCTGCTGCCATCTTTAATCCTAAGCTCATTTATTTTAGAAAGCACATTTTCTTGGCAAAAGGAGTGGAGAGCAAAACCAATGGCAAGGCATCAATCAGGTAAAGATCCATAGCTGTTTCAGAGAGCTGGTAGGGACTAAGCTAAGACTGCCCTGGGATGGAGCTGTGGAGAAGAGGGAGTGCAAAGACATGTGAGAGGGAGACCTGATGGACATGCCAATCAATTAGAGCAAGCTGAGTTAGAAGGACCTCCAGAGGAAGATTAGCAGAGTCTTATGCTGGGCAAAATCTACACATTCGTGCTGATTAGAAGGGAAATGGTCAAATTGCCTAAAAGAATGGGAGAAAGGTAAGCATCAAATCCTTGGCAACAACAACTCTTGAAGGGCTCACAGAGGAAGAGGATCTGACAAAGGACCCCAAGATAGATAAGATCAATTTTGTCACAGAGCCATTAAAAAAAGACTTTGAGCCCTGGCCAAGTGGCTCAGTTGGCTGAAGCGTCAACCGTATATCAAAAAGGTTGTGGGTTCGATTCCCAGTCAAGGCACATACCTAGGTTGTGGGTTCAATCGTAAGTCAGCGCAAGTACTGGAGGCAACCAATGAAGATTATATATATATAATCTTTTCCTCTCTAAAATCAATTAAAAAATATATCCTCAGGTGAGAATTAAAAAACAAACAAAAAGACTTTAGAAGGAATCGGTCATCAACATCAGATACTCCCCAGAGATCAGGTAAAGCAAGAACCAAGAAGTACATGTTGAATTGGACACTATGGTGGTCACTGGGAAGCTTTCAACCTGCTGGGTACTGGTTAAAGTACCAGACTGAATACAAACATTGATCCCTGCCAATCCTCCTACAGGTGACCTGGGGTGCTGACCACTTTAATGGCCATATTGGAATGACACCATCCTGTAGCTGGAATTTTCCTTGGTGTCACTCAAGGCTTCTTCAGAATCCAAGAGTATCTCAATACCCAACTTTCAACTTCAAAACAGCTAGCTCAGAGGACAGATTTTCAAGTTCCATTCTCTGACTTCTCTGCCCTTCTGTCAGGATTTTCTCACTTTTTCTCTTTGCAGGAAGGGATGAGTCCTCCTTCGTTTTGGAGGATGGAAGGAATCAGCCATCCTGCTTTTCAGAGTAAAAAATATTTACCAAGTAGTTTCTATGAGCCAGGCACTGAGCTCATGGCTTTCACATATGTAATTTACTCCTTACAAGCCAGTGGGGAAGCAGGCACTGTCATCCTATTTTGCAGAAGAAGAAATTCTCCAGCAAAAGTTTACAAATGCTGCCTCTTCTGAGCGAAAGGTCAACAGGAACACTCATTCCTGGGTCAAAGAAGTTCTACTACAGCCACATTGAACATAAATAGTATCCTGTAGATCCAATATGGGAAATTATGAATAATTTTTTTAACATTTTGGGTATAGCATGTTGAGTGGACTTGCTCAAAGAAGTAGACTTGAGAAAGGAAGTATCTTAGTCAGCTCAGGCTGCTGTAACAAAGTACCATAGACTGGTGGCTTAAAAAATAAACATTTATCTTCACAGTTCTGGAGACTGGAAGTTTAAGATTAGGGTGCCAGCATAGTCAGGTTCTATTGAGGAGCCACTTGTAGAAAGCTCCCTTCTCACTGTATCCTCACATGGCCAAGAGAGAGCTCTGTTCTCTCTATGCCTTTGGGCATCAATGCCATCATGGGGGATCCATCCCATGACCTCATGCAAATAAAATTACTCTCAAAAAACACTCTCCTCCACCCCCACCCTCCAAACACTAACACCTGGGAATTAGGGCCTCAGCATAGAAATTTGGGAGGAAACACAAACATTCAGCCCATACATGGCAGGAGGGAGAGAGTAAGAGGGAAAGAAAGAGGAGGAGAAAGGGAGGAAAAGCAAGAGATTGTGGGAGTAACAGGAAAGACTCGGGTGCCCCAGGGACTTGGGCTAGAAATGCACAACCACCACAGGAAATTCTCCCAGGATCCAAACAGCTTCCAGGCAGGAAGAGGAGACAGCTCACACCTGGCTTCAATAAAGAGCTTCTCCTGCAAACTCCATCTCGGGCTTCCTACTGTCATGAAATACTGGGTTTCTTAAAACCCAAAAGGCAACTTGCATGGCACTCTGCCATTTTAACTACAATCTCTGCATTTCTTGGGAGCAATGGATTTTATGCTCTCCTCATTAAAATGCTGTTTGAGAAAAAACTGTCTGCTATTTAAGATGCCCCAGTTGAAATGTTCTTTTCCAAAGAAGAGAATGCAGGTAGAAAAGCCCCTTGGTCATTCTTTTCTCCTTGCTACCCAACACTTTAATTTTTCAGTGGACTTTCAAGTTAGACAAACTGAATGCTGCCTCCTACCCTCTGTGTTCCGCTGACACAGGCACTGGGAGACAGCAGCTCTTTCATCAATACCATTTGAATATTCTCCATTTTATTGTCTGTAGTTGGGCAAAAGCCGTTTTTAGTCTGGTCACTTATGGTTTTGTTAACTTTGTGATTAAGTTTTCATCAATACGATTTAAATATTCTCTATTTTATTGTCTATTTTATTTTTATGAACTTGAGCAAAAGCCATTTTCATATTGGTCACTTATGGTTTCCTTAACTTTGTGATTAAGCCAGAAAAATTCTGTTTGAAACTGCGTCTAATTTAGGGCTTCAAGATCCAACTATGTATTTCCACTTGCCTGGGGTCCCAAATGATTTCAGTATTTCTACTTGCCTTACAGGCTCCCAGAATCAGCACATATGACCTCCAGCCGCCCTGCTCAGCAGCAGCCGGAGGAAACTGGTGAAGGACTTTTTCCACCTAAGACCACAGTTTCTGAAACCACTTCCTCTCCTCACTTTCCTTGACCTCTCTTCAGCATTAGGCCCTATTAACCACACCAACCTTGAAACCCTCTGGGTGTTTGTGTGTGTTGAGAGCAAAGATTTTGGCATCAACAGACCTGGCTATGAATCACAGTCTGACACTTTTTAACTGTAAGACATTGAGGAAGTTGCTTAAAAATTCTAAGCCTGTTTCCACATGTATAAGAGAAATTATAATCCCCACATGTAAAAGAGAAATCATAATCCCTACTTCATAAGACTTGTGGTGAAGACTAAATTAGCTGCGTGTAAAGTGTTCACAGTCTCCATTAGTTGACAATAGACTGATCCTCCTCACTTCACATTTTCTCTTTTGCTGGCTCCTGGAAATTCACATGGCCCAAGCTGCTTGTCTTTAGCTGCCTACTCATCTCTCTCTACCTCTGCACATGTGTCCCCCACCTCCCTCCCAGACCTCACCTAGGAGTCAGCAAACTAACCCAGCAGGCTTACACTCATGAAACGAGCCTTGGAGAAATGGCTTCACCTCTAGGTCTCAGTTTCCATATTTGTAAAATGAGATGCCGAGTTGATGAATATGGCAATATTCCCCTCTCACCCCTTCCTAAATAGGTGAAGAATCTTCCCCTGTCTCTTGCCCCTTTCTTCCCTTGTCCTTAGTAGAATTTGAATAGTTTATTCCAATGATAATAGTCTAGGTTAGAAAATGCTTGTATAAGAATTGATCTCTTCGCATCCATCACCTAGCACAGCTATGGCTTTGGAGATGTAATTTTGATGCTTCAGATAGGAATGGTTTTAAGAAATTTCTTAAGGAACGTAGTTCAGCTTAGTGAATGGCATAAAATTCATGAGTATATTGACATGTTTCCTCCCTCACTAAGCTGAAGTACACATGTTAAATTGTTTCATGAGAGAGTAGCTTTGTGAAGCCATTCTGGAAAGCAGTTTGGCACTCCTTAACAAATTGACTATTTAATTACACTCTACTGTCTAGCAGTTCCATTCTGGATACAAGAGTCTTAAGGGAACTGTTGTGAGAATGGTCACCATGGCAGAGATTTGGAGGCAGCTCGGTGTCCAGTGGGTGAACAGGTAGATAAAAGGGGTGATATATAGCCCTGGAACACTATTCAATATGTAGAAGCTAAGAGTTGGATATACATACATACTAGACCTTAAAAACGGTACTGAATTTCTGAAAAAGGAATAAACAGAATGCTATATTCAGCACAATACTATGCACATAATCAACAATACGTGCCCACATAATTGGCCACCATTAGAGAGTGCAAGGGAATGAACTCGTTGGTTTTGAAAACTGGTAAATAAAAAGAAAGAATCAAGCATTTATTCTGACTTTCCTCTATGAATTATATTATGGATAATAATATATCAGGAGCACTTTCATGTTATAAAAGTGTCCCAGCCAATAAACAAAGAAGACTAGAATTCGAATATCGCCATTTTGCAACACCAATTGTGGCAGGCTCTAAGGCAGCCTCCAAGTTTCCCTGGTGTTCAGGCCCTGTGTGATCTCCTCCCCTTGCGTGTGCATGGGTGTGGGACTTGCTTCTAACCAATGGAATATGGTGAAGGTGGTGGGATGGCTTCTCCGTGATTACACTACGTAAGGTTGGACTTCCATCTTGCTAGCAGATTCTCTCTATTGACTGTCTCTCTTGCGGGCTTTGAGGGAGTGAGCTGCTACGTGGAGAGGCACAGAGGACAAGGAACTAAGTGTAGCCTCCCCCAACAGCCAGAAAGGAACTGACCCCTTCTGTCAGGCAACCCAAAGGACCTGAATCCTGCCAACAGCCACATGAGCTTGGAAGCAGACTCTTCCCCAGTCAAGCCTCAAATGACATCTCAGCCCTGGCCAACACCTTGTCCATAGATTACTGAGAGACCCTGAAGCTGGGGCCTAGTTAGCTCGTGCCTGGATTTCTGACTGTGATATAATTGTGTTTTGCTACCAGCCACTAAGTTTGTGGCAACCATGTTACACAGCAATAGATAACTAATACAGACATACCCTGTTTTATTGCACTTCACTTTATTGCATGTCAAAGATGTTGTGTTTTTTACAAATTGAAGGCAAGACCCTGCACCAGCAAAAGGATTCCAACTCACTTTATTGCAATACTCACTTTATTGCAGTTGTCTGGGACCAAGCCTGCAATATATTCAAGGTATGCCTGGACACTGATAAACTAATGGGATCCTAGGCTTTGGTCACACGACACACACAAACACACACGGCAAATATTATGTGCAACCCTTTGGAATAACACAAGACAAACCATAAAACAGTCTTATAAAAAAAAAACTAAACATGAATCTGAGCAAGTCCTTCGATTCAGCTAACAACACACAGGAACTGCAGAGGACAGAGTCACTTGTTAAACAGCATAGAATTCTGTGGGACAAACACCCCGTGTTCCTCAAAAAATAAGTTGCAAGGGGCAAAAAGCAAATTCAGTTCAAAACCTATTGATTAAAAGAGACTTTAAAAAAATCAGTCACTCATTTTTGTATGGGCCTTATTTAAATCCTAATTCATATTAATAAACCGTGAAAATAAGTAACATTTATGAGAGAACTGGAAGCTTGAGTACTGACTGTTCAGTGATATTAAGGAAATATTGTTGTTTTTAAGCTATTGACAAGGATATTGTGATTATGTTATCTTGTAGAGATGCATACGGAAATATCTAGGGATGAAATAATCCAGTGTCTGGAGGGAGGGAAGAAGGTGGGATGTGTATGAGGTAGGATTCGCCTTGGGCTGATGGCAGTTGAAACTGAATAGTAGGTACAGGAAGCTCATTATACTCTTCTATCTCTTTTTGGGTAGGTTCAAAATTCTCCATAATGAAAAGTTTTTTTAATTAGTTACAGATAAGGAAACAACAAACATTTTGTAAGAACACTTACAAACAAAAACAACAAAATTAGAGTGGCTGTACATGGAGAAGGAAACAAGGTTGGAGAATAAGTATAAAAAGAAATGCGTAAAACAACCTCACTCCTGGGCAAATATCCAAAGGAAATCAGGATTTTTGAAGAGATACCTGCACCCCCGTAGTCATTACAGCATTGTTCACAAAAGCCAAGATATGGAAACAACCTAAGTGTTCATTGATAGATGAGTGGATAAAGAAGATTTGGTATACACAATGGAATGTTATTCAGCCATAAAAAACGAAGGAAATCTTATCATTTGCGACAACATGTATGAACCTTGAGGGCATTTTGCTAAGTGAAATAAGTCAGACAGAGAAAGACAAATACTCTACATTTTTGCACATACGTAGAATCTAAAAAAGCCAGACTTATAAAAACAGAGTAGATTAGTGATTACCAAGGGCTGTGGATGGGGGAAATGAAGAAATACTGTCAAAGAGTACAAACTTCCAATCATAAAATGAGTAAGCTCTAGGAATATAGCATGCAGCATGGTGACTGTAGTTAACAATACTATATTGCATACTTGAAAGCTGGTAAGAGAATAAATCTTAAATCTTCTAACCACACACAAAAAAAGTAACTATGAGAGGTGATGGATGTGTTAACTAACCTAATTATGGCAATCACTGCACAATATATGCATATATAAAATCATCATGCTACTATATACCTTAAATATGCATCATGTTATGTGTCAGTTATATTTCAATAAGTCCGGGGGGGGGGGTAAGTAAATAAGTAAGGAATAGATAAAATAAGTGAGGGCCTTACAAGGACCAATGGTGACAGTGATTATAAACTCGATTCTGTATTTATTGAGGTCCAAAAGGAAAAAACGCTTTCCCAGAGCTTTTCCTGTATGAAGTTTCCAATCCTGCCCTTCTCTGGAGCCTGACTGGGGCTCGGTGTTTCTCCGAGTCCCGCCCAGGTTCCCCCAGGGCGCCTGGAATCCACGCGCCCACCCTCCCGCAGCCGCTCGGCCCAGCCACGCATCTCGAGTCCTCCCACCGTCCCCAGGCCTCGCGCGCTCCCTCCTCCCGCCGCCGTCCTCCTCAGCGCCCACCGCCCAGCGCCCACCGCCTATATAATCTTCATCAAAATCAATGCATCACTGCTCTGCTCAAAATCTAACTACGGTTAATAACCTACAAGATACTGTTATAACTCTCTTTCCAATATTCGAGGCCTTCAAAAATCAGCAACTCCTTTCCCTACTTTAACCCCCACCTCCCCTCCCCTCCCCTCCCCTCCCCTCCCCTCCCCTCCCCTCCCCTCCCCTCCCCTCCCCCAGCTCCACCAAACCGAGCCCAGCCACCCGCATTCCCGGAACCCAGGAGCGCCAGAGCTTCGCCCTTGACTTTGTTTCTAACCCTCTCTTCGGCCAAAAGCAAACCCCCTTTAGCTCCGCCCCAAGAGGCGGGGCTTCTGATCTGATTGGATCACATCCATGTCGGTCCTGGGGGCGTGGTCTCCGGCCTCGAGCTGGATTCTCTGCAGCTGCGCGTGGCCCGCCTGGGCTGCAACCACCTGCAGAACCTGGAGCTGCCAGCGCAGGGCTGCGAGGTCAATTCGTTCTCTCTCTGGGGGCTTCGCTCACTCTCACCCGAGACAGAAAGGGTAACCTGAGCTAGGACTGCCCCGCTCTGGTCCAGCCCAGCCATCTCACTCTGGTTCCTCTCTCCAGTGTAGGAAGAAGGGACAGCTTACATAGGCTGTGAGTCTGAGCTGAGCGGCTGGCTGCCCGTGACCAGTAAATCCCCACAGGGAATAAAAGTGCGGTTTCAGATGACAGGGATTTAGGGAAAACCCTAAATCAACGCTACAGCGAAAATCGTGAACAGTTCATTACCCCTGAAAATTCCTTACAGCGCCCTTAGAACACTACCTGGAATAAGAGGCCACGTGCACACACTCCTGTGTCCATTCTGCCAGTTCTCTGTCCGCCGGGGCTTCCTCATGACCTTCAATTAATTCTTCCATTTTTTCCTGGAGGATGCCAAGCCCTCTGTCACCACCCTCAGCCAGGCCTCCTGAGCAAAGTGCTTCCCTTCTCAGTCGGTGGCTGGAAAATCATCTAAAATCTTTTACAGAAGTGGAGGGAAAGGGAGGTTGGACACAAAGGGATCCTCTGGGGTTCTCATAATGTCCTATTTCTTCTTGACCTGGGCGATGGTTACCCCGGTGTCATTCTGTCATTATTCATCTCGCTGAAGAATTGCAATGGGTACACTTTCTATATGCATATTACACTTTAGTTTTTTTTAAAGTTTATTTTTAAAATACACATTCTTTCTTTTAGTTTCCGGCAAACCTTGCCTGTTTCAGGCTTGATGCTCAGGGCCTGTCACATTTAGCAGAACGGGCAGAGCTCCCACTCTCACTTTCTTTCTCTGTTTGTTTGTGTCGTGTTTTGTTTTTTGTTGTTGTTGTTGTTTTACCCCATAGTTGGACTCTAGTCTATTAGTTGATGATAAAGTGAGTCCATTAGAAAATAATTCCATCACTGACTTGCTCTGACTTCTGGCAAAATGTGCTTAACATCCTTCCACATCTGTTTGGTTTTTTTTTCCCTGTAAAGGGAAGGTAATAATAGTCCTTAACCGCATACTACTCACAGGGCTGATATGAGGATTAAATGGCTCATGAGTAACTTGCTTAGAAGAGTGCCTGACACATAGTTAGCACTCAATGCATCTTAAGTTTTGGGGTGTTTTTTTAATTTCCCATTTGTCATTTCCCTGAGCATATTTTTACATCTGGAACCACATCAGGAGGAAGAATCCACACAAGATTCATGACTGGATCCCTTGAGCCAAGACCATCAGCTAGGACCTTACAGACCCCTCACACACCCTTCTCCCAGCCAAACTCCCCGGGTCCTCCAGGCTCGGCTCCCATCCACTCCTTTAGGAAGGTTTCTCTAAACGCTCCGGCCCCTTCCTCTGAATGCTCATTGAACCACTGGAACCAAACCTCGGTGGCTCACGCCAGCTCTTTTGGAGAAGTCTTCTTGAATCCCTGAGGCGGCAGCAGCTTCACATGCCACTGCATAGGCCAAAGATCTGTGTCCCAAGACTGTAGTGAAAGATCTGAAATCAGCAGTTTGCCTCTGGTCCCAGGCTTCTTTCTTGAACATTTCCCCCACCTCCTCAGCCTCCACTTCCTTCCTGATGGAGGAGGTATTTACACAGGGCCATGTTGCTTCCTTCGCCATCTCCCTCAGCCAGACCAGCAAGATTCTGTAACCAGCCATCCATACTTGCTGATTGTTTATACCTTCACTAAAGTTTATTCACACCTTCAGCATACCACAGCTGGATATTTAAATTAGAAGCCATTGCTATTTGTATTTAAATTTGTATTTGAGGAGGTCATTTAACTCTACTTGTAGAATGATAGGTTTCTTCCCCCTAAGAAATTTCAAACATCAATAGATAGATGATGAATTATTTAGAAGAATATCCTAAAAGTGATCTATTCCATTGGTGGGCATTCTCATCTAAAACCAGTTACTTTGTTGAGCGCTTACTATGTGCCATTCCTGTGATGCTTCAAATGCATTAACTAATTTAATCTTCAATTAATGAGATGATTGTTATTCCAGTTTTACAGATGAGAAAACTGAAACTTGGGGAATTACTTACAATGACCAAGACAGTTACAGTTTTTATGTGACTGATGAGAAGAAAACTCAGGGCTACCTGTCTTCTAAAACTACCCTGTTTTTAAGTGACTTGTGAGTAGGGCAGAGTAAGACTTCTCCTTCCCATACCACCCCCAAATATCTTGCCTCCCCCCTCTCCCTCAGGAGCTTCCTAGGGTGCTGAAATTGGGGAACCCTGTGTCACTTGACTTTTCCCACAACCTGGGGCAGCCCTAACACAAGGTCCAAACTTCCTCTCAAATCCCCCTCCCACCACTTCTCACCATTCTCAAATGTGTTGTGTCCTTTCATTCACTTATTTATTTAATAAACAATTTTTGAAAACCCATCATATGTCAGATATTAGTACTGAGGTCTTAGTGGTTAGCAAGATAGATGCAATCCTTGACCTCATGTTGCCCAAAGTCTGGCCTCTCAAGACTCCATGCTGTTCTCTATTCACAGTTCCTTGCCCTTCCTCCCTACCCCACTCCCTAGCCAGACCAACTCCTATTGATCCACAAGATCCAGCTCACACTCTTACCTCATCTCCCGCCTTCCCCAACTCCCTGGGGGTGACATTCAAAAATATTTCGCAACCACTGTAGCAATCATAATGGAAGTCAGCTGTGAACTGCCAGTCTACTGTATGTCCACACAGCATCTCTGCACTGCCACAATCTTGGTCAGAGTTAGTCACCCTGCCCAGGGGGTCCTCAGAGCCTGGCTCGTCAGGGGTCTCCTGCCTTATGCTCCACCAACCCCCCCACTGTACTCACACCCACAAATACACACAAATGAGCTTCCAAAAGACAATAGTCTTTTTCTTTTTATTTATCCAGTAGACTAACACAACCCAGATTCATAACAGGAGCTCAATAAATATATATTCAATGAATGAGTTGGGGTAAGAAGTAATCTAGCCTTTATTCTGAAGAGTTTCTTAAAATACCATTTCTGGATCAACAATATTTCCTACTTCAAGACTCAAAAATAAATAAATAAATGTGTGGCATTTAAATATCTTACTCTTATAGGCTGAATTGTGTCCCCTCCCAAATTCCTATGTTGAAGTCCTAACCCTCAGTACATCAGAATATGTCTGTATTGGAGATGCGGTCTGTAAAGAGGTCATTACATTAAAATAAGGTCATTCGGGTGGGACAGACACAGAGGGAGAACCATTGGAAGATGCAGGGAGAAGCCAGCCATCTTCACCTCACAGGGATAGGCCTCAAAATAAACCAACTCTGCTGACACCTTGATGCTGGACTTCTAACCTTCAGAACTGTGAGAAAATAAATGTCTGTTGCTAAAGTCACCCAGTCTGTGGCATTTTGTTATAGCAGCCCTGGCAGACTAATGTAAGTACCAAACTCCCTTGCAAGTGAACAGAACAACTTTTCACTGTATATGTACTATTTCTGAGTAAACTGGAAACATTTTGATGTTAGCAAATATGACTTTTATTTCTTAGAATCTCTCATAAAGCATAGCACCACTTTTATACATAATAGATGCTCAATAAAAATTCAGACCCCATTTTCTAAACTACAGATTATATGAGAATGCTTCCTTGTCTTTATGTATGCCAGGGCTTCTCAACCTCAGCATCACAGACACTTGGAACTGGACAATTCTTTGTTGTGGAGGCTCCATCCTGGGCATTGTGGATATTTAGCAGCATCCTTGAACTCTACCCACTAGATGCCAGTAGCACACACACTACCCCATTGTCCCCATGTTCTGATAACCAAAAAAGTCTCCAGACATTGTTAAATAGCCCCCCTAAGATTTAAGGCACTACTGGTTGAGAACTGTTGATCTGTTGTGGCACTAGCTTTGTCTCCCCTTCTTGGACGTTTTGTTCAGTATTGCACAAACCTGGGGATTCCATAGAGAAATGTGCTGTGAATCTCGAGCTTTAGGAGGTTAACAAGAAATAAGGCCAAATTTATTCGCGGAGGGGCAGCTGCACACCTCAGAATACGATCTGGTAGAGATATTTTGTCAAGTTTGACCTGCAGGAGGAAGAATAGTCTCTATAGCAAGACAAGGCCAAGAAGAGGCTAAAAATGTCAGATGGTGGTTTCTGCTGAGTCAGAAGCCCAGGCCTCTGTTCCCAAGATTTCACCTCCTGGTCGCTGGTCACTCGCTAGGATCAACATAGACAAGGAGTTATTTCTATATCCAGTAGGATTGACTATTTTAAATGAATTTGTGGTTCCGGGCCATTTCTTAGTGGACAAATCCCCACATCACAAAAACCACCGGGGAAATTGCCACTAATTAGCATGCTTGTTAACGACCCTAGGAAAGAAGGCAGCAGCTGAAAGGGCTGGGGCTCCAGAACTGTGGTCTCCCGTCCGAAGCTGGCCTGGCGCTCTGGGGCCGAGGCTGGGAGTGAGCAGACAGCTCAGCCTCTTACTTCCTAAACCACCTCTTCTTGGAGAACGATCTCAGGGGCTCAGGACTGTCCTCCACACCCAGTCGACTAGAGCCAAACCTCTCATGGGTGTAAAAATAAAATTATGATGGGAAGGTCATGGGGTCAGTCTTATTTTCTAAGAATCTGAAGGAAAGATGGGTCATGTTTTGTAGCCAAAAAGCATAATCCAGTCTGATGGTTCCATCTGAGATCAGATCACATGGAGAGGGAAGGCAGAGGCTGGAAATAGGTACCTGGAGGCAGACTGAAGGGCCTCTCATGCCCAAAATAAGGAATTCAGATAATTTCTGGACTCATCAAACTTCCCATGTTAAAAAATCACTTTCTCTAATATTTCTGGGAAAACATGGATGGTATTTAAGACACTGGTGACTTAGAGTAATACCTTTATTTAAATAACTATAACATGAGGCGATAAGATGCTACCTAGAGAGAAGATAAGTAAGCCCAGAGCTCGCTAAGCCTCTCTAGAAGTCCTTCTTTGATGCAAAGCCCAGTAGCAGACAGAGCGACACTTTTGGTTTCCACATTCTGAATGACTCACCGTGGTCTTTACCATCCCAGAGGTACCAAGGGAAGCAGTGAGACAAAAAGCATATCTGCACTTGGACATAAAAAGAAGTCTGTGGTGTGTTCTCACTGTGTCCTGTCACACCTGCTCCTTTTCTCTCAGCTCTGCCCTTGGTCACAGATGCAAAACTCCTTCTGATTTGACTAAGTGGCACACATACACCTGGAGTTTGAGTGAACAGACACAGCCACAGACTAAATATGTCGGCGGGAGTTTCATAGGGGTCCCCACAGCTTCCCTATTTCCTTTCATACAGGCAGCAGGATGTACAGGGTTCTGCTCATGGGATGCAATTCGTTCAGAGAACTGATAAATGCAGGGCTGGGGGGTTTATTTAAAGAAGGGTAAGGTTAGCTGCCATCAGTGTTCAATACAAACCACCCTTTACTCACATCATCAGGGTTCACATTGTCCTCTGTAACATTTTCTGTTGCACCTTGAATTTTCCATGCAAAAGCCATTCTTCCCCTATTTCCCCGTTGCCCACTTACCTAGAAAAAACAAGTCAATAATGACCATTTACGTAGAGCTTACAATTGCTTTACTACTTTCATACTAGGTTATAATAGCCATAGCACAGTCATTTTAATTTCATTTAACAAAAGAAAAAAAATAAAAATGAAAACTGGTACCGATGCTGAGGACACACAGGAAGCTAAAAAGCACCTATAGTTTGAAGTGGAGTTTCATCCATCACCTTGGAACAAAGCATTAGAGAAGTCATTTTTCTTATTCCTTTTAACATACTGTGTCTCACAAGCCTTCAGCCAATGGGAAAATAGTATGTGTGGACATTTTAGAGCATCCCTAGTAATTAGGGCATAGCCCAAGCTGCTGAGGCCCAGCAACCCAAAACAGTGCCTCAAGCATATTTCGCTTTTACAGGGGAGTGTGGAGGTTGTGGGCAGGGCTGACTCTGCTCCATGGGGTCCTCCAAGAACACAGGCTCTTCTACTTGTTTCTCTATTGTTTTTATTAAGGTCTAATTTTCATAGAGTCGAATTCACTTCTTTGGTGTGCCCTTCTCCCCCGCAGCTCCACCATTCCCCAGGATGTAGTTCTCCTGCGGCGTCTCCCCTCCATCCCACCAGCTTCTCTTCACGGGGCAGCTGACGCCCCACTGACAAGAATTCAGTCACATACCCAGCTTCATGGGGGCCTAGGGCACGGGGTCAGTGTGCCCCACTGGAATGTGGAGGGTTCTCTTACTGGCAGGAAGAAACTTAAGAATTGGGTTAACATCTGTAATACTTTCAACAATAAAATAAATTTTTGAAAAAGAACTGGGTTATATTCCAATATCTTTTAACAAATGAGAATATAGAACTAGAACACAATCTGCAAATAATCAACCAAGGTGACAATATCCACCTCTGGCGCCCTTGTTTGATGTTGCTTTTAGTTTATCACTTCACTTCTATTTTCCCCAAAGATCTGAGTCAATCAAAACCATAAAATTGTCTATCAGACACAACAGACTCTTGCAACAGAGTGTCTTTGTCATTTTCCTTCAGTACAATCTGAAACTTACTTTCAATGACTCTGACAATCATAAAGTGAAGAAATCTGTGGAGAAGAACGATTTCAGCCCAAAGCCACTCTGCAAAGTGTGGCAACTGTCTACAGTTCAGAGATACGTGGGGACAAGAAAAATACATTGTGGTGTTTTCTGAGTCACATGTTTCCTGTGCTATAGGCTATGACTCTAATCTGATCTTAACTTCCCATGACAACTATGAAAAGGCAAGAATAAAGAAGTTCTGTAGAACATCGACATGCCGTTAGGTAGTGGTTGCTTTTGATGAAAGCATGACTAATTGTTTGGCACAGAAAAGCTCTGATTGAGTGAAAGAAAATAAAAGATGCTATCAGTGTGTTAATGAGGAGCTTTTTATGGCGTGCCTACGGAACAAGTGTAGAATGATGTTAACTCCCAAATAGTAAAACAGTAGCTGATGCGAGGTTTTATCTGTTTGAAAAGGTCAAGGTCTAGGAGCAGCATTGCTATATTCCACTGTCATGATGTGTTGTACTGAGTGGATGGCTTAGCAGAAGTAGATACCCTTCCAGCCTCGATAGTAATAACAACAGTGACGATAACATCAGTAATAACAGCAGCTGTAATTTCTTTAGATCTACTATTTATGGGCCACTATGCCACTTAATTTTTGTGTAATCTTTCCTATAATTTCTGCAATAATATTACAAGGCAAATATAATGGGCATTCTCACTTTAGGCTCTGAGAATAACTGCCTAAGCTCATCTGGTGGTTGTGGCGGTAGAACTAACATACAGAGAGGGCCTCCTCTGTGCCAGACCATGTGCCAAGCACAGTGAAGCCGGATTCAAATTCATGGCATCCTTGCAGGAAGCCTCATAAAATGAGACCTCTGCTCACAAAAACAGAAGCCAGATTTGTCACAAGCCACAGGCCGCATCATGCTCTTTCCAGCCACTCAAGTTGCCTCAGAAAGTGTAGGCTCTGGGCACACCAGCAAGTCTAGTGGTGACGTGGGATTCTAAAATAAACCTGAACTAGGAAGTGCAGTACCTTCTCCTGCAATGCATTACAGGTGGTTGGAGTGGGTGATGGCCGGACTATAGCTGCACAAATACTGGAATGAAATTTGTGGATATTAACAGTTGTGCTTTAATTCAAATCGCCCAATTTGTCTAAGGTAGATAAGTATAATGTCTAAGGTAGATCAGAATAATACTCCCCACATCCTCAAATACTTGAAAGTGAAAAAACATTTAAAGGAAGCAAATGTGAACCAAGTGTCGTGATCCATGTCATTTTTTAATCCCTTCCAGTACTTAGCAAGATGCATTTCTATTGTGGGTGCTCAAATTTGCTCAATAAGCCCTGGCCAGGTGCCTCAGTTGGTTGGCGCGTCATCCCGTACACCAGAAGGTTTGGGGTTCCATCTCCAGTTGGGGCACATAAAAAAGGCAACCGATCAATGTTTCTCTCTCACATCAGTGTTTCTTTCTCTCTCTCCCCCTTTCCTGTCTCTCTAAAAATTAATAGAACAGTCCGGCCGGGCGTGGCTCAGCTGTTGAGCATCGACCTAGGATCCAGTCGATCTGGGTTCGATTCCCGGTCAAGGCACATGCCCAGATTGCGGGCTCGATCAATGACTCTCTCATCATTGATGTTTCTATCTCTCTCTTTCCCTCTCCTTTCCTCTCCCTGAAATCAATAAAGATGTATTTTTTTTAAAAAAATCAATAGAACATATTCTCGAGTGAGGATTAAAAGAAGAATGCTCAATAAATAATTGTGATTTGTTTTTAAGGGGGAAAACTGAATGGACTAAGCAGTTTTTTGCTACTTAAGGGTCTTTTTCTACTTCCTGGATTTTACAGTTGGATTTATTACTAGTATATATTTAACAAAGAGATTTGGTTGGCTGATTAAAGAACTGAGATAATGGTACCTAGAAAGATTAAATGGCAGATTTTTCTGTTGTGATTTTCTTCCATTAAGCAGACAGAAATAATGACCCCCTTGTTCACAATTGGTGTTTTGGGGGGGGATTAAATGTATGGGGGTGACATTGGTTAATAAAATTATATAGGTTTCAAGTGTACAATTCTATGGTACATCTGTAGATTAGTAAAGGCTAAAGGGGGTCAAATACATGGTGACAGAAGAATTGACTTTGGGTGGTGGGCAATTGTTTTTATTATAAGAGCCTGCACTCACTAATTTAAAATGTAAACTTCTATCTGTAAACCATGTTTTAATAGGTTTCAGGAAGTCATAACACATGGCTAGAGGAAAACATAAAGATAGTCACAAATTATACTTACTGTTAATTAAGATAGTTTTAGGACTGTCATTTTATCAGCAGTAGTTGTTGTATAACTTGAATTCTACCACTCGATGTCTTTTTCTAAAAAAATAATTGGTTTAGTTGTTGAGATGGCTGTTACAATTTTGTCTCCCTCCTACAGAAGCTCACAATAACAAGAGTTAATCAAATGGTAGTGCTCTCAGAGTACCTGACTCCAAATGTTTATGCTTCAACACACATTTATCAGACTTGTGTCTCCCCACCCACACAAAGAGATTTGGAGGGTAAGGTCCCCATCCTGTAAGATGTTGTACTGCACCCACCCTACCACTGCCCCAATAAATTCACACAAATCTCTTTAAAAATAATATCACTTTAATTGGTAAATTTATTTAAGGAAAGGATTTTTATATCTTTTTTTCAGCAGTGACTATTAAACTTCAGGTTGGATGTTTGATCATTAACTTTGATAAAAAGAAACAGAAACCAAAGTGAACATGTCAGTCATCACATCAACAATAAGCAAACTGAGGATGATTTGAAGTGATAAATACCCACAAGGCAAGTCGTTAGATGTTTTACATTTTCAGCCATGCAGTCTTCCAAGAACACACCTCGGAGTCGGTAAGCTGCGCCTGTATACTCAGGGTTCATTGTTGCTACAAAGGCCCGGCCACAGAAACAGCCTGTAAAGTCGGTAAAGAAGTTCACATTGATTCTGTTCATATTTACTGAGCATTAAGTAAGTCCAGCACTGCCTTAGGCACTGCGAAAAATATAAAAGAGCAGTGATGCCCTGGCCAGGTGGTTCAGGTGCTTGGAGCATTGTCCTTTACGCCAAAAGGTTGAGGGTTCGATTCCCAGTCAGGGTTTGATCCCCTGTTGGGGGCCTCCGGGAAGCAACCAATGGATGTTTCTCTCTCATATCAATGTCTCTGGGAAAATATATATATACATATATATATAATTTTTTTTTCCCTTGGGTAAGTATTAAAAAAAAAAAAGTAGTGAGATTTTATGAAGTTACTAACAATTCAAGATAATTAACCCAAAGATTATAGGTCTGAATGACTTTGTTTCTTGTGGTTTTCTAACTTTTTAGCCATAAGACCCCTTCACACTTTTAAAAATTATTGAGGACCACAAAGAACTTTATGTGTATCTAACAATAATTACCATGGTAGAAATTAAACCTTAAAAAATTCTTCAATATGTAATAACTCATTTAACAATAACACAAAACCCAATGCATATTAATATAAATAACATGTTCTTGTGCAAAATAACTATATTTCTCAAACAAAAAAGTCCGTTTGAAAAGTGACATTGTTTCACATTTTTGCCTATTTTTTTTTAATCCTCAGCCTAGGATATGTTTTTATTGATTTTTAGAGAGAGGGGAGTCAGAAAGAGAGAGAAAAAACATTGATGTGAGAGAGAAACATTAATCAGCTGCCTTCCATACAGGCCCCTACTGGGATCAGTCCCGCAACCGAGCTATGTGCCCTGACGATACCCCAACGAACCTGGCCAGGGCTTTCTCTCCCTCTTAATGTCTGGTTTAAGAGAGAAAAGTTGGATTATCTAATCCACTTGTATATTCAATCTGTTACAATGTGTGCTCTTGGTTGAAGTATAGAAAGAAAATTGGGCCTCACATAGGTATGTAATTGAAAAAAGAGAAGTATGTTAATAGCCATTTTAGGACATTGTGGCTATTCTTTGATATTACATCAAACTTCAACAAGTGATAGTTTCTTAATGGTTAGCTTCAATGTGGAATCTAAAACCATTACATTAAAATCCATTAGTTTTTCTCACAATTCAAATTTTGTAACATTATGCATTGGTCTTTTGGAAAATACAAGTAGATCTTTGAAATGTTGGCGCTTCTATTATACAATATCAAAAAATTACATTTGTTTACATCACTAATGATCTCATTTGAAAAGTCTTTAAGTATTGTGAAGCCATCAAATTTATGGCATCAGGTGCGAATTTTACAAAATTCTAATTTTCACTTAAAAGCTCAAATTTTATCACTGGCCATAAATACTGTGTGCTATTTCCCTTGAAGTGTCAAACTCAGGTTTCTCATGTTTGAGAAAAATGTCTACCAAATACACAAGCTGTCCATCATTCTCTCAAATAAATATGGTGTTTCGTGGAGAAAGCAGACAGTTGCTCTGGCCAGTGTGGCTCAATTGGTTGAACGTCTCATTGCGCTGAGAGGCTGCAGGTTTGATTCCTGATCAGGGCACATGCCCGGGTTGCAGGCTCCATCCCCAGTAGAGAGCATGCAGGAGGCAGTTGATGTTTCTCTCTCTTCTTCTCCCTTTCTTTCTCTCTCAAATCAATAAAAACATATTAAAAAAGAAAGGGAGGGAGAGAGGGAGGGAGGGAGGGAGGGAGGGAGGGAAGGAAGGAAGGAAGGAAGGAAGGAAGGAAGGAAGGAAGGAAGGAAGGAAGGAAGGAAGGAAGGAAGGAAGGAAGGAAGGAAGGGGGGAAGGGGGGAAGGGGGGAAGGGGGGAAGGGGGGAAGGAAGGGGGAAGGGGGGAAGGGGGGAAGGGGGGAAGGGGGGAAGGGGGGAAGGGGGGAAGGGGGGAAGGAAGGGGGGAAGGGGGAAGGAAGGGGGGAAGGGGGGAAGGGGGAAGGGAGGAAGGAAGGAAGGAAGGAAGGAAGGGGGAAGGGAGGAAGGGAGGAAGGAAGGGGGAAGGAAGGAAGGGGGGAAGGGGGGAAGGAAGGGGGAAGGGGGGAAGGGGGGAAGGGGGGAAGGGGGAAGGGGGAAGGAAGGAAGGAAGGAAGGGGGAAGGAAGGAAGGAAGGAAGGAAGGAAGGAAGGAAGGAAGGAAGGAAGGAAGGAAGGAAGGAAGGGGGAAGGAAGGAAGGGGGGAAGGGGGGAAGGGGGGAAGGAAGGAAGGAAGGAAGGAAGGAAGGAAGGAAGGAAGGAAGGAAGGAAGGAAGGAAGGAAGGAAGGGAGGGAGGGGGAAGGAGGAAGGAAGGGGGGAAGGGGGGAAGGAAGGAAGGGGGGAAGGGGGGAAGGGGGGAAGGGGGGAAGGGGGAAGGGGGAAGGGGGAAGGGGGGAAGGGGGAAGGAAGGAAGAAAGAGCAACTAGTTGTTCTTGCAACTCAAACAATTATAGAAGCACTTTTCCTCAAGAGTCAGCATTTATTTATCTAAAATGTAAATTTCCATTTGTAGAACATGTTTTCATAATAAGTCATGACAGACGGGTCAGGGCAGGACGTAACGATCATCACAAATTGTACTGCCAGCGCCGGCAGGGAGAATACAGGGCTGTTGGCACAGTTTGCTGCCGCTGCCCAGGCTGGTCCTAAGGCGCAAGCCCTTTTCTCCAGCATTAGTGCAAATGTCAATCCAGTGAACTGAACGAATCACGTCTTTAAAGTTTTATGAACTGATTTTTACTTTGCAGTCCAGCTGAAACGGTATGGGGCCCACCATAAAAACCGCTCAAGTGGGAGAGCCTACGGCGCTTACCTAGTTTGAGGACTTAGGGTACTGGTGTTTCTTGACTTCATTAGCTGCACCGTTATTAGCTCAAGTATAATGTGACATATTTCATTTCTCCTGATTATATAGACATGCTCTGTACCATTAAAATCACAGAAATTTCTTTCGCAAGTGGCCACAGCAGCTATTGTTATGTGCCAAAAAATAAAAGTTCCATGAGCAATTTTCTTTTGTCCTTAAAGGCAAAAGCATTGTGAACTCTGTCTCTAAACTGCTGATGGGTGGCTGGCGAGATGAGTGAGCCTTTCCGATTTCAGCAAGCTCTGCAGAGGCCGCCGGAAGGGTTAAATGTCGCCAACCCCATTTAATAAGATCAGAAAGTTCCAGAGCCCCAGTAGTTCAGAACTTCTTTTCAAAATCTTTTAACAAGTATGCTTGTGAGCTTGCCGCAGACTAATTTAAAATCTAGAGGGTTAGAGAGCGAATCGGAGATTTACAGCAAAGAATGTGAGGTTCTGACTTGGTATTTAGCCCTATTACCTTTTCCCTTATATTACAAAATATACTCAATACAATAAGTATTTTTGGATTTTTATATAGAAAAGAAAGTATAGTCTATTGTCAAATATTTTATTGCAAAGGAACAAAAGAGCTTGGGCATTCTAATTGTGAAGACAAAAACGTGACAGGAAAAATATACACTAAGAAGCTTGTAAGAAAGTTTGTGAAGGGGCCCGGATCATAGCAGGATGGGGGAATTCATCATGCCTGCTGCCTGGGCTGCTCAGTCTGTGTCTTCCTGCACCTTGTTTCATATATAGAAAAGTAAGATTTGGTCAGAAACAAGTGATTCACATTAAAAGATTTTATTTTGAGAACATGTTTAGGTTTACAGAAAAATTGAGCAGATAATACAGAGTTCCCATACACTCTCCCCCACCCCACCCCCCCACACTCAGTTTCCCCTGCTATAAACATCTTGCATGAATGTGGTACATTTGTTTCAATCTGGTGGTGCTCCCAGAGTCAATCAGCGAGATGGTCAGCAGTGAGGAAGGATATGTGGTGTTGGGAGACCCAAGGGCACAGTGGAGCCCGTTAGCACCTCTGCAAATGTCCCTCACCACCTATGACCAAAGATGATCTTCAAGCACAGTAGCCTCTGATTCATTTCTGATTCTTAAATCTTATGCAGATTCTCTTGTGGTCACTCAACCTGGGGCAACAGGGGAAAGAATTTTGGAAAACATAATTCCTGATTAGCTACCTTGATACAGTACAAAACATCACAGTTCACGCACGCACACACACACAAAAACTAGAAATAAATTTCCTCAGCAATACAATGGGTTTATATGGGAAAACTGATAAAACATATAACTTTGCAAAAAGATATAAAAGAGAATATGAATCAATGAGGTACTGATGGACAAAAACAAATTCATCTATAAATTTGGTACAATCCAAATCAACATTTCAGTCAATTAAGAATGCTTCTAAAAGACTGCTGGCAGAAAAAAAACATGAAAAAATATCCAATCTGAAAAATAATAAAAACTGGAGGTGGGGTTAACAATAAGGAGCTTGCTCCATCAGATATTTAAAAATACATGACAATAGTATATTTATAAATAAGTCACCATTGCAGGAATGGGACAATGCTAAACAATCTCTTAATAAGTTCTAATATGTATAGAAAATAAAGATCATTATTAAAAATCAATAGGGAGCCCAGCCGGCATGGCTCAGTGGTTGAGCCTCAATCCATGAGCCAGGAGATCATGGTTTAATTCCCAGACAGGGCACATGCCTGGGTTGTGGGCTCTAACCCCAGTGCAAGAGGCAGCCGATCAATGACTCTCTCTCATCATTGGTGTTTCTCTCTCTCTCTCCTTATCCCTTCCTCTCTCTGAAATCAATAAAAACATATATATTTTTTAAAAATCAATAGGGAAAATATAACATATCTAAGAAAAATGTTTAAAAAACTAGATAACTATTTGGAGTGAGGAAAGAAATACAGCAAGATTCCTGCCTCTTCCCTTATGAGAAAATAAAATCCAGATGTCTCAAAGATTTGAAAAATAAAATTTATGTAAGGTATCATAAAATGATTTGGTGGAATATTTCTATAGCTATGGGGAGAAAAGTAAGTACATCACACACACACACACACAGAAATAAAAAAATCGGATAATTTAAATATGTAAATTTGAAACTTCTATTTTAAAGGCATGTCTTAAAAAAAGGTGAAGAAATATTAGCCTAGAAAAATATATTTGCATTACATACAAAACACAAGAAATTTATAGCCCTCATTAGGGTGTGGAGAACAGGTACTCATGTATCATTGATGGAACTATAAATTTATATAAGTATCAAAATGTAAATTTATATGATATGTAATATATCAAAATGTAAAATGACCCAATAAACAAACTTAGGAATTTACCTAAAGTAATTATCACCCAAGTGGAAAGGTATATACCAAAGGATGCTTCTTAGAGCATTGTTTATTATAGTCAATAAAAGAAGAGTCTTTTGAGTAAATTACAGCATAATGCAATATTTTGTAGCCATTAACAATAATGACAAAGACCTTTATTTTTTGACAATAGAAATCTAAGATATACTGTTGAGTAAAAATGCACATTACACAATCTTATTTATGTAACGTTATATACATATACTTAAATAATATAAATGTATAGAAAGGTGTCTGGGAAGATGTTTATCAAGTTGTAAAGATTTGAATGTCAGCTTCTTTCCCCCTTTTCTGAATTAATTAAATTTTATATTAATTAGGTATAATCTAAAAGAATTTGTTTAACTTGGGATTGTTTTCAAATGCGGGATTTCTTTAAGCTCCACAATAGTCAGTCTCCAGGGTCGCTTCCTTTTCAGCCACTTGTAGACCATTGTTAGCCCACATACTGCTAACCCATGGTCATTGGTACCAATTCAGTGCCAACAGGAATCACCAATTTGGGGTACGGGTGAAGAAGGAAACTTTATTCAGTGCAAAACAGCTCAATTGTGACACAGCATGGCTCAGGGGCCAGGTCCCTCTCCAACTAGACAGCTCTGCTCTGTTCCTGGATGGTCTGCTGTGCTCCCTGCAGGTGGGCTTTGCTCTGCACTGGTCTGCTCCACGCTGAGACATTCTCAGCGCTTCAGCTCAGCCAGGCAGACCAGGAAATCTTTAGTCGTGGGTGGAAAGGGAAAGTGTGCTCCCCAAGACAGACGGGAGCTTGCTGACATGCACTGGAATCCCTGCTCTTGGTCCCTGATTGACTGTCCTCATGCAAATGAGGACTCTAAATCCTTGCAATGTGATTGGCCCAAAAGGCACGGTCCTGATTGGTTAGAGTAGAGCTCTCTGATTGGCTGGAGCTGCACAGCTCTAATTGGGTGGGGGGAGCCTCAGTCCTATTGGTTGAAATAGATTCTAGGAACTCCTTTATAAAGGCTGGCTCACATGGCAGAAACAGTGCAGGCGAGCAGGTCAGCACAGAGGCAGGAAGTGCAGTTTGTGTGAGAGGTCCCTGTGCAGAAATAGCTGCTAGACTCGGTTTTTTAAAATTTGAGCCCTAGCCACTAGGAGCCCTTCTTAGTAGGTGTCGTCCCCCCCTCCTCGCCAGGGTTCACACTACTCAAACTTGTTGCCAATTAGAGACACAGAATATCTTCCTCCAAACTTCTTCCTTGAATGATCTCTTTTTAAAATTCACTTTTTAACATCTGGTTATACTTATAATACTTGTTGACAGGAGAAAATTTTTTAATACAGAAAATCACCAAAAATATTGATAAGAATCACCTCAATTCAGTGGCTCAATGCCTCATTGCAATGTTTTCTCTTTCCATTTCCAGTCATTTCTGTGTTTATACTATAAAATTTGAGAAATGGACCCAGGAAATCATGTCATGGGGCTCTCTAAAGAGCCCTTGCTTTTGTGAATGCAGCAGGGGCTCCTGGACAGCACCCTTGCCAGACAGACCTCTGGATGGAAGATCCAAAAGAAACAAATTTGCTGACATGTAATCTACCTACCTCTTTTGGAGCTTGATCCTGGGTATTACATGTAAGAGGTGGTGCTTATAATCAAAGCACTTCAGTTAATCAGGATGCTGTTCCACTTGTACAACAATTATATCTCATGTGAAGGATAGAAGAGCCCACCACTGAAAGGTTCCTTTCTTTTCTGTAACCATTTGCATTAAGAGAGATGACATTGGACTAAAGGAGGAGTATTAACCAGGACTAGCTACTTCCCTGGAAATTAGACAAGAACTCCCTAGATAACCTAAATGTCTGATGTAAGGGTAAGTTGCTATCCTTGAAGAGATGAAAGAAAAGGAATGAAAAAGGTGAAATGCCAGTAGGGAGCAAAATATTTGGAGTGTATACTATGTGCTAGATAGATATTTTACTGGTATTTTCAGACACTCAGAGATATATATACAACCCTCAGGCACGACTGATATTGTCCATGTTTTACAGAAGAGAACTGTGAGGCTCAGAGTAGTGAAAAAACGTCATGAGGTCACGTAGTGCAAATGACTGAGAAGTTTCCAAAGACTGGGACAAATCAAAATGTACACCTTTCCCCAGTCTAATTATTTAATATTATTTGTATAAATCGCCCAATTTGTACAATGAATTTAGATGAAAAGGACATTGGGGAAAACTATCTAATTCTTTGATTTTTGATTAGGCTAGACTATAAAATTACAGTGCAGTTGAATTCAGTTCAACATACTATGTGTTCCTTGACTCTATGTGCTTTATAATCTTAAAGGGAATAAAACTGAATGCAGTTAATTAAAATACACACCAAAATATTATGGTGAACTAAATTACCACAATTGAGAGAATAGCATTTTTGAAGTCCAGTTTTTTTCAAGACTTTTAGCCTACTTACTAGGCTTTAAAAGAAAGTTTTCTTGGCTTATCTCATTCCTGTGACTAAAGAGTGTCAACCTTCTATGGTCTTGTGTTTGGTATCTCATTTTCTACACTCATTTACTGACCTATATATCTTTTCCTGATTCATTGACTTAAAACATTCTACTAATATGTCCTTCTACAATATGATAGATTTCCAATCTGATCAATACTAACCAACCCACGGCAGTTGGGAGGAGAGTAACAGGAGGAAGAGCATGCTTAACAGGAATGAGAAGGTAATGGATCTATATAATTATCACAATTAATTATGATGGCAGCAGCAGACCATGGTGGACCAGGCACTGACATGGATCCTGATGTGGGAACAAGTGGTCATGTGACTTTAGAGAAGCCATTTCAATATTCCATAGTTTATAGATAAGGAAACAGAGAAGAGGTAATATGTCCAAGATCCCTTCCAGCTCTAAGGTGCTAAGGCGGTAAATTCATGTAATTTTTTGAAGACACTACTCAACCTAATTACGCGTTATATTTATTCAGCCTTTAATTTAACAGACAAAATACTTGGAAAAAACAAAAACTTTTCTAACAAATCTTTTAGGGACCGCCAGGGTTTCCCTCTGTGGGTTTGCATTTTCTATGGCCTGAGCTATTTCTATTCCATATTCACCAGCTTGTGTTCATCTTCAGACAATAACTGGGCAGGATACTGGCTTCTTACTGCACTAAGTCTTTCTGAAATAAAACAGGAAATTATAGGTATAAAGTTACTCCCACCCTGTGTTCCAGCTTTATTTTCACAAGATTATAATTTTCAATTCAGCTCCTCAAACATTTTAAATGCCAATCCAGAAACCAGGCAAGGTAGCAGGTCTTCGAATTCAAATAATAGACAGCCCAGTCCTTGCTCTGGACACTTTTACTAACAGCAAATAATAGTTCACATGTATCGACTACTTACTTGGCATTGTTCTATGGGCTTTACATTTATTACTCATTTAATGGTCACAAGTTGTAAGTGCTATTATTATCTCTATTTTACTGATAAGGTAAAGAAAATTACTTAAGATGACTCAGCTACCAGGTAACGGAGTAGGATTTAAACGTTCCTGCAAAATTTATATTGGTCTTCCACGTGTTTTTATTTTTTGTAAAATATTTTTCTGTTTCTTACTTTATTCAGCCTTTAAGACCCACCCATGATGCAATGATACATCTAATGTCACTCCTGTGTTTATAGATCTACTCGCTCCATCATGGAGTGTTTATAAAAGCATTGTTGGATTCAGTTCATGTTTTATTTAAGAATTATGCATCTACATTCAACAGTGAAATGGGCCCAGGTTGTTTTATAGTTGTATATGTAATCTATATGATATTCATCCCTAGGCATTTATGGTGGCTTCCTTTATGGCTTAATAAATGATCTATTTTCTTGGTCAGACTCCTCTCGTGCCCCTATTATGTGTCTATGTGTAGGGTTCTCCATAGCTCAAAGTGGGTCTTTTAATCTGTTCTTTCATCTGTTATTCTAGGAAGTTAATCTCTGTGATTTCTTTGTTTATAATTTTCTCTTTCTGGGGAAGAGAATGGTGGCATTTCTATTTCTATCTTCTGTGTCCTTTGCTTTTAAATTTTCTGTCTCTTGATCTTTTCCTGCATCCTTCTAGGAGAGGCCCTCCACCTGATATTCTAACTCACAAGCTGAGTCTCAGCTGTATGCTTCCAAGTATTTGCCCCTTCTCTGTGTTATTTATCTCAACTATTAAATTTTTCAGACATGCTTCTGCTTTGTTCTGTTTTACTTCTCGATCTTATCCGGCAGCACTAATAGTGTCCCTTATCTCTCTAGGTATATTTCATCATGCGCCAATGTGTCTGTGACAGTTTGGGATGGCTAATGCTGCCTGACTTGCTGTCTTTAAGGCCGTTATTGTGACTCAGGAGCTCATTTCCCCCAGGGGCTTCCCCCTTTTGGGGGGGAATGTATTTTGGGGAAAAGCCAAAAGCACTAGCTGTGATGATTTTAGAGGGGAATGATTTCCAAATGGGGAGTCCAGGTACACGGCAGCATTGCTGGTTGGTCCTATCTGCTGCTTCCTCACTAGACAACCACCCCAGCCAGAATCTTACATTTAAATCTGTAGGGATGCACAAAGCTGGGGGGACAGTGTCTCCTCCACTCAGCTCTTATAAGGAAAGAAGGGGTTGGAAGTCAGCAGGTCAGTCTGCACCTGTGTCCTGACTCCTCCCAGATAACCAGGATATAATCTCATCTCAAGGTCCCTCAATTCCATCACATCAGCAAGGTCCTTTTGCCATATGAAGGTAATATTTACAGGTTCCTGGGATTCGGCCGTGGTCGTATTTAGGAGCCATTATTCTTCCTGCCACAACCACCCAGGCTCTGGAGGCTGAGGAACATAAGATTACACAGGCATTTTTGAAATACCTGCTGTGTGCAGAGTATTGTCAGGGGTGGGGAGGAGCACAATCAGAGTTAATAAATATAAATGAGATTATATCTCTTCCTAAAAAGAAATGTATAGTGCAGATGCAGTACAGAAGACAGATATATAGATTAATAGCATGTGGGTTGTATATTAAATTAACCAGCTTCAAGGTTTAAAACAGTCATATTTTGCACTAGCCAGTTTGGCTCGGTGGTTAGAGCATCGGCCTGCGGACTGAAGAGTCCCGGGTTTGATTCCAGCCAAGGGCATGTACCTCGGTTTCAGACTTGGCTCCAGGCGGGGTGCAAGCCAGAAGCAACCATTTGATGTGTCTCTCTCACATCGATCTTTCTCTCCCACTCTCTGGAAAAAAGACCCTCAGGTGAGGATTATAATTAATTAATTAAAATGGTCATATTTCAGCTCTGTCCTGGTGGCACAGCTGTGCTAAAGAGACCTTCCGATTCTGAAATACTGGCATCCCCTGGACTTGACGTGGACTGGCGGCACTCTTCATTACTGGGCATGTTCTGTGCCAGGCAGTGGGGGTTCAGAATCAGGGGGGTGGTGTAAAGATACGTAAAACCCAGCTCCTGTCCTTGAAAGGAGTTCAGTCTGGTGGGAGAGCCAGACACACAGCAAACGGTGCAGAACAAGCCCGTGTGCTGGAGCAGGGGACTCGCCAAGGACCAGGGAGGGCTGGCTAACCACCGCCCCCAGGCGAGGAAGGAGATAAGGGCAGCCCGGCGGAGAGAACCACAGCCACACGGGGCTCGAAGGAGGTGACACATCCTGGAAACGGTGAGCAGCTCCCGCACTGGGCTGTTCTAGCGTCTCCTCCCGTGTGCTTAAAAAAGATCAGCATCAAAGCCCTCCCCTAACCTCCCCCTCAAACCTTTCTCCCTCCCCTCCTTGCTTCCTTCCCATTTCCCCAGAGGGGGAATGAGGAGGGAGACGTTAGAGGAATCACAGTATTTATCCCCCCTCAACTCAAGTCCTTACATCACAACAAACCTAAAGCCGAGGGCTTGGAAGAGGAAGAGAGGAAAATCAGTTGCTCTGATGGTGTCAGCCCTCAAAGGGCCTCCTGACCATTGTTTCATCTCCGGAAACTTTTATCTCAAATTCTTACAGCACCTGCCTTCAAAGGCCTAAGAACCGCAGAGACACTCTCCCAGCCCTTGAACGCAGGCAGGGGCGCAGGCCTCGGATCTTCGCTGCAGGGCCCAGAAAGGGAGCCAGCGGATCCCAGGAGCCCTGTGCGGGCCCCTCCAGGCCACAGAGGGTTCGGTCCCGTTCCACAGACACACCCGATTCCGGGCTCCAGGTCCTGACTCACGACAGAGGATACCTGCTCTACAACTTTGCTGGAACAAGGCAGAATCTGACATCCTAAGGATCCTCCAAGCTGACTCCAGCAGAGGCCTTTTTTGCGCCCGCTCCCTGTCGCAGGCACGGGAAGAAAGGCTGAAAAAGCACCACCTCCTCTCATTTTCCGCCGTAGGTTTTATTTCCACAGTGTCACAGAACACAAGACATGAAAATCACCAGCGCATGGAAAATGGGAAATGATACAAATTAGACCAGATATCTTAGGCCATGTGTGTACTTCATAAACACTGGATCAGGAAATCCACAAAGACCAGACTGACGTCATAGCTCCTTTCTGGCTAATAATGGTTCCTTAGCTAGACAGGAGCAAACAGCATCCAGTGTCTGGTGCTAAGCCCCTGGGCACACAGCCGTGCTGGGGGCGCACTGGGAGGCTGATCGTGTGGACTGGCTTATGGGTTGTTGACTTTGTGGCGGAGTGGAGGGCAGAGCAAGCCCCACCTTAGGGGCAGTATTTACTGAGGGGGACGTGCTGATGCTGAAAGGCTGCCCTTGACCTGTGCACACCCGCAGGGCATGAGCTGACCAGGGTCCGGGGTCCACGCGGATTACCATAAACAACGCAGTCAGGGCAGGAGCGACAGCTCGCTGGCCGTGATTCAAGAACAGTTCAGAAGCACAGCTCCAGAGAAGGGGACTCTGGCAGATCTCCCACTGCAAACTGACTGCAGGCATTCAGAAAACCACCATCGCAAAGCCGTTATCGTCACTTTATTCACAATTTCCATGCTTGCCTGAATGGGTTATATTTGCTCCATGAGTAACACAGAATGCGAGGCCATGTTTTTATCCCAGATGTGGGATTAAATCATCCTACTCTTTCAATTATCTATTTCCTATGGTTAAAAACAAAATGTTGGTTGTATCTCATAGGATAAGCCTGGGGCTTCCAAGGAGTCTCTAATTCTTAAGCATTTGTAACATCTAAGGAAATAGCTGAACCAGATAATGTGAACATTTACAAGAACATTGATGCTCTTTTGAAGCATATTTTGCAAATTATATGAGAAAAAAATTCAATGATTTTTAGTCTGTGGGCTTATAGTAAATCAGAAAAAAAAAAAGAAAAAAAAAGACTAGCCTGTACCTTCTGTGTGGACAGAGAGCCATTCCTAAATCCTTCATTTCCCTTGAGTGTCTTAATGTACTTAACAAAACAGGTGCAAAGTAAATATTGCTGCCGTCTAGTCCTTCATTCAAAAATAGTTTTGAGCACTTAATATGAGCCAGGCATTGTTCTAGTCACTCAACAAATTATTGCCTTGTAAGTCTTATATTTTAATACTTTCCAAGTCATCACCAGCAGGACACAGATGAAGGGCAATAAACACACTGGGATCACAGACCCTGTGCCTTCTTTGGCATCACAACTCTCCCTAGTAAATAGTGGTAGGAGGAGGGTGGTGGAATGAAACTTAGCAGGGAGGCAATTGATTTACTAGGGCCTGGATTTACTGCAGCCATTTACAAGGCTGCTGTAACATACGTTATTGCTTCTATTGTCTCGTCTTGCAAGAATCTCTGAATAATTCCTTTTTCTCCACGCAGTACAAATATAAATTTTTTAAAATCTTATTTTAAATAATGAACATTAGCTTTTCTAGTTGTCTGAATAAAACTCAATTGTCAAGTGAAAGAAAGCTAACTCAAAATATTTAGGAGAAAAGGGGGAACTTATTTGCTCACACGATTGGGACCCCTAAGAGGCCACGCTAGCATCTGGTGCATCGCATGCCAGAAGTTCACAAGCTGTCTTCAGGGCACCTGCCCTCTTCCTCAGTCTCAGTTCTGCCCTCCTCCCTACTGGCTTTATTTTGGCAAGTTCATTCCACATGGTGGCAAAGGTGGCTTCTGATCCCAGGTCTTTCTGATTCTTTTCCCTTGTGACCTTAGAGATAAAAATGGCTTTAGGGTCACCAAGGACTCCAAAAATGTAATCAAGTCATTTTCTCTCTGTACCTGCCCGGGCCAGTCTCAGCTCTGCCTCCCTCTGCCTGTCAGCTTTATTCCCTCCTGCTATCATGCATTCCCCTGGGCAGGGGAAGCAGGGAGCATGGGGTCACAGATAGTTCCAGTCTTGCATAATTCCAGCTCAGCAACTCAGGGGGGAAAGAGAGAGTTTGCCGTGTCCATGTTCCCATAAAATCACTGGGGAGGTCCCTACTTGCTCTGGCTAGGGTTCTAGACCATCAGGCCAGTTATCATGGCCTTGGGGATAGCAAGTCATGATTGGCCAGGCCTGGATCACATGCCCATTACTGTAGCTGGGACAAGGGAGAGTTAACTGCAGGTGGCAGCCCCATCAAATTCAATGCATTCAAATGAGTTCCTCTCCCCTACCCCAATGCATTTGCATTGCATTTAGGAAAATGACCACAACCTCTCACAGTCCCACCTCAGTTGCACAACCCAAGTGCAACTTTCAAGTGCTCTGTGGTCACCTATTAGTCTGGCTACCATGTGGGATGGTACAGCTCTAGACCCCAGGCCTGGCCTCTCTTCTTTTACTCTGGGGGGCTCAAAACATTTGCTTAAATATTAATGTTTTGTATTAGTTTGCAAAACAAACTGCCATAAACGTAGTGCCTCAAAATAACGGAAACCTGTTATCTTACAGTTCTGGAGGCCAAAAGTCCAAAATGGTTTCACTGGGTAGAAACCAAAGTGTAGCGGGGCCACCGTCCCTCAGGAGGCGCTAGAGGGGAATCTGTTCCTTTGCCTTTTCCAGTTTCTAGAGCTGCATTGCTTGTCCATGGCACCTTCCTCCATTTGCAGAGCCAGATCATGGCATTTCCAAATCTCTCTCTGTTTCCATCATCACCTTGCCTTCTGCCTTCCATGTCAAATCACCCTCTGCCTCACTCTAGTGACTACATTTAGAGCTCATTCGGATAAACTAGGATAATCTCCCCATTTCAGAATCCTTAATCATATCTGCAAAACCCTGATGCCATATAAGGTAACATTCACAGGTTTCAGGAATCCAGACCTGTATATCTCTGGGGGCCATTATTCAGCCTGCCACAGAGGGGCTAGAATGAGCAATCCAAACAAAGGTAACAGCCTCTGTAGAGCCCAGTTTGGGAATGGAGAGGGCCAAGTTCCTAGAACTGCAAGGCCGGTAAGGTTAAAGTGAAGAGATAGGGGAAGAAAGAAGGAGATTCGGCTAAAACAGTGGGCAAGCCCATTCAGAGGCTGTGCCTTGAGAAGGATCTGGGTCTTTTTCCTAAGAGCAGTGCAGATTCATTGAGGGAAAGTGGAATACATTTATGTTTTAGAAAGATCACTCTGTCTCTAGTGTAGAAAAGGGACTGGGAGAGGAGGGCCAGAGACAATGGAAGAAAACCACGTTAGGATGCGAATGCAGAGGTCTGGGTGACAGGTGGTGGCAGCTTGGGCTGTGTCTAGACAGTGGAAGTGGAGAGAGCGAGATATATATGAGAGCTAATTGTTGGAAACACTGATGGGAATTGGTAACGAGCTCCAGAGAGTGAAGGAAAGGGCCGTCCAGAGGATGACTCCTGGTTTCTGGCTTCATAAATGATGGCATTCAAAAACACTGCAAGAAACCCAGGAGGGGCATTGGGAGGAAGGCAGACATCATGAGGGTAGTTTTGGACCTACATTTGCATACGGGCCTGGAGCTCAGAGATACGAGCTTAGACATCATCAGTGTAGGTGAAATACTGATGAAGTGCCAGTGAAGCCTTCCAGTGCACTGGAAGGGAAAGGAAATGAAAAGAGGAGATGGTCTAGGACCAAGCCTTGAGAAATGCCAACACATAATGGCTGGGTAGAAGTGGAAAAACCTTCAAAAGAAACTGAAAAGGAATAGCCACAAAGAGAGGGCTGTTGCAGAGCCAAGGGAAGAGTTGTTTCAAGGAGGAAGTAGTCAGCAGGGTCAGACGGTGGGGAGAGGTTCAGTCAGATGACTAGAGGCTACTGGATATGCATGCAGCATCTATTATATTTTTATAACCTCTCATTACCTCTTAAATCTGAATGTTTTGTGTTAGTTTGCAAAACAAACTGCCATAAACGTAGTGCCTCAAAATAACAGAAACTTGTTATCTTAAAGTTCTGGAGGCCAAAAGTCCAAAATGGTTTCACTGGGTAGAAACCAAGGTGTAGAAACCTCTCATTACCACCAATAACATACATACACACAACACTTTGCACATAGTATGTATTCACTAAAGATTGATGTATCGATTTAATATGCACTACACAGTAGGAGGAAGTGTTGTTTAGTAGAAGGAGCTTTGAATCCCCGGCCATCCGCTTACTAACTGTAGTGCTTTGAACAATGCCTCTCTAAGCCTTGACTTACTCACCAGTAAAATGGAAATGGTAACAATGGCTTTAACATGGGCTCAAGAAATGCTATTAATACGAATAGCTCTTTATTCTTCAAGGTGTTTTCTTCTGCATTATCTTATTTGATCCTTAGCACAACCCAGTGATTTTGGCAAACTATACGTTAAATGAGGTATCCAGGGGCCTAGAGCTGGTGAGTTGCTAAACCAGGGCCTCTTGACTGCCAGACTAGTGCTCTTCATAAGAAAAAGTACTCTCAGGATCTTCAAGTTATTGCTGCTTACTCCTACAGATGGGTGGCTTTTCAACAATCATTCCTGGGTGGCTCATGGGATAGACCCTGAGTATGGGACTGGAGATAGAAAGATGAGTGAGATGCAGTGCCTGTCCTCCAAGGGTCATGGTCCCAAAGAGGAGACAGATACTATAAATACATAAGTATAGTATCACATGATAAACTCTCCAATGGGGAGCCTATAAGGCCAAACCACTGGGAGAACATAGTAGAAGGAATGATGAACCCTGGAACATGGAGGAGGGAAAAGAGAGCTCTGGTAAATCTTGGTAATTGAGAAGAGGCTTAAAGACATACGGACCTCAGCTATGATTTTTTTTCTTTCATTAGAATCATCGAATTCCTGCACTAGAATAGACCTTTTAAAAGTATCACTCTCTTGCCCTAGACAGTTTTGCTCTGTGGTTAGAGCATCAGCCTGCAGACTGAAGGGCCCCAGGTTTGATTCCAGCCAAGGGTGCATGCCTCGGTTGCAGGCTCAATCCCCAGCCTCAGTCGTGGCACTTGCAGGAGGCAATCAGTCCATGTCCCTCCCTCTCTCTCTCTCTCTCTTCTCTCTCTCTCCCTCCCTCCCTCCCTTCCACTCTCTCTGAAAAGCAATGGAAAAAATATCCTCAGTGAGGGTTAAATAAGTAAATAAATAAATAAATATAAATAAAGTATCACTCTCTTATACCAAAGACAGTGGAATTGAAGACCAGGTGACATTTCGAGGTCAAGAGTTGGGAAAAAAAGCCAGGAGTCCCAAGGTCCACTCCAAAGTTCTTCAAGCTCAGCTTTGTCTCAGTCAGGAATGTGGTCATCTAGCACAGGGCTCTGCTGGGTGCTCGGATGGGTTGGCCCCAGTTCAGGCAAGAATGGGCTGCCCTAATCTGAAAGGCTTCAATACCCATCCATGAAGGACACTTGAATCACAAGGGCCAGAAACTAGAAGCACTGCTGGGCATTCACTGGAAAGCTCTAAGAAATATATTATCACCCTCCATGAGAAACAAGCCGTGGTTTCTTCCCCTGAGTAGCTAATGTATTGGTATTAGAGAAAAAAGGGATCAAAGTAAGAATCACTGCAACAAAATTTAAAATAAAATTTAAAAATTTTAATTCAAGACCCATAATTTCAAAAATATTCAATACAAGAAATTCACAAAATGAGGTATTGAAATGAAGTCTTGACCTCAATAATCCAGATCCGTTTAAGAAATGACAGAGGGTTAGGGGGAAAATCTGACTCTTCGAAAAAAATAAAACCAAAAAACCCATCACTTCAAGTAGACTACTTATTGATTATTGTCAAGTAAAGCCCTTGGAAGTTAAATAAAAAGTTAGGTAGATCAGTAAGGTCATATACCACACACAATTTGTTTGTGAACAGACACCTGTAGCAAAATTTGATGATACTTAAGAAGTTGGTTTCCTGGAAGTTAAACGTAAGTCATTTGCTTAGTAAATCCTGACTTCATAGATGATGAAAACATTAGTGTCTTCCTTCCCCTTTCTGATCTGCAAATTCCAAGCAGAATTCAAATGAATTAATTTGGAAAGTCCCTTGAATTCTTTAGAATGGAATTAGGCCTGCAGGTCATTTTTCTGAGTCGCGCCATGGCCACTATCAATATTTTATAGTGACACTTTCTTAAACAACTTCAAGGAGGAGCAGACAGTATAATCAAAGACAGTTAATCAAGTAATAAACAAACAGATCCCTCTGAAGATAACATTTTAAAAAGTTAACAGTATACATTCGAGAAGACTAAATACAGTAAGGCCTCATTTATCCAGCGCTGTTAAGCAATGCGTTTGTCTATTAAAGTGCATTTTTCAGATAGCAGCTGATTTCCCCTTTAAGTGACAGTGCTTCAAAATTACCTTGATGAAGATTATTTTAACGTGTACCACTCACTTCCTCACTAGCTCACTTGAGCCAATCTAGTATGGCTCTACTAAGCCTTTCTTCTTCAATGGCTCAAGATCCCCAAAGATTACTGTTCACTGCGGCAGGAGCAGCACGATTTGTCCAGGGTTGACTGGTGTTCCTAGGATTCACCTGCAGGCCCAGCTGCTGTGCTTTCTTCATTACGTCTCCTTCTCTGCTGTGCCTGTTTCTTACAATTGTCTGTGTGCCTTCCTCCAGCAGTCTTTTTTCCCCTTTTAATTTTATCCTTTAAAAAGCATGTCCTTATTTCCTATTTTCCATTATGAAACACTGCTTGCGCATTCCAAAATACTTGAAAAAAAATTTTTTTTTAATTTAAATTAATGGAATATTTTTAAATATTCGCCTATTCATACACAGATGTTTCTTCCTTGTCTTTTTTTTTTTTTTAATTCATGGATTTGTTTTTAAGTATATTACGACAGCAATAGATTCACTAGTAATAAATAAAAATGTGTAATCTGCTTTCTGTGCTTGATATAGCAAAATTTTTTCAAAAGAAACATTTTTAAGGGTAGTAATGTTTCATCAGGGAGATTTCCTTCACTAAAAAAATTCTCCTGTGTCTCACATGTGGGTAACCCCTGGTTTTTCTATAGCACCTTGAAGCTGAATACAGCACTTCACCCACATCCCCCAACGTAAATCCACCTCACAAAGAGTGCATGAAAACTGTAGACTGCGCTGAAGCGTTTGTGGAAAGACAGGGAAGAATTCACTTCATAATTTGCAATTTGATAATACCCATCAAATGAAAATGTATTTAAGTGATCATTGTTTGTAACACAAAGATTGGAAACAATCTTACTATTCCATTTACAAGAGACTGGGTTTACATATGAAATAAAATATTATGTAATCCTTCTAAAGAATTACATAGGTCCATATTGCAGATATAAAATGATCACTAAGATATGTTATTCTGTGAAAATATAAGGTGCAAATGATATATACGTCTTTTCTTTAAGTGTCTATGTATACATGCACATACACACACACACGTATTTCAGATTCAGAGGGAGGGGGGCACACATATATATGCTCTGGAATCTCAAGCTGATTCTGGAAGGATACGAGAGACGAGCAGTGACAGCCTCAGGCTGGGAGGCACTGGGAGGCGCAGGGTGGGAGTTTCATTTACTTCTCACCGTCCGGTGCTAATCCAGGCTTATGGCTGTGGCTGTTGCTTTACCATGTGTATGTATTAGTCTTTCGGTTTTTTCAACACCGATATAAATAATTCATTTAATTTTAAAAGCGTAATAACAATAGTGAATATTTATTGTCTAACTCTGTGCCAGGAAAGAGAGTGTTTACATGTACGATTTCATTCAGTCCTCACAATACCCCGGGAATGTTCATACCGGCATTATCTCCTTTCTGCAGACGAAGAACCGAAGGAACAGGAGCCTTCGGCACCTCGCCCGTCATCGCGCCTTTGGGGAGCAGCAGAGCTGGGGTTGGCCCCGGGCCTGCATTCTCAAACCCCAAGCAAACAGACTGCAATCACAAAACAAAAATTAAAGGCATAAAGCCATTTACAGAGTCAAACGAACAAATAAAATTAATTATTCATTTTTGGAAAATAGTTCCACACAGGAACAAGGAAGGACACTGGTGCACATTTTCCCCCAAAAAGCTCAATACTGGGAGTGACAGTATAGTGGTCAGTGATAGCTGCCTTCCTCCTGTGGAGAATTAGGCTGAATATTTTTAATGTATAGAAAGTCCTTTTTCATATTGTTATCACTGGAATAAGTGGAAAAACACTCCTCTACTATAGGAGCCCTCAACAGCGTCACTCCTAAATCCCTTCCCATTCCTTCTTCCCACATCTCTCCACAGTGCCAGACTAGTCATACGAGGGTCCCTGAGGACAAGCCCCAACGAGTCCCACCCCGTGCTCTGCTGTGCTTGAACCACTCTTTCAGCTGTATATTCCTGCCAGTCACAGTCTAGACATCCTTCAGGGTCATGACCAAATTTCATCTCTCGCAAGAAAACTCTCCTGACCATCTACATCAAAACCCACCTCGCCTTCCTCTGGAGCTTTCTTAACACTCCACTCACTAGAACTGCAAACACTAATAAATAATGCAAAGGAAATGCAGGTTATGGAATTGTGCATCTACCAGCTACTTCTCCCTTACACCACAGGACTCGGGAGGGCGAGAACAAAATCCTTCATTATTTGTACCACCTCCCTCACACTGTCTGGCACAATATTTGAGTAACTGTTCAATGAAGGTTTGCAAAAACTGGAACACAGGGAATGCCACAGTCATCAAGAAAACCTGGGGCAGATGGAAACGCAGGAAGTCTGAGCAGTCACCACTGGGCCATGGAATGTTAGTCATCTTTGCTCTGCTCCAAGGCGAGAGATGAAGGGGTCCCTTCCATGAGAAGCAGAACTTGCTACCAAAGAAAGTGCAGGTTTTAAAAGAAACAAGAGGTGATGGGCACATGCCTCCCACTTTAGGGGGACCTATATGATGCTGGCTCCAAAACCTGGTAAGACCTGGGAATCCTCAGGGCTACTGGAGAAGAATTGCTAATGGCATAAGATGAGTTTCTGTTCACCCTCACCTTCCCAAACACACCCTGGCTTGTGCTGTGTGTGTTCAGGGTGGGAAGGTCTTGGCATGAACATATCCACTTGGATGTTAGCAGGATGAGTGTGTTGTTATTGTTGTTTTATCTTGCAGGTACCTGGCTCTAAAGAACATTAAGGATCCAGAGGTAACAGAGCTTGTCCACACCTGAACAAAAGAGAAGCTGTCCTCACTGCTCAAAGGAACAGAACCCTGAAGGAGAGGTGGAAAGGGAAAGTGGGCAAAAGACCAAGAGGAAAGGGGACTTCTGGGAGCCTGTGCTAGGTTGGCTTCCCTTGCCCAAAGGAAACCTGAGAGGAGGCCTCCCAAAATGCCCAGAACACCCGCTGCCTCTGGGCGTGCCCATAATTGGCCATGAAGAAGGGACCCTCCCGATGATGGACCAAACCAGCCCATGAGCCTTGACATCCATTGCAGGGGAGGACCCCCAGTCTCAGCATTTTAATGCATAAAAAGCCAGGCGTCCCTGAAGACTATAATTCGCCTTACTAGCCGAGAAGCATTCTAGATGCTCTCTGACAGTTTGGGAAGAAGAAATGGGTAAGGGGTTAGCGCAGAATCCAACTGAGACCTCCTGAAGGAAGGGAATGGCGGGAGGTGACAGCAAGGTCAGTGCTCAGTGGCTGGGAGCCCAGAGGAACACCCTTAGGGAACAGACAGGAAAGTACCTCCTCAGTGGGGGGCAGGCCTGGAGAGGAGCTGGCAAGGGGAAGCACAGAGCAGCCCGAGGCCAGAAGGGGGGCCAGGAGAAGAGGCCCGGAGCAGATCCTGGGCAGGAATCCTGGGTCACCATCCCAGAGGCAAGGCCCCTAGCTCCTCCTAGCGCTTTGTTCAAGTCCACAAAGACGCAAGGAGAGCTTCATTCACTTCTGGCCCTCCTGTATTTCAGTTGCTTGGTTTATTTACTGAGCTTCTCCGGTCAAATGATCATTGTGCACCTTCATGAGTTTGAAGGGAGAAAAAAAAAATCTTCCACATCGGTTTCCTCAACCGTAAAATGGGTATAGTTATGGTGCAAACTAAACTCTGGGGAGGGATTTTTATCAACTAGAGAGTATTCAAAAGAGTAGGCTACTTTATTGCATGTTGTTCACATGCTGTTGTTCATCATTAATACAGACCTGGAGTGGAAACTCAAAAGGGTGACTTTAACACAGATAATCACACACGTTTTTGAAATCGCTGTCCTAGGGTTGGTGGAGCCGGCGGAGTTGCTGGCACACACTTGCATTAGGTTATTTCAGATGCGGTTCTTCTTCCTCTTTACTTTGGGAATGAAATGGCAAATTCCTCTCAGGTGGCAGAAAGAGAATTAAGAGTACAGCCCGTCTACACTCTTGCCTCGGATGGGGGAAAAATACCAACAGCAATCCCATTTCAAATGAATCTCTGCCATAAACTCAAGCCCAGCAAGAGATGGAAAAAAAAAATCCCTGTGAGACAAAACACAGCACACCCAATCCCCAATAAAAATAATCAATAACAACGAAAGCACAGAAACCACAGCGCTTCCAGAATGCAATGAAGTGTGCCAAGAACCATACCTGGGGGACAGCTGCGGCTGGCAATGTCGCCTGCCAGGGGAAGGGGACCCCAGGCAGCTCTTCCAAGTCCTCTGCAGAGCTGCGTGGGGAGAGGTCGCGCTGAGGGGAGAGAGGATGGGGACGGGGGAGTGGCAGGCAGGGGGCAGAGCAGGCACAGTGGGTAGTCTGGGGCCTGCATGCTAATGCCCGGCGAGTGGTTCCTGGCCAAGAGAGGCATCCGGCAGTTTGCAAAGCCGTGATGTGAAGGCTTGCCCGTAATTTGTTGCCATCACCAATTAGAAACACTACCAGATGCATTCTGAAAAGGTAAACAGATGTCCAGCTAAGGCAGAGGAGTGAAAGCAAATGTGGAGACCCAGGAAGGGCCCAGGAAAGCAAGAGCCGGCTGCCTCCCAGCTGGTGGCCCTGGGCGCGGCGGCCACACTGGCCTCGTCCCTGGAGTGGTCAGCGAGGGTCTGAAACGGGTGCCGCCGTGGGTTCGAGGGCTCTCCGTCTAATCCAGGTGCAGGATGGAAGAGGTGTCTGCCCGTGAGCAAGGTTGTGTGGACACACAGACACAGGCGTGAGGGGACGGAGCCACTGCTCCCGCCTCTGCAGCCCCACGCCACCGGCAGCCCTCGGGTTTGCTGTCCACGGGCCTTTTCTGACCCTCCCTCTCAGGGCAGTCACCAGAGAGTCCCCAGGAGGCCGCTGATATGGCTCAAGATCCCCTCTGATAAGAGACCAGGCTAACGCACAACAGGCGGCCCTCACCCAGCCATGAGGGAAAGCGCTTCACTGATGACTCTCCTCAGATGAGTCCCAGTCTCTTGGCTGGGTTTGAATAACCGCCTCTCTGTGCATGCCTCGGCTATAGATGCTACAGAATAAATTGAGAGAGAGATAGAGGAAAGAAATTATTCTATGAATTTTTAACTACTTTGTCCCACATCCACAAATAAATAAGACATTTGGAAATTTCTGGGCTTGATGGCTGAAAATGTTAAATCTTGAATTTTAGAGTATGTTGGGGGGTCTTCTAAAAATGTAGATTCTTAGAGCATCTTTTAGTGGCAGAAAGTCCCAGAAGTGCACCCCGAAAATGCAACAATGGGGATATATGTAGGGGATATAGGAGCCAATTAGAAGAGTTCCCAATGGACAAAGCTGCAATAATTTGATTAACAAATAGTATTGGATTATAATCCAATAACCAAGAGTCCATGCTGATATAAAGAAATGATTAAATAAATAAATAGACAAATCTCTCATGCAGAAGAATTCCAAATAATTTATGTAGCTACTCCCTTCTCAAGGAGGAAGGCTATAACTACCCACTCTTGAAGTGTGGGCTACCCTTAATGAATTTTTGCAAAGAGTAGAATATGAAAAGGTGGGAGAAAATAAATAACGTTACAATGGAGAAACCTGTCAAAACCATCTCAGCCAAGTGATCAAGGTTAACATTCAGCAGTGAGTCATGTTGATAGTAGGTACTCTGATGTGATGTGATGAGAAGAGCACTTTACCTCCAAAACCCATTAATCCCAGACTAAATATGAGAAAAACATCACACAAATCCCAGTTGAGAGACCTGCTACAAAACACTCTCTAGTACTCCTCTAAACTCTCAAAGGTCACCAACAACTAGGAAAATCTGAGAAACTGTCCCAGCCCAGAGAAGCCTAAGGAGACATTTACATAACAAGTAAATGTCCCGGGGTGCCCTGGATAGGATCCTGTAATAGAAAAAGGGACATAAAGTGACTGAAGTATGGACTTTAGTTAATAATAATGTTATCTATATTCGTTCATTAATTGCAACAAAAGTACCATCCTAATATATTAATAAAGAAAACTAGGTGTGGCATAAATGGGAAGTCTCTACTATTTTTGCAACTTTTCTGTAAATCTATAACTATTCTAAATTTAAAAATGTATTTCAAGAAACTGGGATTCTGAGGTGCCCCATACCCAGAGGCAGAGATTCAGCAGGTCTGGGGTGAGACTCATCAACCTGCGGGTAGAAGCCTCACCAGGTGAGTCCATAGCAGGCGCTTGTGCAGTCTTTTAAAAGGCTACAGTCCATAGAAGCATGGAACAGGCAGTGAATCGCAGAGGGAAGGGGGATGGTGGGGCAGAAAGAGATTAACCAAAGGATTTATATGCACAACCATGGGCACAGACAATAAATAGTGTAGTGAAGGCCTGGGGGGCAGGGTGGAGGGGATCAATGAAGGAGGAAAAGGGGGCATCTCTAATGCTTTTGACAATAAAGATAGAGTTTAAAATAAAAATAAAAATAAATAAAAGGCTACCATCCAGATATATTTGTTTAAGCAGAAAAACAAATGGCCAGCAAAATGTCTACGGCCCTCTGTACTTGAGTGCCAGTGGCTCTGAGAACAATGACTGCCTTACACGTCTGCTGGGACCATGAGCAGCATCCCGGTGCTGGGCTAGTCTGAAAATGTTGTCATATTATTCCATGGCCATTCACCAAAGGTCACATTTCTTCAGGTTTGACAGCCTCCAAGTACAATCACATTCACAAAGATGAGCTTTAAACAGTGAAGATGGTAACAGACTGTCCTGTGGCCTCCAGCTCTGCGAACTCCCACAATAAAGAAAATAAAAGGGGAATAAAAGACATTGCTTCCAGCAGCCCGCAGATGGAACATAATGTTACATGGACAAAAGCTATTCATTCACTGAGAGCAGGGGAGAGCATGCGACATGCACCACTTCCAGGCTTGGGCCAGCTGTGCTCAGTTGTACATGGTCTAATGGTATCTCCAAAACCCTAAGGTATTTACCCTAAACTTCATCAATTAAAAGAAACATAATTTTAACTAGTGAGTGGTCTTCAATTTTTTAAATAAGAGCCTTGAGGTATTAAAATAATTTAGTAAGGGATTAAGCATATATGGCTGTTATAAATCGCCCCCATATCATTCGAATGGGTTGCTGCGGACCATTACGCAACAGCTGGATTGGGTTTCTATTGTTTTCTCCATGGGTAGTTAATGCCTTGATTTTTTCGTTTAGAAAGCCTGATTTTTGGTGGGCATGTTAATCGTTTCCTGTGAATAGGACATTTTCACAGGGACAGGATAGTCAGTTACTCCCAGGTTGTATTACCTTTCTTAGCTTACGGGTTTCCTTGAAGCATCAGGAAAAACATAACTCGTGTGTGTGTGTGTGTGTGTGTGTGTGTGTGTGTGTGTGTGTGTGTGTCCAAGCACTTACCCAACAAACCAGCCGTACTGTCTGCTGAAGACAGTGCTGCCAGCAGGAGCGATGAGTGTGACCACTTGCTGCCTTCAGTCACCAGGCCATCGGCACCTTCTCACTGGTCACCCAGACCGTGCCCCAGCACCGGGGCCAGGCTAATGAGCTCGGCCCGTATACCAGGCAGCGGGCTCCACTGACAGCGTTTTCGTTACTAATTTGCTCTCTTGCTCCTGGAAATAAATTGCAACACTCTGTGTTTTTTACTAAAATGCAATGAATCCTGAGCCTAACCACCCTCAGAGGAGGGCTGGCTGCAATATCTGACAGGCCAGCAGTCTCTCGGAGAGCCCGTGAGGAGATCTGCTTTTGGAGAACAGCCTGGAGTTGGAGATTTTTGGTCTGAAATACAGAACCATGGAAAAAAATTCATTGAAGAAATTTAGCCCAAATCCACGTTGCCAACCTCAAATGATTAGTTTCCATATAGAAAACAAAACTAAAGACGAAGACAAGATAAAGTTTATTCCCAGACTGCTCTACTACATGAATCATCCCAACCAAGTAACCAGGATATTTCCGTCCACAATACCTCAAGACAGGCTCAAATGGCATTGAAATCAATTGTATTTCCCCATTTTTAATGTCACAAAGTTCATTTGAGTTAAGCAAATGACATCATATGGCGGGGGAGGGATAGCAACATTTCACTGCCTATATCCACGATGGACCCTTTCACTGTGCTATTCTGGGCCCTGTGAGAGCTGCTAAACTACAGTAGATTTTGCAAATGTCAATGTCCGGGTCGCAGCGAAGCAACTGATCAGAATTCAAAATCCTGTGCCAGGCAAATTTGTTCCTGAGGCAAATTATTCCTGATATTTAAAAATACTTCTAATTAGAGTCACTAATTAATCCTCACTGCTTGGTACTGATAAACATTGAAGGGAACTACAAGGAAGCTAAAATTGATCATGGAGCAAGTCAGAGGAGAACCAAAATTTCAAATGAAGCGTTTATCTCCTCATCTCTAAGCTCAAGGCATTTTTCTCTGCATTATGGAGAAATTGCCACAGAGATGAGAAATAGGCCAAACAGAAATCACTGCACAAATACTTGCTGGTATTTGGGCTCGACATCTGAAGCTGCCTTCAGGTTTATAATTCTTTTTGACATGTTTATTTTTTGAAAACCCTAACTAACCCTGTCCAGGAGGGGTGAGGTATGGCAACGACCACTGGCCAAACAGCAAGAGACCCAGTTTTTGCATCCTGTTTTCAGTTAGAACAGTTTCTAGGTCCTTCAAAACAATTGTTCAGGACAAATTTACTGTCTCGTTGTGCCTTGTCAAAGCATCTTCTAGGGTCAGCAACATCAAATGCATGCTCTGCAAGAAATCACTAAGCGTGCAACAGCCACTCTGCTAGCTGCTAAGGATATAGTGACCCACACGACACCTTCTCTCACAGTCCAGTACAGAAAGACACAAAATAAAAAGCCTGATTTTTTGGACCTGAATGTCGTAGCTCATGTGGGCCACAAATGCAAGCTATGGATGTAGTTTAAATTTTCTAAAAGTCACTTTTTTAGTTAAAAAATGGTGAAATAAATTTTAATAATATATTTTATTTAAATGAATATATCCAAGATAGTATCATTTTCTCATGTAACTGATACGAATAAATCATTAATGAAGTTTTGTCCACACTAAATCTGAAATCTACGTGTGTTCTACATTTCAAACACATCTCAGTTTGGACCGGCCACATCTCAAGTCCCCACACGTGGCTAGTGGCTATCATGTTGGACAACACAGCTCTATATGCCTAGCCTGGCCTCTCTTCTGTCACTCTGGGGAACACAAAGCATTTGTTCAAACAGAAGGTGATATATTAGTTTTCTATTGCTGCTGTAACAAATTACCACAAATTTATTAGCTTAACACAACCCAAATGTTAATAGCTTATGGTTCTGTAAGTCTGTTATTATCTTATGGTTCTGAGTCTCACGGGGCTATAATCGCAGTGACATCAGGACTGCATTTCTTTTGGACGCTCTGAGGGAGAGTCCATTTCCTTGTCTTTTCCAGCTTCTAGAGGCTCTTGACCCTTTCTCGATTGTCAAAACCATCAACATTCCATCTCTTTGACTCTTCCTCTCTAATTACATCTTCCTTTGACTACGGCTGGGAAAGATTCTCCCAGTTTAAGAAGATTCGATTGGGCCCACCTAGATAATACAAAATAACCTCCGCATCGCAGGGGCCTTAACTTTATCGCAGCTGCAGAGCACCCACCCTCCCAGCCATTCATTCATACATCTATCTCTCCACCCACCCGCCCAGTCATTCAACATTTGCCAAGTGCCCCCTACATGCCAGACACAGTTCTAAGGCTAAGAACATAGGGGAACAAAACTGGCATGGTCCCAGCTCTCAGGGAGCTGACACCTAGGGGGTGAAGAGATAATAAATACATGCTTATCTCATGTGGAAAGGGGGCTAAGGAGGACAAGAAAGCAATGTGAGGGGATAGAGTGCTGAAAGGTGGAGCTATTTCACACGCATGCTTAGGGAAGACCATCCTGGTAAGTGGACATTTTGACCAGAGACTAAATTAGGAGTAAAATTTAGGGTACACTTTGAATAAAAGCTAATTATAAATGGCATGGACATGACAAAAAGCTAATAGAAAAATCCCAAAAACGCTACTGAGGAGTAGCCCTGGCTGGTGTGGCTCAGCGGTTGAGCATCGACCCATGAACCAAGGGGTCAACGGTTTGATTCCCGGTCAGGGCACATGCCCAGGCTGCGGCTCGACCCCCAGCAGGGGGCGTGCAGGAGGCAGCCCATCGATGTTTCTCCCTCTCCGTCTCCCTTCTGCCCTCTCTAAAATCAATAAAACATTTTTTTTTAAATATATCTTTATTGATTTCAGAGAGAGGAAAGGAGAGGGAGAGAGAGACAGAAACATCAATGATGAGAGAGTCATTGATGGAGCCCGCAACCCGGGCATGTGCCCGGACCGGGAATCGAACCCCGATCGCCTGGATCCCAGGTCGACGCTCAACCGCTGAGCCACGCCCGGCCGGGCCACAAAACATATTTTAAAAAATAAAAACAAAAAAAAGCTGAGAATTGACTGAGGATGTGTGGAGCGGAAGCAGGTGGGAATGAACAAAATTAAAAGGAGGGGTTTGAACGCAGGAGGAGGGGTGTGGTGGCGCCAGCCGGCGGAGCCCCCGGGATTTACCCCTCCCGTGTGCCTGGCACTGCCCCCGGGGCGCCCGCGAGGTCCGGCCCCGGGAGCACAGGGCAGCAGCTCTAACCTGAAACCCAGGGGTGAGCCTGGACAGAAGGGAACAAAGAACTGAGAAAGTGATCCAGACCCTGACCGGGGATGAAGGCGCGGACCGTAAACGCCAGGCTGGGCGGGGAGCCAGCCTCTGGGACGGGGCGGCGCGCGGGAGGCGGGGGGCCCGGCCGGGGCAGCAGCTGGCGGCGGGCCGCGGCGTGGGCCGTGCTGCTGTTCCTCCTGGAGGCTCCGCGGAACGCTGCAGCCGCGGCAGCGGGGCGCCTCGGCCGGGCTCCCCACAGAAGCTGGGCTCGGGTGGGGCCTTCCCGAGACTCCTGCTGTGGCAATAAAACCCCGCGTGCCCCTGGGGCGATCCCGAGCACTGCCCTGCCCTGAGCCCCGAGGGGGAGGCTGCGGGAGGACCTGCGAAGGGCAGCGCCCGGGCCGGTGGCTGGCTGGCCCGCCCGGCCTGGCTGGGTGCGTGGGCCCCGCTGCGGAGAGCCGGCTGCCAGGGGGCCGCCTCGGCCCTCCAGGCTCAAGCATCTCGGCTCCTGGCTCCGCACGCGGATTCACGAGGCGGCTTCCCGGGAGATCAGCATTTCCCACTCCTGGCTGAGGGCCAGGGCCATGCGACAGCGTTGCCCTTCTCCCACGCGCCCTGGCCAAGCGGTGTCCTTGCCCCTCCTGGCATTCACTCCTGCCAAAGATTCTGGCTTAAAGCCTCCTCCACCTCCTGCCCTCCCGGGCTCCACCTCCCTCCGCCTTCTTCCTCTGATCATGTCCCATCCGGGACACAGGCACGTCTGGTTACAGCCTCTGGGTCATGAGCGGGTCACCAGCTTCTGCCAGGGCCTGGGGCGGGAGTCCGGGTATCAGGACCCGGAGATTCCAGACAAGGCCTAGAAGACGGACCAGGACGCTAGCTTCTCCTTGGCCGCTTCCATGGACATCACTGCCCCCCACCCCACCCATCCCAACCTTTAGAGGCTGACAAGCGGAAACCCCAGGTAATGTTTGCTTTTTCCAGGGAACAGTTTAGGAGACAAAAGTTTTCTGACCGTTTTTTTCCTTAATCTTCCTGTGCTTAAACATCATTTTTCTTCAGTTGGTTTTGCAAACATTTCAAAAACCACTCAGTACCCCCCACACACCCTCTTTCAACAAATTTTGTTGAGTCCAGTAGTCCCCCCTTATCTGCAGGGGATACCGACCCCCAGCAGATGCCTAAAACCACAGATAGTACCAGACACTATATATACCATGTTTTTTCCTATACTTACATACCTATAATAAAGATTAACAACAATAATTAACAATAAAATAGAATTATACTACACTGTAATAAAAGTTATGTGAATGTGACCTCACAAAGTATCGTACTGGATTGATGTGAAATAAAATGCCTTATTCAGTCAAGAAACTTTCACTTTCCCACTTAAATAAGGCACTTTATGAATTCTCTTTGGCATGTCTGAATTGCCGTCATCACTACTCTGGCATTTCGGGGCCACTATTAAGTAGAATAAGGGTTACTTGAACGCAAGCACTGCGACGGCAACAGTCAGTCTGGTCACCAAGACGTCTAAGTAAGGAGCCTGGATAACTGGGCAAAGGCATGAGTCAGGTTCTGGTCAGAAGGAGACATCGTGAGATTTCTTCATGCTACTCAGAGCGACACACGATTTAAGACTTATGAGTTGTTTATTTCTGGAATATTCCATTCAGTATCTTCGGACCATGGTTGACCGTGGGTAACTGAAACCTTGGAAAGTGAAACCGTGGGTAAGGGGGGGACCACTGGGTCTATTTTAAGTGCTTTTTTTTTTCCATTGTGAAGTATAGCATACATTTAAAATATTATATGAAGACTGTGTGTAATTTGAAGAAAAATAATAAATTGAACATTCAGGGAACCCCCCCCCCATAAAAAGACTGCCACTGGTGCCTTAGAAGCCTCGGCTGCATCTTCTTCCAGCCCCCGTCTCCACGGGTAACTTACTATCCTGAATTTCATAATAATCATTCCCTTGTATTTTTAATAGTCATATACGTATTCATATATATGTATAGACTATAGAGGGACATATATGTAAATGTGTATGTGACTTTTTGAACTTTATCTAAATGGACTTACTTTTTGTGTGTGTTCTGTGCCTCTTTTGCTGTATATTTTTGTGGCGCATCCATGTTGACGCATGTGCCATTGTCCTGTTTTTTCTATTGTTTTTTTACCCCGGTCTGTTTCTTTTTTTATACTTCCTTGACTTCTATATATAGAATATATGTGAATATATAGAGAATATATAAGTATATATGGAGTATTATGAGTCTATGTACATATATATAGTCTTACTGACCACCCTAGAAGTTTATTTTAGTTTACTTTTCAATAATCCAGATAAGTAGACAAATATATGTATAGCTTTTCCTAGAAAATTTAATATGTATTCTGTTTTTACTTAAGAGTTGTTGGGTTTCTTGAATCCATGGATGATTCTTCCATCACTTCTGGAAAATTCCAGCAATTATCCTTTTAAATATTAATTCTGCTCTTTCTCTTCTCCTTCTGTAATTATTAGACATGTATTAGT